>NW_012267225.1:27703035-27825006 GCF_000151885.1 Dipodomys ordii
CCCGCACCGACATTGTAAAGCTCATTTTGGGTTGTCCTGTCCAGAAATTCTTATTCTGCAGTCGAAGTCAAGGACTCTAAGTGAAGAGTTTCTATATTTAAAGGGAAGCTTCACTAAATCTCACCTCCATCCAGTGATATAGTATGTCAAGCTCACCCAGTAGAGGAATAAGTTCTAATTATCTTTCTCCTTTTCCCTGTACCTGTTAACCAGGATTCATATCCATGGCAGTCAGAAGTTGAGTATCAATATGATTATATCTTATGGGTTTCAGAGTCAGAACCTCCCCTGTGAAACTCTTACACAATTTTAGTTAAAGATTTTTTTCTTTTGGTGCTAAGACAAAATCTGTCTCATAAACATAAACTTTATAGTATGTTATACAAATTGTCACAGAATTTGTATTGTATCTTTTTGAATGGACTTACATCAAATAGCATCTATCACACTTCTTGTGTTTTAAAAATGTATTTCAATTTTTAAAAATGTTTATAAAAATATTTTTGAGGACTGTTCCAGGAAGATGGTGGAGGAGAAGCTGGAGGCTAAACAAGCTCTCGCATAGAAAGTAATTTTAGTGTTCTAGTGAACAGTCCTAGGCCAGAGAATTACACCAAGTGTGCCATCACAGTATAGAGAGTTAGGCCAGGAGACAGATCTGAGCACTTGCCAGCAGCCGCGGCTGGACTGTGGTGGTGGCTGCGGCAGCCATAGCTGCCATACCTGCAACACAGAGAGTCCGGGACAAAGGCACCAGACACAGCAGGTGAGCGGATTCTATTCAACACCAGCAAGAACTGACAAGAAGCAGACGTCTTCATCCTGCAGATCGCAGACCAGAGACGACCCAGGAACCAAGACTCCAGAGTAGAACCCTGACATCCTCACTCCTTCTCAGGGAGCAGAGGAGGGAAGGCCACCCCTCCCCCCCACACTCCATCTTTGATACTGACAAAGGCCTGGCTGAGCAGCTAGCTCCAACTCAGGCCTTGGAAGAAAATAAAAGAGTTATTTAGCAGGTCACAGGAACCTAACCTGACCTGCCAGGCCCAGTTCCACCCAGCGCAAAGTCACCCAGCCTGGGCTGGAGCAAGCTCCACCAGCCCCAGGAGTGACTTTCTTCACTGAGTAAACAGAGCCAGAGGCTGCCCCTCCCTACAGCAACCTAGACAATCAATTGAAATTCAGTAAACATAAACCCTGAGAATGGCTCCAGGCTGGGCTCTGTGAGTGTCTCAGAAGCTAGCTCCTCAGGGAAAAGCCTCTGTTTGCTGAAAGGCCTCAACTCTACCCAGGACCTAGCCTCATCACAGCATTTCCAAACTAGAGGAAACAGCCATCTCCCTCTTTTGTGATACTCAAAGCAGATCTCCCTCCCATTGAACTAGCTTGGGAGGAGGATCACAAAATCCTGGGTAAAGCAGAGTTTTTCTGCTTGCTCAAACAAACTGATTAAGAAACCAACTAAGCCACAGGAAAATCAAACACCACAAACAGACCAGAGACTCCAATAAGAGACTGGTTATGGACACAAGGGAGATACAGGATCTTCCCACCCTCCGCCCCCCAAAAAAATCAAAGAACTCTTTTTTTGTACCTTTTATAAATTTTTTTAATTTTTAACTTAAAAAAATTGTTTTCTATTAACTTTTTTTTCTTCCTCTTATAATTTTTATTTTAGGGGTATATATGTGTGTGCTTTTTTTTTTCTCTTAATTTTTTTTTTTATTTAGCTCTACTGACCTTTTGATCCTTTTTGTCTTTCTTTCTCATTCTTTTCACTTTTTCTTCTCTTTTGTTCTTCTTTGTGTGACTTAATTTCAGTTCTACTCATCTTCAGATATACCCGTAGTCGATTATTAGACCTTATCACCCATTGTGTACACACTTAATCCAGAAATTTATTACTCAATTCAAAACCTCTTAGACTTAAATTCCTTAAAAACAGTACTACCTCTTTATACCTATAAAATATTTTAAGCATTTTTATTTTTCACGTCTCCTTTCTATCCCTCCCTTCTCTTATCCTATCCCCATTCTTTGAATATTTCCTTTTCAAATATGCATAATTTTTAAGCGTTTCACTTTTTAATTTTTAATTTTTGTTTTTCTATTTTTTCTTGTCTCTTTTTTTCTTTCTCTTTCTTCTTCTTTTCTCTCTCTACTATAATTCTATCCAATCTATTTCCTGCTTTGAGATTAGAACTTAGTTAATTTAACTCTCTCTCTACCTTTCCACATCCCTCTATTCCTATTTTTACCCATATCTCTCCCTAAACCTAATAATTTCTGGTTTGCCAAATTCTTCTTTGCTGTTTGTAGCCCATGAATACATAGTTGTTTGATGCTGAATAGATATATCTGTTGAACTAGATTATATCTTCAGATTTTTGACTGTGCAACTACAGACTTTGGTTGATGCTTGCCTTAAGATAGTGTTCTACCACAAAACTGGTGTTACTTTCATCCCAAATGGGCAGAACAAGCCAGAAAAACACAAGAAAAATGGCAAATCCGGGTATCTCAACTCCCACTCATGATAACCAGGGGACAGAACAAATAATGAATAATCCAGAGGAGAGTTCCCCAAAAGCTCTACAAACACTACTGGTAAACATGGTAAATGAAAAGATTGAAAACCTGTAAAGGACTCAGTGTGAGTATGATAGGGAGAGAGAGGAGGCAAGCCAAAGGTCAATACAGGAATATCAAAGGTCAATACAGGAAGATCATGAGTGTGAGGAAGCTACTCAAAGATTGATACAGGAATTGCGTGAGCAGCTTGAGAACACTCAAAGAGAAATAAAGGAATGGCGTGAGCAGGCTGAGATCAGTTAAAGAGATAGACAGGAATTGCAAGAGCTGGTTGAGAACAGACAAAGAGAAAGTCAGGAATGGCATGAGCAGGCTGAGAACACTCAAAGAGAACTACGGGAATTGCATGACGGTGAGGGAGCTAATCAAAGACTAATACAGGAATTCAGAGAGTGGGATGAGAATAGACAAAGATCAATAGAGGCATTCATGGAATCCATAAACAGAAAGCTGAAAGAAGTCAGGGAGACCACAACAGGAATGCTGAATGGAACCCAACAGAAGGAATGGGAGTCCAAGAAACCATAACCAATGAACTAAGTGATTTGAGAATAAACACTGAACACCAAATTAAGTAAATAAAGAAGTTCATACAAGATCTAAAACAAAGCTCCAACAAAGAATTTGAAGCCATTAAAGCCGACCAACTAGAAGGAAAAGAAATAGAAAACAAAGTAAGAAAGTCTTGATAGTAGGTAAACCATGCAGAAGATCAATTCTTGTGGATTGAAAACAGCCTAGATATTATAGAGAAAGAATATACAACCATCCAAGACAAATCCAAGAAATATGATAGATCTATTCAACACTTGGAAGATACCATCAGAAGACCTAATCTGAGGATAATGGGTGTAGAAGAGCACCTAGAGACAGAAGTTAATGGTCTAGGAAATTTGTTTAACAGGATTCTAGCAGAGAACTTCCCAAACATGAAAAAAGATAGGCCTATTCAGATACAAGAAGCTTTTAGAACTCCAAATAGTTCAGGCCAGAACAGGACATCCCACCTTCACATTATAATCTGCCATCAATTCAGACCAAGGAAAAGATCCTTAAAGCTGTCAAGGAGAAAAGATCAATCACCTATAAAGGGAAACCAATTAGAATCACCTCAGATTTCTCAGCAGAGACAATCAAAGCAAGAAGAGCCTGAAATGATGTAAGCCATGCCCTAAAGACAAACAACCATCAACCAAGAATTCTGTACCCAGCTAAAATCTCCTTCATAACTGAAGGTCAAATAAAAACCTTCCATAGCAAAGAAAAATTGAAACAATATATATCCACCAAACCAGCCCTACAAAAGATTCTTAAAGATGTCCTACACATAGAAAACCAACAAGACCACAATAAAGGCCAAGAAACTGCACCCAAACTGAGAATCCAAGAACCATAGGAAGAACCCAGTTGCTGCAGCCCTCAAGAAGGTGGATAACATGGCAGGAACTCCCAAATACCTCAGTCCTATCTCTCAACATTAACAGACTTAACTCTCCAATTAAGTGACATAGACTGTCTAGTTGTATTTAAAAGCAAGATCCTTCTATCTGTTGCCTTCAGGAGTCACAACTTGCCCATAAAAACAAACACATTTTCAATGTGAAAGGCTGGAACAAAATCTACCAAGCAAACGGTCCCCCATAAACAGGTCGGAGTTGTAATCCTAATATCAGATAAAATAGACTTCAAATTAAAATTAGTGAGAAGAAGAGATAAAAAAGGTTGCTACATACTAATTAAAGGATCTCTCCTTCAGGAGGATATTATACTTCTAAATATCTATTCGCCAAACAACAGAGCACCCAAATTTATCCTAGAAACACTACTTTCCCTCAAATCCCACATAGATCCAAAGACATTAATTGTTGGGGACTTTAACACACCACTATCCCCACTAGATAGATCAACTCTGAAAAAACTCAACAGAGAAACCACAGCTCTAAACCACAGATCTAAACAGACATCTACCGAATATTTCACCCAGCAGCATCAGAATACACGTTTTTCTCAGCAGCACATGGAACATTTTCCAAATAGACCATATTTTAGGTCACAAAGCAAACTTGTCCAAATTCAGAAACATTGAAGTTATACCTTGTATTCTCTCAGACCACAAGGGAATAAAATTAGAACTCAACACCAAAAGCCACCAAAGAAAATCCTGTAACACATGGAGGCTGAACAACACACTGCTGAATCACGAGTGGGTCTTGGAAGAGATTAGAAATGAAATTCAAATGCTCATGATATTCAACAAAAATGAACACAAAAATTATCAGCTCCTCTGAAGCCAACAATTTAATGAGACATCTGAACCTCCTTGAAAAAGAGCAGCAAGATAAACCCTAGTCCAGTAGACAGAAAGAAATCATTAAAATTAAATCAGAATTAAATGAATTAGAATCCAAAAAAAAAAAACATAGAAACGGTCAACAAAACAAAGAGTTGGTTCTTCGAAAAAATAAACAAAATTGACAGACCCTTAGCAAATCTTATCAGAAAAAGAAGAGAACACACCCCAATAAATAAACTCAGAGAGGAGAATGGAAACATCACCACAGAAACAACCAAGATTCAGAATATTATGAGGGAATACTTCTCAAAACTTTATGCTAATAAATTTGAGAACTTGGCAGAAATGGACCTTTTCCTAGCAAATATTGACATGTCAAAATTAAACCAAGATGACTTAAACCATATTAACAGGCCCATACTAAGCATTGAAATAGAAATAGCAATAAGAGACCTCCCATCTAAGAAAAGCTCAGGACCAGATGGTTTTACAGAGGAATTCTACAAGGCTTTCAAAGCAGAGCTCACACCAATACTCCTCCAACTCTTCAATGAAATTGGAAGAGAAAGTTCACTACCGAACTCATTCTATGAAGCCATCATAACCCTCATCTCAAAACCAGGCAGGGACTCATCAAAGAAAGAGAACTATAGACCCATTTCTTTGATGAACATTGATACAAAACTTCTCAACAAAATTTTGTCCAATCGGCTTCAACAATTCATCCAAAAAACCATACACCACGATCAAACATGATTCATTTCAGGCATGCAAAGGTGGTTCGGTATATGCAAATCAATTAATATAATTCATCACATCAACAGGAGCAAGGATAAGAACCACATTATCTCAATAGATGGAGAAAAAGCATTTGACAAGATCCAACACTCCTTTATGATGAAGGTTCTGGAAAAATTAGGAATCCATGGAACATTCCTCAATACAATAAGGGCTGTATATGAAAAACCTACAGCCAGCATCATACTTAATGCTGAAAAACTAAAGCCATTTCCTCTTAACTCAGGAATGACACAAGGATGTCCACTCTCTCCACTTCTCTTCAATCTAGTATTAGAATGCCTACCCACAGCAACAAGAAAGATGCAAACACAAAGGGAATCCAAAGAGAAAGAAGTAAAACTCTCCCTCTTTGCAGATGATATGATCTTGTATTTAAAGAATCTTACGGACTCCACTCCCAAATTATTCAAGTTGATTCAAAACTTTGTCAAAGTAGCAGGGTATAAAATTAAAGCTCAAAATTCAATGCTTTTCTGTATGCCAATAATGAGAAAAGTGTGGCTGAAAGTAGGAAAGCAACTCTACTTGTAATAGCCCCACAAAAAATAAAATACTTAGGAATTAACTTAACCAAAGAAGTCAAGGACCTCTATGATGAAAATTTTAAAAACCTGAAAAAGGAAATCAAAACAGAACTTAGAAAGTGGCAAAAACTCCCATGCTTCTGGATTGGAAATATTAACATCGTGAAAATGGCAATACTTCCCAAGGAGTCTTTCCATTTCCTAACAAATGGGGCAATGTCATTCTTTCTGATGGAGGCATAGAATTCCATTATGTATATACTAAATTTTCTTGATCCATTCATCTACTGAGGGGCATCTGGTTTCGTTCCATATCTTAGCTATGGTAAATAATGCTGCAATAAACAGTTGCTGGTTGCTTTTGTATGGTCTTGTTTGTGATCATTTGGAAAAATGCCCAACAGTGGGATTGCTGGGTCATAGGGGAGCTCTGTGTGGAGACTTTTGAGGAACCTCCATACTTTCCAAAGTGGTTGAACAAGTTTACAATCCCACCAGATGCAGTAAGGCTTCCTTCTGTCCACATCCCCTCCAGCATCTGTTGTTATTAGAGTTCTTGATTATAGCCATTCTAACTGGGGTGAGGTGGAATCTCAATGTTGTTTTGATTTGCATTTCTTTTATGGCTAGGGAGGTTGAGCATTTCTTCATGTGTCTATTGGCCATCCTTATTACCTCTCCAGAGAAGTCTCTCTTTAAGTCTTTAGCCCACTTATTTATTGGGCAGTTGTTTCTTTGGGGATTTGTTGTTGAGGAATTTAATTTTTTGAGTTCCAAGTATATTGTCCATTGTATGGCTAGTGAAGATCTTCTCCCAATCCATGGGCTTTCTATTGATCTTGCTAGCTATGTCCTTGCCATATAGAAGCACTGCAATTTCATGCAATCCCATTTGTCCAACCTTTCTTTGATTTCTTGTGTTTCTGAGTCTCTATTAAGAACATTTATTTATTTTTTGTTTATGTGGTACTGAATTTCGGCCTGTGCCAAGGAGACCTAGTTTCTCCTATTCCATCCTGTAATGTTTTCAGAGTGTCTGCTTTGACTCTGAGGTCTTTGTTCCATTTAGAGTTGCATATCTTGGAGGCTTTATTGGAGTGCTGGGGGTCTCCCAGTAGCCAATTGTTAC
The DNA here is from genome assembly GCF_000151885.1 of Dipodomys ordii. Taxonomy (NCBI): domain Eukaryota; kingdom Metazoa; phylum Chordata; class Mammalia; order Rodentia; family Heteromyidae; genus Dipodomys; species Dipodomys ordii. The sequence goes on from NW_012267225.1 coordinate 27,710,378, forward strand.
AAAAGCCTGTGGCTGCAAGAAATTTCTTAGAATTGGCCTCCTTACTTCAGTAGAACTAATTGTAACAGAATTAATTTTTGTCTATTGAATGTCTATTAATTCTTACAATCTATCTGTATATTCATTGCGATTTTCTATTTTTGTGTAGAAATTGTCTTTGAGTACTTTTTACTCATCTCTCTTAAATTCCTATATTTTAATTTTTCTTTCTTACATTGTTTTATTAGTTTTCCTGCAGAAAGGAAAGTTGAACCAAAGTGATAGAAGGAACTTGTATCTCATTTTTATTGAATTTTGAAAGCTTTTTAACAATTACGAGGTTTTGGATTTTTTTTTGCCAGTCCTGGGACTTGAACTCTGGGCCTAGGTGCTGTCCCTGAACTCCATATGATCAAGACTAGCACTCTACCGCTTGAGCCACAGCTCCACTTCTTTTTTTCTGTGATTACTTGGAGATATGTCTCATGGACTTTTCTGCCTGGACTGTCCTCAAACCTAGATCCTCAGATCTCAACCTCCTGAGTAGCTAGGATTATAGGAGTGAGTCAGTACAAGCTCTGCCATGAGTTTTTTTTTTTTGAAATGTGTTTTCATACTATATTCTTAGCTGCTAGGTTTTATTTTGATCATTTTAATTTATTATTTTCAATTATAATTTGTCAGTTTTTCCTTCCTTCCTTCCTTCTTTCCTTCCTTCCTTCCTCCCTCCCCCCCTCCCTCCCTCCCTTCCTTCCTTCCTTTCTTCCTTCCTACTTTTCTTTCTTTCTCTTTCCTGATGATACTAGAATTTAAATTCAAGGTCTTGTGTTTGATAGGCAAGTGCTTTACAACTTGGGATACACTCAAGGCCATTTTGATGTTTAATATGTTCTATGGATCAGATCTCAAGTTTGGCTGGCCTTGTGTGGAAATCATCCTATCTCTGCCTCAGAGGATTATAGGCATGTGCGGATTCATCTATATTGTTAAATATGTTTAATGCATACTTTAATGTACATAGATTTTCTTCTTCATTCTTGTAGTAGTGATTCTTAGGGATTTATTCTGATGTTAAACCAATCTTGCATTCTTGGCATAAACTATCATAATAAAAGGGTTTTTTTGTTTGTTTTAGGTTCTAATGTCTTTACTAATATGAATGTTTCTTACACATAGGTTCATGACATAGTTTGGCCTGTGTTATTCCTTTCTTTAATGTTTTTGTCTAATTATACTGACATAGTTAATATAGTTTCTATTACTCATTTATTTCTTGGGAAAGTATAAGAATGACTTTTTTTCTTACTTGTTTGGAAGTTAAGCTTTCTGGTCTTGCGGTTTTTAATTTTTGTAACGTTTTGAGAATTAAAAATATATTTTGTTAATTTCTAGCTTATTTCTTTTGCTGGTAGAGAACATAACTTGAAGTTGTTTTTCTGAAATTAATAATTCTGCAATTGATGTTTCTCAAATGTATTTCTCAAACTTTTCTGAGTATCAGACTCTCTTTCCTATCTCTCTCTCACACACATACATAAACACATCCTTGTATGCTTTCAAAACATATAGTGTTCAGAGTATAGCATGAGAATTGACTTGGCTGTTGATGTAATCTGAGGAGCATCAATACTTAGAAGAAAAATAGGACCAAATTAAGGAGAAAATGAAGGACTAGCTTAAAAATATGCCACTTATTTAAAAAAGCAAAGGGACTCAGGCTTCAAAAACAGCACATGCTTTTATGCATGTAGATAAGCAGATCGCTGTTAGCTGGTTATAATATCATACTTTCCATTAAAAAGTATAAAAAATGATATAGTGAAGTCTGCTGTTCCTATAAATTGTTACTTCTATGGGAGTTGGCCAAACCACTAGGATCCTAATAGACTGAATCAGTAAGATCCTAATGTTAATATACAGGGAAGCAGAAATGAATGTTTATGTCTGGAGACCAGATCTATCTTTAAATGACAAAGGTAAGAGCAAAACCAAAATGCTTAGGAAAGAAGCTAATGTAAATTCTGTCATGAAGGAAAAAAATGAACACCAAACTGTACACCGATTTTAGAGCATAAAAAGCAGGGAACAGACAAGGATAAAGTGAGTTTTAGTTTATAGGAGAGACCAAAGTGAACTTTTTTTTTCTTAGGCTAAAGGCTTTAATGAGCTTTTCCCAAAGTCTGAAAACTCACACATTTCCCAGTTTGAAGTCATTAGCATATCACAGGCATGCCCCTTTTCTAGTCTGTTAAATTGTGATAAAATTTCAATAGAAAAAGTGGGAACCTGACCTGCTGTTTTTCACTCTTGCCTCATTTACATACCAGAGGGTTCAGGAAATAAATTTAAGAAGCACATGGCCTTTTATTTTCCCTTTCCAAATATCCAACATTTTCTGGTATCTTAGGTATACTTCCTTAGAGAAACTGCATTGGAATGTTTATATAAGACATGTGGAGAATATGTCTAATGCTTTTTACGAAGAGTAACTTCTGTTCTGCTAGATTTTCATGCTTGGGGTGTATTATATTTTATGAATGAGAATTTGACCTGGAGTGTGCTTTAAGGCTGTACATGATTTCCTCTTGTATTCTTTGTATTCAGAATGACTTATGCTCATATTCAGGCCTTTGTTTTGCTAAGAACTTTGGTGAGTTTGTGTTTGTGTACAAAAATTTGTAGTTACTGAAGAGAAGCTACTCTGCAAGGAAGATTTGGAAAGCAAGACTTGTATACACTCTGGAGGGAGGGGGTAACAAAACAATAGAATGGAGACAAAAAGATACTGACAAGAGATTGTGATTAGACCTGTGATTAGACCAACACTTACATAAACCTTGAGTAAAGTCTTTTTTTTTTTTTTTTCGTAGGTTGTGGGGCTTGAACTCTGGGCCTGGGTGCTGTCCCTGAGCTCTTCAGCTCAAGGCTAGCACTCTACCACTTGAGCCACAGTGCAACTTCTGGTTTTCTGGTGGTTAATTGGAGATAAGAGTCTCACAGACTTTTTCTTGCCCAGACTAGCTTTAGACTACGATCCTCAGATCTTAGCCTCCTGAGTAGCTAGGATTACAGGCGTGAGCCAATGGCACCTGGATTGAGTAAAGTCTTTGAGAACCAAGGAAGAGTTTGGAATGCATAGAATTTTGTTGAAACTAGAGAACGGACTGAGCTGTGTATCTGGACTGAGCTGCGTGTCTGGATTTTTATGTGGAAGAAAGACACAGTAAGAATGATGGAAGTGGAGTTTCTAGTACAATGTTTGGTGATTTATGGAATTGTGGGAAGTAATTGAACTTCTAGGATGGGACAAGAAGCAGGCCATGTTAGTCTGTTTTGGTCTTCAAGGGTCACAGGGTTTCATTGACATCTCTTATATCATGTACCATTTTTTCTTTCTCATTCTCTCATGTCCTTAGCCACTCCTTAATAGTCTTCAAAAGGTGGAAAAGACTTGCTGGGAAGTAGCTAGTGGTAGAGTGCTTGCCTTGCATGCATGAGGCCCTGGGTTCAATTCCTCAGCACCACATAAGCAGAAAAATCTGGAAGTGGCACTGTGGCTCAAGTGGTAGAGCTCTAGCCTTGAGCTGAAGAGTTCAGGGACAGCATCCAGGCCTGAGTTCAGGCCCCATGACTGACAAAAAAACAAAGAAACAAACAAAAAAACAAAGGTGGAAAAGATACCAGATTTCTATAGTTTATAAAAATCAAATTGTTCTGAAAAAAATTAAAAGCAGGAAGAGGTATTAAACTTAAAAATCTGGCTAAAATGTACACTATAAACAACCCAAGGGAAGAAATTTCCCATGCTGTCCTATATTCTGTAGATCATATGATGTCTGAATCTACATGCTCAATAATTACAGTCATATGACCTTAAGCCACTTTGGTTCCTTTTATAAATAACCAACTTTGGAAATGCATAGCATAAAATATTTTGAGGTAATCCATATGTTGACATCTTAATAAATTACTCTCTCTATATCTGACTGATAAGTCTTATTGACTTGAAAATAATCTGATTCCCAAATATCTTCCTTTCTTATATTTTTCTAATTGTTTCTTATAGTTACATATTTATGTTTTATGACTATGTGTTTGGCTTGCAATAGCCTTCATGTGTGTCAGGAGTTTTAAACTTGGGATTTATAAAGTTACTGTTTGATCTCTAAAGCCGTCTTTCAAGTTATTCGGCAATCCGGTTCAACATTTAACATTAACATGTTCTCAGATTTATTAATCAAATAATAAAAACTCCAGAAGCTTCTGAGGAGATACCATTTCATGCCTATTTTGAGCACCCTCAACTTTTATTTTTGAAAAGTAACAATTTATTTTCCTATTCATGTACCACATTTGATACTGGTCACTGACTTCATAAAATTCTCTTTTCCTGTGCATTTCCAGATTTAATTTAAACTTTTTTGGATCTTTCCTGTTTCCTCTCATTGCCCTTTCTTTGTTTTCACAATCTGTCTATCTGACTACATCTGTCAGGGATTCTGGAATGTTAATTTAGCTTTGCTCCTTTGTTTTCTATATATTATGTCTTGGCCACTTTATAAATTCTTATGTCTTTAACATCTATTTTAAGCTTCTGGTTTCTACATCTTTACCTATAGCTACATTTTGTCCCCCGAACACTAGATTCATATTTGCTTCATCTCTACTCTTGGATTTCACTGTGACTTCGGCCACTTGGTAGAATCCTAATTTGGATTCCTCAACCCCAATAAGGGATTGAGTCACCTTAAATTTTATAATCAGTTACTAAGAAGGTGTCATGGATTTAAAACCTTATCATCATAAACTCTGCTTCACTTCCTGTTGTTTTTCTTTTACTTCACTATTCTTCACAGGAAGGTAATAACTCAATCTGATTTGCTGCTCACTCTTTCCCCCCCCAGATCTTAAGAAGATAACTCAATACATTTTTGACACTTGATAAGTGCCTTTTAGATCAATGAATGGATGTAAAACTTCAAACATTAAAAAATGTGAAGTTTTTAAATTGTGAAAATACTGTACAGAGGGGTTACATTTACATGAGCCAGGTAATGAGTACATTTCTTATCAAGCATTGTTGCCTTCTCTTTTGTTTTTCCCCTACCATCCCTTCCCTCCCACCTCCACAACTACACTCCCCAAGTTTGTGTTTTAGACATGTGGTTGATTGGTAAATTTGTCTTTGTAAAATGGGTGCTACATGGCTTCTTATAATTGGATGTAGTCCTCCAGATGATCTTGTCAGACCTCCTACCATAAGGGGGCATCTATCTTCCCTTAACTGATGCTGGTTCTTTGAGTTGCCTTTTATCAATAAGACCATACAGAAAAGATATTGTGTGAGGGAAAGCTGTAAAAAAAGGACTTGAAGTTCCTTCGTGTGTGGAAGAGATAGGGTGTGGGAAGGCTGTCTTGCCAGATGAAAGATGACAAATCATGTAGAAAAGGATGAAGAATCCCGTTGGACAGCCAATGAGTGACACTGGTGAGTACAACTAGAAATTTGCAGCCTGAAAAAACCCTTTCTTATTTCTTTCCGTTTTTTTTTGTTGCTGTTGTTGTTAGTGCTGGTCCTGGGGCTTGAACTTAGAGCCTGTGTGCTGTTTACCTCTTTTGCTCAAGGCTTGTTCTCTACCACTTGAACCACAATCTGTGTCCAGCCTTTTGGAGGCGAATCAGTGACAAAAGTCTCACAGACTTTCCTGCGCAGACTAGCTTTGAACTGTGATCTTCAGATCTCAGCTTTCTAAGTAGGATTACAGGTGTGAGCCACCTGTACTGACAACAATTTTAATGCAATGGAATTATATTTGTGAGCCCAGATGAAGCCATCAAGGAGAGCCATCGTCTAGCTAGTAAGCACAATCCTCTGACTTAAATGGCTTCTTTTCAGGCCCACAATTTAAAAGATAGCATGATCAAATACGTCTCCTTCCTTTTAAGGAATTTACAATCTGCTGAGAAAGACATGTCACATAAACTAACAATTCCTGGGGTTTGTTTTGAGTAGATTTTTCTCTTGGAGTTATGATTACATCTTGGACCTGGAATAGACATCTAACAACAACAACAACAGAAAAAGGAAGACAGACCTTGAAAAGAATCACATTTGATCTAATACATGTGAACTATTGGAAACACAGAGAGATGTATGTGACTAAACCCGGGATATTGGAGCTGTTTATTTTTATGTATTATTTGGGAAGGAAGTATGAATTAGATACTGTTCTAACAATCTCAGCTTTTCTACATACATGCATATAGAAAGAATATATTTATACTAGGTTTGCATACAGATATAACATATTTAATATATACCCAGGTGATGACAATCAATTCAAAGTGAAGACCAATCTTTCAGATACTTTTCATTGCATTTATATTATAAACTCATGTGGTGGGTGAATATCACTGCAAGCCTCGGCATTCATATGCTAATGTTATAAGTTAGAGTTGTCAAGAGAATTATTCACAGGCTTGAGTACATGTGTGTGTGAGTGAGTGATATTTGTGTTTGCCAAAGCAGCATGTGCTCCTGAAGGGAGAGTGTATCTTATCTTCCTAGTTGTCTGGTCTCAGTTTCTCTCTCTAATGTGCCAGGAAGAAAATGTCTTTATCACTGAATATTTTGGTGACACACAGATTCCAGGATGCCCTCCAGTGGTATGAGACATCTGTGTGTATGTGTGTGTGTGTGCCTATATGTGTGCGCACGCATATCTGTGGGTACAAATACCTTCCGGAGATAGGGTATTAGGATGACTTTGCTTCTGTGTTCTTATTATTTCAAGGGGCATCTGATAGTATTCTCTTCAAATTTTGAACTATTTTGGTGTAATGATATTTACGAGACACCATGCCCTAGAAAAGAGGAAAATGTTCTTAGATTTTAGTCTTCACACTTACATTGACCTCCTGATTCGATTAGGACAATGACCTTGTTTGAGATTATATCCTCAATGAAAATCTTTTTCCATATATGATTTTAGATCCACATGTATCAGTATTACCTACAAGATGCTGTTGATGTAGTTAATTCCCAGTTCCTATCTCATACTTGTTAATTTCACATTTTTATGACTATTAATATTACATTCTGACTTTGTTCAAACTACTGCTTTATATAGAACATGCCTCCAATTTTCTCCAGCTATTTGGTTGAATATGTACCATTTGTCCAAGCTCAGTCACAGCATCATTTCCTTAAGGAAGTTCATCTTGAATCCAGGCTGATCACTTCTCATTGTGCTCCTTCTATTCTCTTTAATCTTCTTTATACAAAATCTGCAGTGGCATGTTAATATACTTGTTTGTTTGTGTTGTGTTCATCTCATTAGATGTTTGGAGGTCATATATGTATAGTAGTTTAGGTGCTTTTAAAGTATCCTTGAATAAATATATGATAAATGGAAGTTTCTCAATCTCAGCCATATTTGTATCTTTTTGTGGCTGGCTGTGATCAATTTGACAGTGTTTATTGATTTTTTTTCCTTAATTTCTGTGATTGCTATAGAATATGATACCTAGTTTGGGCAATGTCACATATATAGTTAGACCAATAAGTTGTTGTATATACCCAGATAATGTAGCCAATTCTCAATCTCTGTGAATGACATCTTAGACACACGGATGAATGACTTGGGATTTGCATTGTACCTTGAGGGTCCAGTAAAACTTAATGAGAAAAGCCTTTGTTATTCATAATCATTGTTCTAATAGGAATATATATATATATATATATATATATATATATGGAAAGAATCCAAGTTCACAATAAGAATTGGGTCTGGAAAAAACATTCATATAATTCAATACATAGAAGGGATGGGAAGGGGAAACAAAGGAGGAGGCTACAATGCTTGATAAGAAATGTACTCATTATCTTGCCCATGTAATTGTAACCCCTCTGTACAGTATTTTCACAATAAAAAATAAATAAAAATAAAAATAATAAAAAGATAATTCAATACATAGTCTACAGAATTGAGAAAATCAAGGGAAGGGCTGGAGTTGGGAGGAATGGGAAAGAGTGAAGAAAGGGTGGCATGGATCAAGACTCATTGTTATTCATATACTACTGTGTTAAATGGCAACTCTTCCATACAACTTAAGGACAAAGATTAAAATAAAACAGAAAAATGATCATGTAAAGTATGGAAGAACAGACAATCATGAGAAAATAAATAAGCAAGAAATTAAATTTTACAATCGGAAAGAAATAAGATGTAAATAGTAGGATGAAAAAAAGAGCAAAAGTCTTTTTAAGGTTGTTACAAAACATGAACTTAGCAAGTATGAGACAGAGACTGAATTAGTGTTTTCACAAATATCTCATAGCATTGGACTTTGCTGATGAGAGCTTTAATTCTAAGAAAAATCCAGATATACAGTATACTAGGTTTTCCTTAGTAGAGTGAGTTACAACTTGGTCCTGTCCAAGCTTATGATAACAGTATGTGAAGTAGTCTTGTATCTTCCACTTAGGTATTTCCAAAGAGGAGTAAATAGAGACCAAGGCCATGAGGAGTATGTAGCCAAGGAAATGCTGAGGTAGGTGTGCTTGGCTGATGTAGGCTTAAAATCCAAGGAAAACTGAATTGCCTATGACAAAGTCATCACAACAAAAATTACATACATAAATTTCAAAAAAGAAGCATTGAACAAACATGGATTATTCTTTGTGAATTATGGAACTAGATAAATGAAAACTTAAATCATCAGGACAACTTGGGAGATTTTTGTATTATGAACATTCCCAAAGACCCATCATATTTCAGTTCTCTGTGATAGATATATAGCTTCATATGTTTTGGACAAGGGCAGGGGAAAAAAGACCACACCTCTAGTATGAGAATTTGGGGCATACCTTGAAGGGTGCTGTTTTTGCAAGTCATAACTCAGAAGCTATCATACATATTTTGGACTAGGAAGAGGACTGCTGTAGAATGACCATGTATACAATTGGAAAGCTGAGGGTTTAACCTGGTGCTTCAGTTTTTGTAGTAGGAACTCTCTAGATGACCTCACTTAATATTCGTTCTTCTCTAAAACTATTGTTTTTGGCTGACAAACTACATGAGTTACTACACCTTTTTATTTTTGTGAAGTACAGACTGGAAATTTATGGACTAAGATGTGATAAATCAAAGAGAAGGGAATAAATAAGTAATGATTCTCTTAAACTGTTGTATTTGTTGATGCACAAGCACAAAATAAACAGCCTGGAAAAATGAAGACAGTGAAATACTGTCTTCAACGGTTCCTCCTAGAAACACATGATATAAATGCAATGCATTATATTCATTTATGCTCCTAGAAGGCACAATTTTTTAGAGTGCAAAAGAAAAGATGATTGGATACATGGGAGAAGAGTAATATAAGGAATTTTTAAAGCATTTGCCACTGGAACATCATTTCAAACTTGTCAGAAATGTGGGCAGGGAAGAGAACTTCTGCCTTGACAGTGTTTTGGGGAAAATGGAGCAGCTAAACAAATAGCATTTGAAGACAGAATGAACAACTTGCACAAAAACACAATTTTATTTCCTTTTGCAAATTCTTCCCCCAGAGTTTTTAGTCACTCACAAAACAGATGTCATTTTTGAAAATGCAGAATTGCAAAACACACAAAAAAATCAGCATCCTTCAAGAATACTGTTATGCTTTCTTCTTATTTGCTGGTAGAAAACATATGTGTCTTGAATACCAATGATCATTTCAGTGCAGTATTTTCTTGAGAGAACAAAAACTTTCTGGTACAGCTGCAGAGGAAAAACTAAATAGCATCACAGAAGAGCAACTAGCACCTTGTAACCAGCTGTTTAGGCTATTTTGTCATCTTCTCTTTAACCCTCAGAATCCTGAAGGAGAGTGGAGTGTTAACTCTGTGTGTGTGTGTGTGTGTGTGTGTGCGTGCATGCATGAACATATGCTTAAAGCCTCTTGGCTTATTTGGAAGTTACCAAGGCCAGCGGATTTCTGATCTAGTTTCAGCTCTATCATTCATTCATTGTGGAGCACGGATACGTCTATTCATTTCAAAGTTTTGTTTTCCTCAACTGTAAATGGCTATAGTAGTATTATGTCATACAGTCTCAAGTAAGACAAGTAAGACAATGCATGTTAAAAATGGGGAGTATCACGGGCACTGAAGGGGTATTAGACAAGACAAGCTTCCAATTTGTTTCTTTTAAATAAGCTTTTTATTGTAAAAATACTGTACAGAGGGGTTATAGTTACATGAGCAAGGTAATGAGTACATTTCCTAAAGAGCATTGTTGCCTCCTCCTTTTTTTTCCTCTACTATCCCTTCCCTCCCACCTCCACAACTACACTCGCTCTGCTCCCAGCTTAAATTGTAAAGTTCGTTTTTCAACATCGTGTATCGTACATATCATTGTTACAGTGGGTCAACTTGTATCCCTATTAAAACATTTTGTTTTTTCCCTTCCCCTCCCCCAATTAGACCGACATCAAATACAGTGAAAACAGGGGGTATACTATGGGAGAGGAACAAACAAAAAAATCACATGGCACATTATAAATATGTTAGAAACAATAGCAAGCAAGAAAAAAAAAACACTGTGTCCCTATCTTAGGTTCATTTCACTTATCATCTTATCTGGTCAAATGTACATAGCTTTTGACCTTTTCTGTTTGTCCCAGACACAGGACAGAATAGGAGAAACCTCCTTGGCAAGCCGAAATTTTCTTAATAGAGGCTCAGAAACACAACAAATCGAAGAAAGGTTGGACAAATGGGATTGCATGAAGCTGCAGAGCTTCTGCATGACAAAGGACATAGCTAGCATGATCAATAGAAAACCCACAGATTGGGAGAAGAGCTTCACTAGCCATACAATGGACAAGGGTCTCATATCTCAAATATACTTGGAACTAAAAAAATTTAATCCCCCCACAAAAATCCTCAAAGAAACAACTGCCAGATAAATAAGTGGGCTTCCAATCGGTTTGAAGTCAAAGTTTCCACTTACCTGAGCTAGGTTGTTAGGATGACAAGCACAAGGCAATGTCCTTTACCATACCAGAACATTCACTGTGCTGAAGTAATCTTCTGTTAAGCCCATATAATTATGTCTGTGTTACCATTTTTAGAAGGGAAACTGAACATTCAGAACAGCTTAGGAAATGGCTCAGACTCAGAGTAATTAATGGTAGATTCTGGGTTCAAATCCAAGTTTCTAAATTTTAAGTTCAATATTCTTTTGGATAAAACAAATGAAGAAAAAAAAACAACAAAATCCATCATCATTACCATTACCAACAACACGAAACTAGACAGCTAAGTGTTGAGACCATGTTATTGTATTACATTACACACAGAGTAGAAGAACAAGGCTGTAGAGCAAGAGGAAGGCAGACAGCCCCAGGGGACGGTGATTTAATCCACAAGGCTCTGAGGTGGAAATGTTTAAATGTGAGATTTACTATATAGAGCTGGAGACTGCTTCCAATTGAAATTATAATTTCATCTTCCCAAGCAGCAGCAAGTTAGTTATTAGCCATAAGTTATGTTATTTTTAGCCAGGTACAGCAACACTTTTTGGGTTCTTTAGAGTCTCAACAACTTATATAGAGAAAATTTAAAGGAAGTAACATAACATAGACATGCCCCTTAACTGTCAGTTTCTAAGACTGGAAAACTTTCCTAAGAAAACTAAATTTTATATTAAAGACGATTTCGATCAGGCAACGAGTGGCTTAGGCCCCTAATCTTAGCTACTGAGGAGGCTGCAATCTGGATAATGGAAGTTTGAAGCCAACCCTGGACAGAAATATCTGTAACACTCCATCTCCAAAATAACCATCAAAAAAGCCAGAGTGGAAGTATGGTATGATAGATCATCAGCATAGCTGAGAGTGCAAGGAACTGAAATCGAACCTTAGTACTGCCAAAACTAACAAATAACTTGATTCCATATCTTTGAACTCTATGTTTACTAAGAGCATTTTAAAAAACAACAACAAGCTGAGTGCCAGGGTCTCACGCCTGTTGTCATAGCTACTCAGGAGGCTGAGATCCAAGGAAGTCCAAAAGGCTATCATCTCCAATTAACTACTAAAAAAGCCAGAAATGGAGCTGTGGCTTACATGGTAGAGCACTAGACTTGAGCAAAAGAGCTCAAGGACAGTGTCCAGGACCTGAGTTCAAGCACCGCAACTGGCACGCATGCACACACACACACACACACACACACACACACACACACACACAATGATAAAGTAGAAAAGTGTGAGTTATTGTTTCTTTAGTGGGCATGAAGTTTAGAGAAAAAATACTTTTCAGAATGTCTTCAAAACAAAATCAAAGAAGGAAAGAAGGGCAAACTATTAACAATGAGTATATATTGTACAATATCTTCTTTTGCCAGGGGAAGAACATTTTTTAAAAATTAGAAATGTTGTGTAAAGGCAGAAGGACAGCAGGACATTTTCTTCATTGTTTATCTTTTCAGTGGGTACTTTCCCCCGTCTTTTTCTTTTTTTTTCACAATCAGGAAGGCTTAATTTGGAACTCAAATCTCTGATAGTGTTACATGTGAATGTGATTTGCAAGTGGAGGCTCAGCTGCTCAGGCTGCCTGAGATGCTGCTGAAGGTGTGCATTCCTGCTGGTTATAGCTCTGTTAGGACTAGAAGGCGAGATTGCCAAGGGCATTGTCTGGAAGCTTGACTCACTGAGAAGGACAGGGCCAGGCAAGGCTGAGCTGGAGGAGCCAGGACCTGGAACACCTTGGTCCTAGGTTGGCAATCCCATTCCTTTGCTGCAAGGTCCTCTATTGATGACTGACATAGGCTTTTTCTCTCCTAGGTGTGCTTTTTATCCCAAGGTAAACACAATGACCTTGCATTTTTCCTTCCTGGGTTATTCTCACTAGGGTGTTTAAGGGGTATATTGTTCCCTGGTAGCTTTGGAAGGAAGCTGAGAGTGAAATTTTTGTCAAGGTTGTGTTTGCTTGGTGTCTCTAGACAAGCCATACCTGGACCTGGAAAGGCCCAGACTAACGACAGAAGCAAAACGGGCTGGTTCTAAACTTTACTATACCTTTCCAGTTTGTGATATTTTTCCAGGTTATAGTTGGTCTTGAGAAAATGAGACTTGTTGTAGATTTTACCAGCCAGTTATAAGCTGATGAATACAGTGGTGGTGATAAGCAATGGGGTGAAGGAACGGCAGCACAACTTAAGACAAATGCCAAGTACTGCTGTCATAGGAGAGACTGGAGAATCAAGAGAGTTTTACTCATCTCTTTTGCGAAGATACAGTGAAGGTTATGCCTACCTCTTAAGGCTGTTCTTTATCTTGAGGTTATTTTGGGCAACTTCTAGGCAAGTCTATTCTTTGTGTGTGTGTGTGTGTGTGTGTGTGTGTGTGTGTGTGTGTAAGTGTTGGTACTGGGGCTTCAACTCAAGGTTTCTTGTTTCTGAGTTTTTTTTCCACTCAAGGCTGTGTGGTACCACTTGAGCCACACATCCACCTCCAATGGCCAGTCTGTTGGTCAGTTTATTGAACAGTAAATTGTCATTATGATGATCCAGAGAATCTACTTCTGTGAAGGTTATGGGAAATGAATACTAAGTCTTTGTTAGTATGACACTCTCCTGGTTTGTCTAAGACTGAGGGTACTCTTACAAGATAAGAGCTTTCAATTTTATAACCAGGAGGGTCACAGAGAAGTAGGAACATTTGATTGGTCCATCCTAGGACAAGCAGAATGTAAAGCATGAACAGACAACAGTAACCCTGATGTTAAGTATTGGTTGTTTCACTGGTCAGCTGTGTAGCCTTGGCTAACCTTCTAGAACTTCAATTTCCTCAGCTGCAAAATTAAAGTTCTAGCTCTACAGCCCCTAGTGTTCCTTCCTGTGTCAATAGCCCTTGATTTTAGGACTATTTGCAGAGATTAAAGTGGGAGCAAAATTACACACACACACACACACACACACACACACACACACATTATATAATGACTTCAGAAGGTTGCATTTCCAGATTAGATGGAGATGCTGGTGCTGGCTGCCCTAGAAATTTGAAAATGCCTCCATCTCTGTTCCTGCCAGTCTTGTGCCACTACTGTATCTTCCTGGAATGCTTCCTGGAAGAAGTCAAAGGAAGGACACTTAGCAAGCTGCACCTCTGTGTGCATTGGTCCAAGTTAGTGAAAGTCTCCCTTTTACCAGGTCCTTCCAGTCTACTGTCATGGCTTAGTATAGCCTGCTCTCACTCCCATTCTCCCACAATTTGACTTTTTTCATATCTGCTTTCATGCATGCATGCATGCATGCATTCATCCATCCATCCATCCATCCATTATCCATCCATCCATCTCTCCTCTTCCTTTCCCTTCCCTTTTCTCCCCTCCCTTCCCCTTCCCTCCCCTCCCCTCCCCTCTTCTCTCTTTTTTTTGGGGTGCTAGTCCTGGGGCTTGAACTCGGGGCCTGAATGTTGTACCTGAGTATTTGTGCTGAAGGCTAATATCTACCACTTTGAGGCATTTTTGGCTTTTTGGTAGTTAATTAGAGGTAAGAAGTCTCAAAGACTTTCTTGCCATGGGTGGCTTGAACTGCAATCCTGAAATCTCAGCTTTCTGAATAGCTAGGATCACAGGTGTGAGCCACTGGTACCAGCTTCTCTTTCTTTCTTTCTTTCTTTCTTTCTTTCTTTCTTTCTTTCTTTCTTTCTTTCTTTCTTTCTTTCTTTCTTTCTTTTATTGTGAAAATACTGTATAGAGGGGTTACAATTACATGAACAGGGTAATGAGTACATTCTTATCAAGCATTGCTACCTCCTCATTTGTTTCCGCTTCCCGTCCCATCCCTTTCAATCCCTTCCCATCCCCCACCCAGGCCAAAGTTGTAAAGTTGTTTTCGATAACATCTTGTACATCTCATTGTTGCAATGGTTCCACCTGTATCTCTGTTTAAACAACTTGTTTTTTCTCTTCCCCTCCACAAATTATACCAACATCAAATACAGTGAAAACAGGGGTTATACCAATGGGGGAGGGACATACAAAGCAACAAAGAAATAGCTTATAAATATGTTAAAAACAATAGCAATAGCAAGAAAGAAAAACCATTTGAGTCCTTATCTTGGGGTTCATTTTGCCTAACATCAACTTCTGTGACTATTTCTGCTTGTCTCAGACATATAGTAGTAATTGCAAATAAGGGAAGCCATGGGACCTATTTTTCTTTGGTCTTGGCTTACTTCACAATTTTTTCCAAGTCTTTCCATTTCCTAACAAATGGGGCAATGTCATACTTTCTGATGGAGGCATAGAATTCCATTGTGTATATATACCACATTTTCTTGATCCATTCATCTACTGAGGGGCATCTGGGTTGATTCCATATCTTAGCTATAGTAAATGATGCTGCACTAAACATAGTTGTGCTGGTCCTCCATATTTCTTAACGTGATACAACTACATAATTATATACTGTAATTCAAACTTTTCACTAACTAGAATAGCTTTTCTTCACAACTTCCAATTAATTTGTCCTACTGAGGCTTTTATTATGTTTAAGGATAAGTAATAATGTGGCTATATTATAAATTTGGGCAAATATTCTCATTGCAACAGAAAAATAATGATACTTTATCCATCTGCCATCAGCCCTATCTTGTAAATTTAAAACAAATGTCTGTCATTATTGATATTACAAATAGCATGTTGATTTCACACTTGTTTTAAAACTTTTAATTTGAGCTTATGCTTTTCATAGTTGAGGTAGCTTATGCAATTAAATAATCCAGGGTAGAATAATTAAGTATAAAATTAGAACCGAGACCATCTTTAGCAACAGTTGAAGGAAATGTCAACCGGCAGTTATGAGAAGATATGATTATTAATAATACCTAATAACAAGAGCTAACTATAATTGAATGCTTTGCTATGCCCAGCAATATCACTTTACATGAATTGTTGCATAACAATTAAGGCACAAAAGAAACACTAGGGGGACATAACTCTTTCATTGGCTAATCAAAGACAACATATACATCAGGTTTGTAAAGAGCAACTTTGTAACACTTATTTAAAGGGACACTTCTATTATGTGTCTATTCCTTGAAAGTACTTTGGATAACAGGTGAAAACATTTTTTTCAGTTAGATTTTGCAAGTGCCAGAAATACAATTTAAAAGGGTACTTTTTGTTTTGACTTAGGAAAGTTGTAATTTAGCAGACTATTGCTAATTTAGCAGTCATCAAGGGCTGAGTAATTTTCTTTTTGATAATCTATGCTATACAGGGAGAAAGTTAGTGATCGTCCAGTACTGAGTTGCCATTTTGACACTCTCTTTGACATCAAATGTGTTGAGGAAAGCCATTGTGAGGTTCTAGTTCACAGTTAGAACATGAGCAATTTTGTTAAATGAAGGGCAGGCATTCTGTGCCTCTGTGGTTATTCTAATTTAAACATTGACTATATAGAAAGCAAAGGGATTATTTTTGATTACTTTCTTAAGCACGTGTTCTTACTTTCTCCCATGTAGGGAGGTTACCTGCTTTGACACAGGCAGGGAGTGTAGAGGTTCCTCCTGTTGTAAGGTTAGAGACTTTCCCCAAACCAAGTTTTCCATCTTCTCAAACACTTGCACAACTATTTGGCAGAGATCCCAGAGTTTTAAAACATTATAAACATGCAGGAATTCATTGCCATGAAACAATTTGAAAGGCATTTGTTACCAATAGATCATTTTTTTTCCTGAGAAAGAACTGCATCCTGATGAGCTAGACAGAATAAAATTAACTTTACGAGGCATTTCTTTATATTTGAAAGACTTAAGGCATTGTGTGGAATAACTTTAAACTGATGGAGTTAATTGAAATGTAATTAATGCTGAGAAATGCCTTTCAGTTGAATGAGTTTGCTTTTATGTTTGATGTTTGATACTGATTTGCATTTCCTCAAAGTAACTAGGAAGTGAGTCAGTTTTATATGATAATTAAACATGCCATCAGGATTTTTTTTTTTGTCCATCATAGGGCTTGAACTCTGGGCCTGAGCGCTGTCCCTAAGATCTTCAGCTCAAGGCTTGAGCTATACCACTTGAGCAACAGCGCCACTTCCAGTTTTCTGGTGGTTTATTGGAGATAGGAGTCTCACGGTCTTTCCTGCCCGGACTAGCTTTGAATCACAGTCCTCAGATCTCAGCTTCCTGAGTAGCTAGGATTACAGGCACAAACCACTGGCGCCTTGTTTCAGAATTTATTTTACAAAGTATTTTTCCTATAATCTATGTTTTTGTGTCTGTGATCAGTAAAAGAATTCAATGTATTCCACCCCTATTTAGCCATACCAAGTATTTGCTTTAAGTTAATAAAACAAGAAATTTGGACATAGCCTTTATTGCTATTCCATTGACATATATTAAGAAAATATTTCTGTTGACTCTGACTTTAGCTTTAAGATCAAAGTGTAATAGCCTTTAATGTCATGACTGTTTCAGATTTTGTTCATTAATGTTCACATTAATATTAACCTTGTCTGAATAATATTTATTCATCAAGGTCTATCTTAATGGCTTTATGTATATGAACTATTTTTGTCTTGTATGTCCTAATCCTAGAAGGTACCTAGTTTTACTTCACAGATACATAGTTTAACTTTCACAGATAGCAAACTGAAGAACAAAAAGATGAATAGATTTAGTAACTGACAAATACAAGATTTAAACTAGGGAAGCCTATAGGACTCTCTCTGTTCACAATCATTGTACAGTATCACCTTTGTAGTAGACTGGTAAATCTCACAGTCTTAAATTGCTTTAATATGTTATTTCAAGCAGAGAAAACACTCTAAATAATGGATCACAATAAGAAAATTTATTAAATATTTTTACTCCTAAAGTTATTACTTTTGGGCAAAAAAGCATGGTTTGTCTAGGATTAGTCTGTTATGTTATTTGGAGAGATTACTTAGTTGTTAATATGTCTGTTAGTTTGAATACATAGATCAATTTTCTTTTGGAAAACAAGTCAAAGTCTTATTTCATTCTCTTAGGAAGAGAATTATACCCCCTGTAGCTAATTAGAGTGGACAATTTTAATAATTGGTTTTATTTAAGATAAACCTTTTAGAGATTCTTTGGTAAGGGACCATCTCTCGGGGTCATCTTTCCTGATATTAAGTGGTGGGTCAGATATCTTAGAGTAGATGGACTTTCAGGCTCCCAGCTGGGCCAGTTCCTGGAACTTACAAAAGAGAGTCACTATGATGGCTGAATGAAGTGACTTGTCCAGTCATTGGTAAAGACAACAAGAATGAGCACTTCCAGATTCCCCTCATAAAGTCATGCCCTGTCACAGAATCTGCACTTAGTTGATCCTCACAGCTGAGCCCCAAACCTCCCACTGGGATCTTCTGTAGTCATTGCACTTTAGAAGGGTTTTAGCTAAAGTAAATTACTTGTAAAACTTTTTTGATGATATAAAATAAAACTACCTTTGCTCCTAAGATGTAGAAATTTTGGCAAAGTCTCTTTACCTCTCTTAAGCAATGGTGTAGTAAATCTGATTTAAGTAAATGCCTGAGATTAAATATAAAGAAAAGCCTTCTCCCCACAGAGTGAGTTAAATATCGTCAAATCTAATAGATTAATTTATGAGTTGGAAGATTTTCGTTTGACTTTACTTTCACATTTTTGAAGGAAATAGTAAGATAATTCAGATGACAATTTATTAGAAATCTGTTATGTCATTAATAATTTCATTACCAAAAGCATTTTTTCTCTTGTGTGCTCTCAACTCCCAAATGCTTATAGACACGCATGGGAAGCAGATAATGGCAATCAGATAGTCTAATGAAGTCAGATTGGTATTCATAGAAGAGAAAAATAGGTTTTTTATGTGTTAAGAATCAGAGATTATATATGATATGGTACCATAAATAAGCTGGATTTTCCCCCAATTATTTTCTTGGGTCAAAATTTACTCAACAACTCATTCAACAATATATATTGTGGTCCTGCTGTGTCTACACATTTCACCCTGATTGTCTTTCAGAAGTGCTATGAGTAGAAGCAGTTAGTAGATATAGAATTGATGTTCATAAAGCACTTTTTTCCTCTTTTTATTAGACTTAAATTATGTGGAACATATTTATTTTACTATTTACTTTAAAAACACCTTTTTCTAACCTCATCTTTATCCTGCTTATTAATGGAAAAGTTTGTCTTATTTTGTTTTATTTTTGGTGCTGTTTGAGACAGAGTCTTACTATGTAGCCCAAGTTGACCTTGTGCTCACAATCTTCCTGCTTCTACTTCCCAGGGGCTGGGATTAGTGGTATTCACCCCAATACTTGGCCTCTATAACTAAATTTTTAAAATTCATAACTAGCAACATTGTTAAAATACTCAAACATACAAATCATGCTTTTGGTGGTTTTAGGTTTTAATATCAAGATATAATATATCCCTAAAAAAGCTCTGAGTCCTTTATTGGGACAATTGGGAGCATTTTTAAATGCTTCACAGAATGATTGTTGTATGTAAAATAAGTTATTATTTAATTTAGCAAACCCATGAACTCATTTTATGCTATTATCTCATGCCAAGAGCCTAAAATGATGAAAAAGTACATGCTGGTTCTCAAAGGGTTCACATTCATTATGTATCTGATTCCATGGTGGCATCATCAAGTTGACTGTTATACATGAAAGTGAACTCTCTTGATATGCAGTGCTGAGGTGCACAATAGTAGATTTGGTTATGTGTGGTGTCATTACAGAATCATAAGAGAGGCAAATAACTTCATATGAAATTATCAATGCGATATACAAGAAAACTCTCACTTATCCTATTAAGTATCCAAACATATAGGATTAAATATTTGTGCAATTTTATACTTTAGAGTTTGTATTATAAATCTTTACTTTCAGTAAGAAACAAGCAATGGAATAATTGGTTATGGCTTCTCTATTTTGGTCTCTGACATCAAGGACATTGTAAGGAGGGTGTATGTGTATGATGTGAAATGTCCATGTACTGTTTTACAACAACTTTTGAAATCAAAGTACTCAATCAGCATTAATTAGGAAGTATTGTGCTATAATTTCTGAGTGCATGTACAATAGATAGGCTTCTAAATGATATGCAATTTCCCTTTTCTTTTGAATTTCCACACAGTTTTCTCTATTATATATTAAATTGAGAGGCAGTTCGTTTCACATTCTGGGCATCCAAACATTTAATTTTTAAAATATGCTTTTATATGTCATTTGCAAAGGATGCCTACTTCTGAAACATGATCCTGTCATCCTGCTTTTCTGAGAATCTCTGGTAACAAACTTGGAATGATTCTTTTTTGGTATTATAAATTCTATCTCAGGGATTCCAAACCACATTTAATTACACATGACAGACAAGCTTAGTGTGCTAATGTCTTCTGGTTGACCCACCAAATTCCTGCTAAAATTTTCATAAGCCTTGGAGACAATTCTCTAGAGTACCCCCCAGAGCATTTCCTGGACACTAGTGATGCAAGAGTTCACCAGACCATAGATGCTCGTCCCAGAGCACCCAAGGAGAAGTACTCCGATTCCCTGAGAGCTGCTCCCAGACCACGATGCTACTATAAATGGCTGAAATGCGATGCAGCTTCCCCTCCAACTTCCTCCAGCCTAATGGAGATTAAGACCCATTAAGAGCTCTTTGCTACATGTGCAATTTCTATTGATCAGATTGACTCATTTCATTTTAGCCAATGATCCTGTTACCAAAGCTGCCTTCTCTCCATGTTTTACTGGCACAGGGAAACCTGCAAATGCTCTGTATTGTAATGGACAGTACACAGAAGGGCATTGACTTGCATTGTGTGTATTTCAGCTCCTGTGGAATATCTTTTGTAACACGTGATTCTTAAAAGTTTTCAGGAATTATCATCATTCACATTCATATTTAGGGATAGAATATAGGTGAAATTTTTGCAATTAATTTAAAATAAATATATGATTGTAAAGTATGCTAACCAAAGTTCAGTGAGAGCAACACTGTGGTTCAGAAATGAGATTTCCCTGAAGTGGAAACCTATGAGAAACCAGTAACAGCATGGAAATATTTGCTTGCAATGACAGGCTGTATCAAATTAATTGTCCAGTGTGTAAAAGGAAATATATGGCAGGCATTATTGTTTTGATGGTCAATGTTAAATGGAGTCATGAATTTTAAAGAAGGCAAAAAGAAGTAAGTCTTGTAGAGTTTATGGGAAGGGATAAAAGTATGTGCATAAGCATCCTTTGTTTTTGAGAGTCTTAGCCCAATTACATGAATATGTTACATGAGGATAATGACATAAATTTGCAAAAGAGCTCATATTCAAAAGCATTTTCACTTATATAACTAATGAATTCAACTGCTTTTTATTGAGCAACTACAGTATATTAAAATTTGATATATAGAGTGACACTTAAAGCTTTCTAAAATTCTGCAATCTGAATTACTGTCATTTCCATTGTTTGGTATGAGCAGATGGAACATGGAGAAGTCAAATTACTTGGTTAAAGTGTTAACTTAGATATGGCAGTCTGATTTAAAAATGCAAAGCTGACTGGTTCCAAAGACAAGTTTCTTCCCTCCCCCTCCCTCCGTCCCTTCCTCCCTTCCTCTCTTCCTCCCTTCTTCTCTCTTTCTTTCTTTCTTTCTTCCTTCCTTCTTTCTTCTTTTTTCTTTCCTTCCTTCCTTCCTTCCTTCCTTCCTTCCTTCCTTCCTTCCTTCCTTCCTTCCTTCCTTCCTTCCTTCCTTCCTTTCTTTCTTCCTTCCTTCTTTCTTCTTTTTTCTTTCCTTCCTTCCTTCCTTCCTTCCTTCCTTCCTTCCTTCCTTCCTTCCTCCCTCCCTTCCTTCCTTCCTTCCGTTAGCCTGCCTGCATGTCTCTGGCTTTCTTCTTTCCTTCCTTCTTTTTCTGTCATTATGGCATAATGTCCTACCAGTATGGGTTTTTTCAGTGACTTTGATCAATGAATAAGGTGTTATTTTCAACTTCAAAGATCAGCTGAGATAAACAATCTTTCCTAAGTATGGAAAGTTGATGATGTCAGAGTCCAGATTAACACAAGAGTTGTCCCACATGTGGCATAATCTTTTTGTGCAATATCACAATCAAAACTGAATATATCTGAGTATAAAGTAATAGTTCCTGCCTGTAATGCCAGTTACATGGAAGGCAGAGATTGAAAGATTTGGTTTCAGGATACTCTAGGTCAAAGGATCCTTAGAGCAGGATGTGGAATCCCAATCACAGCAAGATGCTCTCTCTGCAAAATGGACTTTTTGCCTCTAGAATTAAGACAAAATAAATTCATGACAATTAAATTCATGACAATAAATTCATGACAATTCATAAATTAAGACAAAAATTCATCCAGTTTATAGAACTTTGTTATGGTAGTTGTATTGTTCAGTATTACTCAGATAAACTGAACCACCATGAGATAGACATAATAGATATTTTATTAGAATTGAGACAAAAGTGGAGGATGAGATCGATGACACACTTTCAGAAAGGTGGAGAACCAGGTAGGTTATTGGGGAAAATTTAGCTCCACTGTGAAGGCCTGATGACTATAGATCCATGTTTGAGAACAGAAGATGGAAGACCCAATCGAGGAGACTGATTTGCACATCCTCCACCTCTGTCTTGTTTAGGCTCTCACCAGATTGAATGGTGCCAACGTTCACTGAGGAGGGTACAAGTTGAACAATAAAATTAAACCATCACAGAAGCCCTGAGTGCATCTTATATTGGCAGCTGCAGAACTATATGGATTACATTTAATACAAGGAGAGGCTCTCTTTACATTCCTTTCCTGTGTTAACCTGACTTCTGGCTTCATCTACTCTTCCTTTTCTTTATTCATGCAACAAATTGCAGTTATTTATCTATTCATTTATTTACTAATTTATTTACCTTACTTTGGACATATATTTAACCTCATATAGTAGAGTTTTATCATGACATTTCCATACATGCATATAAAGTACTTTGACTGACCTTATTGGTGCTCTCACTTGCCCTTTCTTATCTACTCTTTTCTCTGCCTTTCCCTGCTCCCACCTCTCTAGTAGTCACCCTTTGACTTTCATGACTCTGATGTTTTCGCTTTCTGCTAGCTCCTACAAATGAAGAAATATGTAATGCTTGTCTTTGTGGCACTGGTTTATTTTGCTTTTCTTATTTCCTATTTACATGGTTCCTTATTTATTTCTTTGCATCTCTCATGCTGACACTCTTGTTGAGTACCATAACTGTGCTTGGCATTTCCTACTGAGCCGTCTACAGCTATCCTCAGAGGGGTGTGCTGGATCTCTTGGGCGGAGAGGCAGGTAGGTCCTCTGCTCTTTCTGCAGTGGTGAGGTCCCTCAGACTCTGCCCTTCTCTTGAATCCAAGCTATGGCAATCTTACAGGAGTGTAACTGGAGGCACATATTCCTGTTGCTAGTATCTGCTCTAAAGCTGACTCATAACTGTTTTCTCAAGAGTAGTGCAGTTAATTCTCCATCAGGTTTTTCCTGCTTCTGAGTGCAGAGTATCCTCAAACTTGCTCCTTTTGCAGTACATCTTTGACTGTGTTTTTCCTGGGTGGAAGAGTTCTTACATTCCTGTCTTTTCTTTAGTTTTCTGTCTTCTTTTGGATTTTCAAAGATTTCTCTGTGTCTGTGTCCTTCCCTTTTTATTTTAAATATACCTATACTTCATTTATTACAATTTAAATATGTAAATGGCTGTGTTTATAATGTATAATCCATATAATATATAATTTATAATATGTAAATGGCTCTGATTTACATAATTAAAATTTACACATAGTGTATTTTTATATCTAAATTTTGTTTTACAAATATTGTTTCTGTTTTTAAGATTTTGTCTAGAGAGAGAGAAATTAAGGAGAAGATTGGTTTGACTATGAAAAAGCAGATATTTATCTCTTAAGTTATGGATGGCATATTGTTTTGTTTTTGAAGATGAGTTATCTGTCATAAATACATTCACTTCTAAGTAATATAGCACACTATGTGCAACCCACATTCATTCTTTTCCTCTATCCATATTTGCTTCCTTAAATGTAACACATGTGGTAGATTCTAAAGGTCCTTGCAAGATAGGAGTTAATCCTGGGGAAAAAGTTGATTCCTGTACCTGTCTTAAGTTTCATTTTGCTCTAAGATTCGTACAAAGACACACATTTGGCTCCCAAGATTCACATCTTGAAACAATACCAAAGCTTCTACATAATCTTCCTAAGTGTCCTCAGGATTAAAAGATTGCTTAATATCAGTTGTTCTTGACAAATCTCTCTTCTTTCTGTTGTACTTCCTCTCAAAACCCATGTTCATTTTCTCCACATCTTAACTCTTCTTTCATTATGTCCTTACTTGTTTTGTCAATCAAGTCTGTCTCTGTTGTCTTCTTCCACAATGATCTACGCAGCATCACAAACATACAATCTTCTTTAGAATGTGGATTAAGTCAGAGTTTGGAAAATTCTTCTACATCAATAACTTTGTTCCTGTTCCATGGATGCTATGTATGATTTCATGCAGACATATAATGAAAGCTATGGACTTTGACAGGGCTGCCATTTTCAGTAGTAAACATACAAGGAAAAGGGAACAAATTGAGCTTCCTCTGCTACCCTAGAACCAATTTGTACAAAGATGCATTTAAAACATGTCTAATGAACTTGTTTTCAGAATCCATTTGAAAACAAGCATGTCACCAAGACTACTGATTTAAAACAGGAAACATGGATTCTGATTTTCGATGTGATCTTCATAGATGATGTCCCAGTTGACAAGTGGTGAGAGTTAACTCAACCCTGCTTGATATATCATTATGTGAATACAAATTCTGGAAGTTGTAGTATGAAGAAACAGTTAAGACTTGGTGTTCTATAGAGCTGCATTCTAGTCCCTCACTCTCAGTCTATTTCATTGGTGATCTTGGCAAGTGACTCAATTTTTGACAGGGTCAGCTTCATTTATTTCAAGGGAATAATGTGGTATCTCCATTCAGGTGTTACTGAAACAGCATTGATGAAACCACATATATTGTAAAGAACAGTTGAAATTGCTTTCCTTATATTGAGAAATACCTTCACAGAGACTGTAGAATCCTCCATGATAGGTTCCTGGTAGAGTTCAACCTCCTAGCTCTCCCCTCACTCTCTGGGCTCCACATATCCTTTCTATCTAATAACATGGATACACTGTTTCTGTACCTGGTCTTGTACTATTCTCTGGGGATAAAGAAATGAAAAGACAGAGATCCTGGTTTAGAAGTACTTGAATTTTTATTAGGAAGCAATAGGCTCATAAACAAATGAGCCATTTTGATTGTTAAGCATTAAACAAGTCATTAAATGGTTAAGACAATAGAGATAGTTTTGTTTGGGTAGGAGCTGGATGGGAAGAACTTAAGTCTGGACAATTTTCTGTTTGCCATGAGCTCATTAGCCCAATTTCAAACAGCTCTACAAAGTGAGATGTATTAGGAGAAGGGGTACAGGAATGAAAGGATTCATCATCCTGCCTAAGCTCATAGTCCACCACTGCTACTCTTTTGTTTCTATGAGTATTGAGTGCCCAAATTTCCCAGGTCCCAGACAGGACATTTTCCACATCTCAGTTATGTAGTTTCAGCTGTATGTAATTAATCAGCCATCATTACAGATTTGTAAGAAATTGTGAGCATTTTTTCTAAACATGCCTCTGCTTTGGGTAGGTATATCTCTTCTTATCGTCACCAGACCAAATTTGAATTTCAGTTTGATTTCTGAACGTGAGAAAAAAAGCAACGTATTTGTCTACAAAGGTAAGTTGCCAATTCCCTCAGTTTCCTGACTCGACACTATTGGTCAAGATTCTGTTGTGAATTGGATATAAGGACAAGTTTCTTGGCAGTCTTGGGGAAAATGAAGTTATTTTGGACTTGTTGGGCAGTGTATACTTGAGCATGTGGACAAGGATTCACATAGTAAGATTTATATAGTAAGTTAGTTTCTCACTTAGTTTCTCATTTTTAGCTGAAAGTATATCTTATAATGTGAATTCAACCAATGATTTATTTGCAAATATTTAAAAAAATTGTAGCACAGAATATGTACTGGCATGTTTTGTTATTATATTCTAAAGAGTATGATATGTATTTATGTAGCACATATATTGTGTTATAAATGACCTAGAAATGATTTAACATATGTAAGAAGATGTCCAGGTTCCAGGCAAACACTATACAATATTATATAGGAGCTTTAAACATCTCTGTGTTTTGATACCCTCACCATTAGGCCCAGACCCAATCCTTGTTAATACTGAGCAGTAACTGTATCATTAGAAGCAGTACCAGATGGAACATAATAGCCACTTAATTTCGGTTTAAAAATAATAAATGACAACATCCCTCCTGGATTTTGGTCTTAAAACATAAAAACCTAGAGTTTAGGCTTTTCTGGTCTGGCAAAGTTAACACAATAAATTCCTGGCACTGGTACCACATAGTTATTTTAAAGGTAGCAGCATATCAGCCAATGCTCCAAACTTTTAGCCTATATTACCTAGCCACATTGTTTTATTAGATATTGATTAGCAGTCTTGATTATTCCAGCAGAGTGAATACAAACTAAAAAAACCCCAATAATTTAGTGAGAGACTCCTTAGACCACTAACCAACAGAGATGAGGGACTCAAGTTTTATCTGTGCCCTTATAATTTGTAATTTGATGCAGCAGAAACAAAAATTGGAATTTAATAGTGTACTAATAAGACAAATTTATTAAAAGCAACTCACCAAATTCCTATAATGAGGAAAATCTCCTTTATTGTACCCTACAGTTTCAATTGAAATAGTTAACAGTTAAAACAAAGATAAAATACATAAAACAAGCTTTGTTCACAAAGCAAGTTTATTGTACATTCTTTGATCAAAATAAGATCAGCGCAATCTATTGTTTAGTCTGCAGCACAATGAAAACCAGTATTCAGGATGTCAACATTCAGTCAGTATAACATTTTCTTTCTTTTTTTTTTCGGTCGTGGGGCTTGAACTCAGGGCGTGGGCGCTGTCCCTCAGCTCCTCAGCTCAGGAGAGTGCTCTACCGCTTGAGCCACAGTGCCACTTCCGGTTTTCTAATGCTTTATCAGAGATAAGAGACTCACAGACTTTCTTACCTGGGCTGGCTTTGAACTGTGATCCTCAGATCTCAGCCTCCTGAGTAGCTAGGATTACAGGCGTGAGCCACTGGCACCTAGCAAGTTTAATATTTTCAAACACAAATGATTTCATTATACTTATGGCAAAATTTCTATGAAGAAATGGGAAAAGTAAATTAAAATTGAAATCAGGAAGATTTCAATGATAGTTGACATTATAAATTCTTTAGGTAAAATAGATTTTGAAAAGACTATCTATGCTTGGACATTTCAGTTAACAGAGGCTTTTTTATTCCTAAGTACCTAAATATTACTAAGTGCAACACAATACATGTATACACACATAGATACACAGAGATACAAAATATGTCTGTATGTCAAATATATATTGGATAAACACCAACCATTTCCAAATATATGCATGCACAAATATGCATATATACACATGCACATCCACACATATTTATACATGCTTATATACATATATGCACATATTTACACATACAGATGTATATATATGCATATGTACATATCTCTCTCTCTATATTGAGACAAAGAGAGATATTTTGTATGGTATTTGTCAAACAGATTAGTGACTGGTGCTCTTGCCTTGTAAACTCAAGTTTCAGCACACCTGAGGTGTTCTGATAACTTTCCATCACTATGAGAAAATACATGAGAGAATCTACTTTTAAAGAGAAAATATGTGGGGCTCAGTTTAGATGATTCAAGTCCATAATTGGTAGACCCATTTTCTTTGAATCTTATGATGCAGCACATTGTTGTTGGAGTTCCTATGGAGCCTAGGAAACAAAGAGAGAAAGAAGAAGAGACCACAGTTACATGTTTTCTTTCAAGGGCACATCCCCAATGACATAAACACCTCCCATTATATCTTACTTCTTTAAGGTTCTATAATAGCTCTTGCAGAATACATCTGACATTTTGAGTTCATTGTGGTAAGGACATCAGTTATGAGTATTGATTGACTCAAAAAAGTTTATTGCCTGTCTGTATCAAACAGTATTCTATACAAATCCCAGTATTTGTACTCTAGTGTTTATGCATTTGGCTATATTTGGCTGTTTCACAAACCAACATGAACCCTGCTACATCTGAGGAAGATGAATTAGAATGAGGTTCTATCTTCTAGGACTATAGTTACTCATTTTTAGCTGAAAGGTTATCTTACAAAAAAAATGTAACAAAACATTGAGTACTTTTCATGTGGAGTATGAGATTGGGACTGAAAAAAATTGTCATATCCAGAGACTTTACACATAAAACACTTCATAATGTGCCTTTTGGAAAAGCAACTACATAGCAACAATTGCAGATAGATACTAACAGGCACAAAAGTATATCTTACTATAATTTCCTATTAATGACAATAGTTTAATTGTGGAATGGCTAGGTAGGTCTTTACTGGTGATGAAGGACTTTCAAGAACATTTCTCTCATCCTGTGAAGCAGTTAGGGAAGGTGCTAGCTTTCCTTGACAAATTTCAAAGGGATTTCAAAGGTTATGCAGTATATTGCCTATGACAAGGATTCCAAATCTATAGCATGCCATCTAACTATATTTCCTGGGAACCTCAATAACATTCTTTCCCTAGGCTTTTCTAAGTTAGCATGAAACTGAAGCTGAGGAACTTTCATATTTGAATGAAACTATCATGAAAGTAACGTTTGCTGATTTGATAGACATCCTCATATCCTTATGCTAAGAATTCTAGAAGCAAGATCCTGACCTGAGCAAGAATATAAAACATATGCTGAGTTACTGTAACGTTGGGCATTTTGACTTGAACTAATGGCAATGCCATGACCTGTTTAATTCATTAAAAAAAGGTGGCAGATTTCATTAGAACAAAATGATGAATTGGGAAGTCTGTTATCCTGGCTAAATTCCACAGACAGCAATCATCTAATGGCAATTTTCAAATGGAAAAAAAATAATTCTTCAGAAAATGAAATCAATACCTGGACAATATTTTTTCTTAGACTCAGACCACTCAGATAGAAAACTGTTTACCTGGTGTGAACATATATATGGAGTAAAGCTACATAAAATTATACCTTGAGTTTGGCAGAAATTATTAATGTTCAATTAAAGAAGATGGGCAACAGCATAAGGTTCTGAGAATAGCAAAAATACATATACACAAAAAGGCTTTGAATTTCTAATAACCCTCAAAAATAAGAATTGAATGCAGCCACCTATGGTTGATTCTTGGTAATTTTAGGAGTTTGAGATGCATTGGATCCTAGTTCAAAAGCAGCTTGGCTAAAAAGTCTATGAGACTTTATCTTCTAAATAACTAACAATCAAACTGGCTAAGAGACTTGGTTCACTAGCCAAGCAAGCAAAACTGAGCAATAGTGAAGCCCAGAGTTCAAACCTGGGTACTGCCTCCCCTACAAAAGAAAGTTTAGATTGAATTTTCTCCTCAGTGAGAATGATGATTACTTGGAATCATGCAATTTAATGATGTTTAATACAGTACATCCAGAATGTATGAGCAGATTGGTTACTTGCTTGTGGGTTATTCAAACTATCTCATTGTTTGACAGTTGAAATTTAGATAAACAAAACTCTAAGGAAATAAGATTGACCTACCCTTGATGATTCTTCTTCTTTCTCCTTCTCCTTCTTCTTCTTCCTCTTCCTCTTCTTCCTCTCCTCCTCCTCCTCCTCTGTGAGGAAGGATTCATTTTGCTCAGTTTCAGTGAGTTCCTGTATCATGGCAGATAAAAGCATGGTGAGCAGAGCTATTTAACTCATGGCAGACAGGAACTAGAGCAAAGACAGGTAGGGTCCAAGGCAAGATTTGCCCTTTAAAGTTACCTATCACCAGTTACCTACTTCCTCTAACCTGCAACACTTTGCAACCATCTTTTCAAAATTTGAAACATCACTAGTGGCTCATACTTATAACCTTAGTTACTCAAGTGACTGAGGCCTGGAGAGATAATTCTTCTTCTAAAATAAAGACAGCCCTTTGAATCAAATGTTCATCTGAAGTCTGAAAATGTGGGCTGAAGTGCCATTGCTTTTGGATGAGTGCAATTTATATTATTTCTTGATTTTGCAAATACTATTTTTCTAAATATATTTTCACAGATTTTAACTCTGTTCCCCAAATCATGTGTACATTGAGGAAGTATAATAATTATTTGTAAGAAGACTTTTTTTTGGTTGGTTGTGGGGCTTGAACTCTGGGCTTGGGCGCTGTCCCTGTGCTCTTCAGCTCAAGGCAAGTGCTCTACTGCCTAAGCCACAGCGCCACTTCCGGTTTTCTGGTGGTTTATTGGAGATAAGAGTCTCACAGACTTTCCTGCCAGGGCTGGCTTTGAACCTCAATCCTCAGATCTCAGCCTCCTGTGTAGCTAGGATTACAGGTGTGAGCCACTGGCACCGGCTTGTAAGAAGACTCCTAAACTTACAAAAGATCAATATCAGACCTAAGGTCAAAATTTGTTCAAATTCAAGTCTTTGTATTACAAATCCAGCTCTTATCCCCTTACATTCTTTAGCTAAAGAAATCTTCCCATTCCTCCAAATTAGGTGTTCATCTTCAATCTGGTATTATGGTGCAAGTGCTATGGGGAAAGCCAATGCTGCAGAGCAGGAAGCAAGAGAATGTGACAACTTTGACCCCATCATTAATTATGTATCAAACAGTAAAAAGCAGGTCAATGGGAGAGCAAAAGCATTTGTCTGTGATAGGCCACTCACTGTGATAGATGACTTTTGATAGAGACACACACATACACATACATATATATATATGTAATTTTCTTGGGAATTTGATTATTAGTTTGATGCCCTCCAGGAAAATGGAATTATTTGGTTTACAGTATTCTGACAAGGATGCTGTACTATCATCAAACCTAGTGACCATGGTTAGTGGTTGTCCCTAATCATTGAAATACAAACTATCTGTGGAGGAGTTTGCTCATGATCCCTAGAAAAATGGTGTTATGGCAACTTACCTAATGCAGTTTGATAAGCACTCTTATTTGTAATTCGGTATACTTGTCCCTTTGAATATAAATCAGGGCAAAGGTATTTCAAATTGGACTGTGGAAACAAGCATTTTTAAAATGTACTGCATCATATTAAGTCTAACAGTTCCTCGCTGTGATATTTGTTTACATAGAGTCAAAGAAGATATTAAGGAAAAGCAAAAATCAGAGTCAGGAAGATTGCTTCTGTTTTAGAAAATGTCCTTCAATGTGGCAGAAGCAAACATTTTGAACTGAGATAAAGATCAGAGTGAATAGGAAAGTGATTCCTCACTATCACCCATGAAAACACATACTTAATCCTTAATCTTTAGATTAAATTTAAGAAGAAATACTGTTTTTTCAACTTGTAAAGTTGGAACTTACTAAACATACTGAAAAACCTAGTCCTGCTGTTTATAATGTATGAAATTTCTATTTCTAGGCATTTGCACATAATTCCAATTTTTGTTAGAACAGAAAAGTCACTTTTTGCAATTTCTTCTTGTGTTTTATTGTGAACCAACATATCAATTTCATGTTATACATGTGTAATACCCATAAAATTCCTTCTGTGAAATGGAAGAAAACATTTGCAAATATATGTGATAAGGGCTTTATATCTAGAATTTAGGAAGGACTCCTATAATGCACCAATTTGAAGAATAAACAACTCAAATAAAAATGACAACAAATTGAACGAACATTTTTCCAAAGAAGATCTACAAATAGCCAACAAGCACACACACAAATTGCTAATCATTAAGTAAATGCAAGTCAAAAATCACAAAGATATATCACCTCATATGCATTAGGATGGCTATTATTTTAAAATTAGGAAAAATAACATGTTAGTAAATGCATGGAATTAAAATTGAAAGTCTTTCTTCTTTACTAGATTATTAGTCAGGTCCTTCAGAATTTTATTCTCATCTAGATCGTTTCCTTCCTCTGGCATCTGTTTCCTTTCCTGTGTTCAATTTTTGCAAGAATCTCCTAATTATCCCGTACCTTACATGTTGGATTAAGTTTTAGTTCCAGCACTATCCTTCATGTGATAACTGAACATCTTGTTTTTCCTTTAGCAAGAATCAGGTTGATTTAGCCAGAGCCCTTCTTATTCTTTTTTCTTTTTCTTTTTCTTTTTTGTCTGTTGTGGGGCTTGAACTCAGAGTCTGGGCACTGCCTCTTTGTGTGCAAGACTAGCACTCTACTACTTGAGCCACAGTGCCAATTCAGGTTTTCTGGTGGTTAATTGGAGATAAGTGTCTCACCGGAACTTTTCTGCTTGGGCTGGCTTTAGACGACGATCCTCAGATCTCAGCCTCCTGAGTAGCTAGGATTACAGGTATGAGCCACCAGTGCCCCGCTTTCCATCTTACTCTTGATCTTCCCTCTTGGTTATTTCCCTTCCATGGTTTCCCCCAACCCCATCCTGTTCCTTGGTTACAAAGTCTCACTTGTCTGTGCTGTTTTTGGAACAGAGTAGAGTTCTACACAGAGAACTCTTTTGTCCTATTGCATTAGCAACTAAATAAAACTTGTCTATGCTATTTAAACTACCATCTCGTTCTCTGTTAGAGACAATGTAAAAATGATCAGAGCCACTGTGGGAAAGTTTGAAGGTTCTTAAAAAGTTAAACTTAGAATTACTATGTGACATAGCAATTCCACAGCTAAGAAAATTAAGACCAAGGTTTCAAAGAGATTATTTGTGAAGCCGTATCTACGGTAGCATGACTGACAATAGAAGGCTGAAGCAACCAAGTATTCATCTATAAATGAGTGAATAAATAAATGAATAAAATATAATACATTCATTTTGTGCATCCTTGAAGAGAAGTGAAATTTTGACATATGCTACAACCTGACATCATGCTAAGTGAAAGACACCAGACATGGTAAATACTGTGATTTCACTTAAATGAGGCACTTAAAGTAGTCTAATTCATAGGGAAAGAAAGAAGGAAGGTGGTTGCTAGGGGTCACGAAGCCAGGGATGAGAGCTCTTTTCAGTAAATATGATTTTAGTTTTTCACAAGATGGCAAGCTCCTGGAGTTTGATTGTGCTGCAGTGCAAATGTTGGCAATGCTAAGGTACTGTACATCTACAAATGATTAGGATGGAACATTTTGTATGTATTTTAACATGAATCAATGGAAAAGAGGAAAAGAAGTCACCACATCTTTTGTTGTGTATTTTTAATTTCATTTTAATCCCTAGGTTTACTACAATGAACCATTTTCCTCATAAGACTTTTCTAGGGAGAAAGAATGAATTTGTTTATCTATGACAGAGCCAGATCAAGGCCCTCCAAATTCTTATTCTTTGTCACATAAATAGGAGCTTAAGTGTTTCCTCTGAGCAATTCTGAGAACCAGTAACCTTATTTGATAGAAAAAAAGTGTTTTTAGTTTAGTGGAGTTTGAACTTGAGGCCTTGTGCTAGCTTGTCAGATGCTCTACCACTTGAGCCACACCACCAGCTCTATTTTATCAATTTTTAATCAGACTTTACTCATAGACTGGTGGACCTAGATTTTTCTTTGTTGAAGATTACAAGCATTGGAACTTGCTACAGTCCTTGAATGAATCTTCCTTCAAAATGTCTTTCTCCAGAGAAAGACATTCTCCTTTCAGCTTCCCAATCATGCTAACTAGCCACTTCCTCATATCCAGAAGTTTAAGAGAAAAATCTTCTCTGCTTGATCTTCTAGAAGCTTATATATACCACGATTAGAGAGATTTCCCCATTGAAATAGGATATTGAATATATTATCTCTTTACCTACGTCAGATTTGTTTTTATTTCACACTCAGAAAGTATGAGAATGTCGTTTGTCCCATTTATCAATATGAGTACTGTGAAAATATATGTAAGAATTGTTTATATACACTAGGTAACACAAACAATTGGAATATATGAATCTATTTGTTTGGAGCATCTATGCATATTTAAGTGTATTAGCTAAACTCCATTATATTGTTCATTGAGTATTGTAATTTTTGTTTATAAATATTTTATTTGGAAAACTTATTATTCTATTTTATAGGCTGTCAGGTCATAATTTTAAATTGGAAATTTAGTTCAGAATAAACATTAAATTTAAGTCTCAAAGGTATATACAGGAGATAAAATGTCAGGGTTGACTACCTTGTTTCCTATAAGAGATTTTATGCTACTTCACCCTGCAATAGTCATTTCTTTGTCTTGAATCCGAAATCATGAATTCAGCATCAAAGAAGATGTTCTCTGTGGAAAACTTAAGACTGAATGTAAACAATATAATATTGAAAGTGTCCTGATTTTAGACCCATAGTGTTTTGTATTTTTGATTTTTAAAAGTAATTAATTAATTAATTAATTTTTGAGCCAGAATCTTGCCACATAGCCCAGCTGTCCTTAAAATGATGGTCTCCCTACCTCAGTTTTCCAAGACCTGGAATTACAGCGTTATAATATTTTTACATGATTTCCTTTTGATTTTGAAATTGCAGTTAGGAGCAAGTCTTCTATCAGGATGCCTCACAGGAAAATTATGATGACTGCATAACCACAATAATTAATGAAGCTAACATGCTTACCGAGACCAACATAGCTTAAGGGAGTATTAAAATAGCAACCGATTTTCAAGGTCAAATCAGAATATTTTTATATTAGAGAGAGCTTATTCTGGATTTTTCTTTTCCCTTGGCTTAAAAAAACCCAAAAATATTGTTTAGTAATTTAACTAGGATTTTTTTAGGAGGATAGGATGCTTTGCTGGCATTAAAATTTGACATCTAGAAAAACAGAAGGCATGTGTTTCATAAGGTTATTGTATTTTTTATTGTAATGCCCATATGTTTACTCACTTATTGAGCCCATTGTGATAGATCGTAAGGAGTATGTGATGGATAGATAAATAGACATGCCCTCTACAGTGATTTGTTCTTCTTGCCTCCTTCCCAGTCCTCTCTTTACTAGAATACACCTGCTCTGCCATCACCCATTCATATTCATTGTGCATTTGACTGTTTGTGATGTTTGTTTGTGATATTCTGGTGCTCTTAAGGTCTCCTGTGAGATATGCATGAATCTCAGGGTTGTGAGGCTTCCCTTCCCTTTGTTCTTAGGTCCTAAATCATCGAAACTCATTTTAATGTGTTGAACTGGTTATACTGAGAAGAGTTGGTGGTGTTTTTTGGAAAATCAGCAAAATATTGTTCACTACCATGGGCTTGGACATGAAACAGAACTAGTGAATGATGACAGTATCAGTTCGAATCCTCTCACTCATAGCTAAGAAAATTAGGACAAGATGGGGTTAGAGTGTGGGTCAGGTGGTAGAGTGCTAACCAATGAGCACAATTGTTAGGTATCAAATTTGAGTCCTAGTCTCAGACCA
This sequence comes from Dipodomys ordii, assembly GCF_000151885.1. Classification (NCBI taxonomy): domain Eukaryota; kingdom Metazoa; phylum Chordata; class Mammalia; order Rodentia; family Heteromyidae; genus Dipodomys; species Dipodomys ordii. Next base: position 27,745,929 of record NW_012267225.1, read on the forward strand.
AAAAGAAAAAGAAAATTAGGACAAGGAAAATTAAACATCTGTCCTAAATCACCTTAAAGGTGACAGAGCAAGAACCTGTGACCTTGTCACAGTTCTAGGCCCACATGAGTGTACTGCTTTTAAGTTTGAGCCAGATAAAAGTTTGACACCTAGTGTAAAAAACAATCTTCTCCATTTCTATATATCACATGAAACAGAGGGAAACACTGAGCTTCAGATTCAAACTCTTTCAGGATTTTTTTATAGTTATAGCCTCTCAAACTGTGATAGGCTCATGTTGATAGATAAATGATACCAACATGCAAGCAGCAGGACTTTGAGATTTTGTACGCAAACTAGATCAGCTTAGTATTTTTCTACCAAATGTCTTCTTAATTGATTCTGGCTTCTTCATTTGAAACAAAGTATCCTGGTCATCTGTCATCACTTTAGCAGGTCCAAAGAAAACACCGGGTTGAAACACTTTGGTAACTAGATTGTAGGAAATTAGCTCTCAATATTCTGAAGCACTATCACAAATGTAAGCATTGCAAACTACAGTTGAGTAAGACTGGTTTTCAGAGGAGCCATCACATCCCAATCATTATGTGTAAAAACTGGTTTTCCTTTAAAAATAAAATTTGCATGATCAAAGAGGAAGCTGGAAGAAAATATGGCTTTGGAAAATCAGATAGCTCCAGAGGGCTGTGTGGCTGCTATTTATTAGTCTGACCCTCTTGTGTTTTTGGTTGTCCTTCCATGAAATAATCCATGGATCTATTTTAGCATTTTTCTGAAAATAATATTTATGAAATTAGATTCCCAAATTCAAGATTTGATTGTCAAAACTCTCAACTTCTATTTTTGCCTATGGCCTGAAAAATCTGTAGTAATTAGACACTCCTATTTCAAACCAATTGTACTCTGTGAAATAGAGTACAGGAGAAAACTCTAAGAAATGTCTTCCTTAGGTAATGGTTATCTTAAATAAGGCCGACAGAGTTCAGATGTCTTATTGCAGGCCATCTCTGGGGCTTGTGAAATCTGTCTGTTTGTTCACTTCTCTGGGAGATCCTTCCTGTTCTTGCATCTATCTCAGTGTGTTGTGATAAATAATGCAGTGCCTTCCCAACAGTTGCCTTAGCCATACGAGGGGTACATTTTAAAAAGAGAACAAGCAGACAGAAATGGAAATTAACCCCAGGCCTGCCAGCCTCCATCAGGAATAATGGTGTCACATAATTCCAGGGTTAAATGAGAAGTAGGTGCCTTTTTACTGAGTTCGGCTCTTTGTCCTTGCTTTAGTGTGTCATTGTAGCAACTGTCATGTAAGGTTAATGACAGCCCCTCATTACCCTTGTCAAATATGTAATAATGTGGCCCAACAACGGGTCTGAATGGCTTCTGCTTGTCAGACCCCTATGTTTTGCCTAGCAGATGGTCACTGTGTTTGGAGAGGCCCTTGCTCAGATCCATCACACTGATATCCTGAACACGTGTGTGAGGGAAGCATTTTCCCCTGATGGGACAGTGTGTGGCTAGAATACTAATGGAGTATAGCAAGACAACTGTAGACTTCCCCCTCCTTCCCCCACCCCCAAATCCCTGTGCCTTTTCTGTTAAGCTTTAAAAGGAAAGAGAGAGGATAGGACCTTTCTTGTCTCTCTCCTTCTATTATTTCCGGTGATATATAACACTTTTCAGCTGTGATATGCACTGGTTTTCAAACCCTTTATTTGGCTCACTTAAGATGCAGCACCCATGAAATTTAGACGCTTTCTATTCTTGGAGATGTGAAAACAAAGAGGGAAGAAGCTTCACTGAAGCAAGTGGCAGGGGGACAGGGTTTATTAGACAAGAGCTTCGGTCTAGGTGGCAGAACACTAGAATCTTAGCCATGACCTTGAGCAAAGTCACTTCCTCTGGACTCAGTAAACACTTCATCCCCCTCCACAGGGAAGGTTGCCTGGCAGCAGTAGGTAAGAAAGAGAGAGAGATTCATGGATAAGGAGGAGTCTCTGTCCAGCCCCACTGATTCTTCAATTGTCTTTGTTTTCTTTCCTCCTGCTCACTAGTTTTATTATACTAGGTCAATTCTTCTCTCAAAATGTAGTAGTACCCCCTAGTTGTTTCCGATATCAACTTAAACTATAAGTAACATCTGCAGAATTAGTTATAGGATAAGCTATTCTTTTTCCCTTACTAATCTATTCTAATAGTCCACATATCCTCTTCAAGCACAAATTGATCTACTTTTTCTGTGAACATTTTTTTCTAGGCCTTAAATGTTTGCATATACCTAAGATCTCATATGTACTCTCTATTGCTGTCTTTAATCAGTCTCTATTCTTGGAAAACATTTCCCTAAAACCTTCTTGCAAGTATTTTTTATTTTTACTAGTCCAGCATAGCTCTGGTAACCTTGATGTCTTTAAACATTCCTAATAAACAATGAATGGCTTTCCATATTAATATATGTAAACCAATAAAACTCATTATTCCATGCAAGCTCTTCATTTTGAGAATGAGAAAGTCAAGTCTTCATTGCTTCAGACCAAGTTCAAAGAGTTTGTAAAAAATTAGCACATAGGTCTTTTGATTTAATTTCTGCCCTCCTCACCGTAGCACATGGCCATTCCCTGTATTTCTCTCTGTTGCTTCCTATTAGCTTGCTACAATCCTTTGTGCTCATGTCCTTTTAGCAAGAGATTGTAAACTTGAAGGAACATGAAGCAGTGTTTTCTTTTTAGGTCGGAAAAGACCCACATGCATGTGGTTACAGGGAACAGTCGTTTCAAGGAGTATCCGTGGCTGTGAGATTCAGTATTGATGACCATTCCTGTCATCTCCTTCATATATAACATATAACCAAGTTATCTCTGGACATTCTTGTTTTGGTACTAAATTAATAAGCAACACACTTTTGTGTGTCTCTGTCTAGGTCTCTGGGTGTGTGCGTATGCGTGCATGCCAGTAGTGGGGATTAAACTCAGTGTGTCTCTATTTTTTTTAATTAAATTTTTGCTCAAGACTTGTGTGGATAAAGCAAAAGAGCCATGCCTCGAGTCCAGCTTTCTGCTGGTTAGTAGGAGATAAGCATCTCTCTTATTTATCTGCACAGCTGGTTCTGAGCCTTGATTCTTAGATCTCAGGCTCCAGAGTAACTAGCATTATTTATAGGCATGAGCAATTGGTGTTTGGATTGTTTTTGTTTGTTAATCTTTCCTGTGATGCCTCCTTGTAATCAGTGAATTACTGTGAAGCAGTTAGGATCTACTGTCCTGGGTCCCATTGGTGGTGGAGAAAATCCATGTGCATGCACAGCTGCAGAAGATCTGAGGAATGATGATCAAGGAAGCTTTTCCAGGACAGGCAAGGACATACATCATTTCATCATTCTACTCTACTCTAACAGGAGGAAGATGTTATTTCAAGTGATTTTAGATGGGCCATTTGCTAAGCTTAAAAAAATCAAATATATGAAGATTTTAGCAAAAGTGTTGAGTAATTTTATTTCCTAAATCATATCTCAATGACCATAAAATTCTTCTCTTTACTCTGAGTCCAGATAATGAAGTTATTCCTGTCACTTCATTTAGTTGCATTCTTGCTCAAGAGCATAAAGCATATGGACTTCCTAAGCCATAGCACAGGCACTATATTCTATAATTCATTTTGCAATCATATTTTGTCTCAGTATTTATTTACCCTATAGTATTGAAAGCAATAAGGCAAAATTCTCCATCTATTAGCATTCACTAATAGTAGAGACAGGTAAAGCTTACCACTCAAAATAATGTCTTCCTACCCATATATAACTTTAGCTGGCCCAATATTTCCTAATTTCTTATCTTCAAATTGTCTGATTTCAGAAATTCTGGCTCTATTCTCTGTAAACTTCCCTGTAGTCCAAAACGTCTTCTTGAGTGCCTTCTCTGCTTCCTGAATCCTTAACTGGAAACTTAGATGTCTCATGAGTATATCATGCTCTTATTAGATATCATTGCTTATTTTCTCATATCACAGTAATGTCCTGCTGAGGTTAGGAGTATCTCAGAATTCCATTGACAAATTAAGATTTGTTTTAAGGTACCTGCTCTGGCACCTGTTCTGGCTCCATCCTGCTCCCTTTTCACTTTATGACATCAGGTAAAAACCACATGTCTCTTCTCTTTGTGTGGTCTGATCATCTCTTGACAGTCAGCTCCTAATTTGGACCATACAACACCACCCATCATGAAGATGGCTTTCCCAGAGGCTGAGTTCTCAGGTTCTTGGTTGCTTATCCTTGCTGGCTGGTCTCTGCATCTCATCTCAACCATCTTCACATCATGGATCCTGCTCTGAAGCTCCATCTTACTTGTGAAATGACAAAGTTAAATGGTGAATTTGTTCATCCCCTCACTCCAACTTCACCTGGTGAAATGTTCCCTAGCAGCATCAGACCACAGGCTCCTTCTGTTATATTCATTCTGCCTTCTTGCAGCTCCACTTGCCTCTTTTCCAGCAAAGATTTGATGGTAAATTACTATACTTGCTCCCCTGTAAATGCTCTCAATTGTTTTGCCCAATTTTCAACCACCATATTTTCCATCTGCAATATTTCTTGGCAAGACCCCCAAATTAGTATAAATCCAACCATCTGTCTCCCCTGTGGCTACATTTGAGTAGTTGATTGTCACTGGTGACAATTATAAATTGACCAGACAGTTTTATCTTCAATTGTATCAACATTATTTTAAATAGGTATCTCACATGACTCAGAAATCTTACGTTAGGCTTACCTACTACAGTATGACCAGCCTAACAGGCTGGGTCCAAAAGATCACTCATATATTTCTTCCTTTCTCCGTATCTTCTTCCCCTGGACAGTTCTTGCTTATTCATCACCTATTTATTGTTCACAATGCATACTGAGAGATTTTAAGCCACTAAAATGACATCCCAATTTTCTTCCCACCCTTCCAAAAAAGTACAAACTTTTGAAAGTGGTCTGATTCCCACCTGTCTGAGTTCCTGAGCTCCCAGAGCCATATTTGTGTCCTCTACTTTAGACATCAGTGTCTGTCTGACTTTGGCCCATTCTTGCTGACTTCCCACTCCTGGTTTCAGGTTTAATGACACTTCCTGGAAAGAGCATTCCCTGAATCTTCCATTTCAAATAATTTCATTCTCAGCTTCTTTACAGGACATATATCTCATTTTTCATAGCATAATTACAACTTTAATTTAAAATCATAATTGAGATTCTTTGTTTAATTTTTCCACTTTCTTTTCTTCTTTCATCTTTCTTTTTCCTTCCTTCCTTCCTTCCTTCCTTCCTTCCTTCCTTCCTTCCTTCCTTCCTTCCTTCCTTCCTTCCTTCCTTCCTTCCTTCTTTTTTGTGCCAGTACTTGGGCTTGAACTCAGAGTCCCTTAGCTATTTTGTTCAAGGCTGATGCTCATTTGAGCCATAGGTATACTTTTGGTGGTCAATTGGAGATAAGAGTCTCATGAAATTCCCTACTCAGGCTGGCTTGATCCTCAGACCTCAATCTCCCCAGTAACTAGAACTAAAAGTGTGAGCTACCATCAGCCATAAGCACCTGGCTGCTTTTTTTTTATGCTGGTACTGAGGCCTTAATTCAGGGCCTTGCACTCTTGCTTGGTTTTGTCCTCTACTGGTATTCTAAAACTTGAGCCACACCTCTACTTTCAGCTTTTTACTGGTTAATAGGAGATAAACGTCTCCTATATTATTTATGTTCCTGGGCTAGCTTTGAAATGTGTTTCTCAGATCTCAGTCTCCTGAGTAGCTAGGATCACAAACTTGAGGCTCTAGCACCCAGATGGTTTCTCTGTTTTCCACTGAGCATCATTTAAAAAAAACTTTTTCTATTTGATTTGTCATTATCTATTCAACATTTTCTAGTTATTGTTATGTAACAGGAGTTGAGTTTAATATTTGTCTGGATAAAATATGCTGTGAATCAATTACTGTTCCAAATATGGGTAGCTCAGGAAAACTGGAGAGATTTTCACTGCAGAATTTCCAGTTTATTAATAGAAGCTATGAAGTTAATGAGAAAATAAAGAAGCAAGATTCTGGATGGGAGAACATCCTAAAAATCCATGAGTCATTGAAAACCACAGTGTTAGGAGGAGGGTCTATTCATTTGGGTAAAATAGGAGTGTAAAATAAGAATGGGAGGAAGAATAAGACACTCCTAACGATGACCGTCTTCTAATATATGAAACCAGCTATGTTGTAAGGAAGGATTATCTCTGCTAAGTTGTAAAGGAGGATGAAGGTGGAAGATAAAGTAAGTTTGCTAATCAGCTGATAAATGATCAGCATCTGGGACTTTGCAGAAGAGTGTTATTCCAAAGGGCATAGACATGGAAGAAACAGTCAGTTTCAGTATGTTTTGGTGAGAGAAATACTTCACTTAGTCACTGGCTTTGAAGATGGACCTATGAGCCAAAGAGAGGCTGGAAAAGCAAGGAAGCAGAATCCTTAGTAGAATCTGCAGAACGGAACCCTGTTCTCTTGGTACCATGGTTTTATTCCACTGAGACTCACTTATGCTTTCTGACCTTCAAAACAAATGGGATGATGATGCATTCATGTTGATTTAGGCCACTAAGTGATACTGAACTTTGGAGAGCAAGGAAATACTATAATATCTACTTTATGTAGTAGGATCTTGGAAGATGGCGTCTGCGAATCAAAGAATGATGGTTGACAGTAGGATGCCTTTTATTTCCTTTCTATTTTCTATAAGAAAATTTGCACAGATCCAAAAAACAAAGGAACTCTCTCCAATATTAATTTACTACAAGATTAACAAATTTGTGGTGACACAAAGCTAACATAAATATGAAGCTCTGGATATCAACTGGAGGATGATTGAGAAGAGAATGTCATGAAGCATCTTGCAATAATATAAAAAATGGAAGGAAGCAGACATTTTTGTTTAATGGGAAGACTACCTCATCAGTATGAGACATATTGTAAGTAAAGTAAACCATCAGAGTGGCCCGGAGAGCCTGAAGGGAAGGCCTAGAGGCATTTTTATCATCACATATTTTAATTCAGCTTGTATGTTTTCATCAGTGTATGCTGTATTTCTCAATCTAGATGACATATTCCTGAAAACAGTGGCTTTTAAAATAGGAAGGTAGAGTTGAAGTTCAGCAAAACAAAGTATCAGCAAACAAGTATGTGAAAGGGGTCAGTAGGGTCAAGGGAAAAGGGGTGGACAAATGAAGAGTAGTAGGAGGGGTCAAGAATTTAAGGTATTTCCTACAAAATTAAGAAGAATGAGGGAAGAGGTGGGTGGGGAAGGGATGGGGTGAGAATATTGGAAGGGGTGACATTGATCAAGATATTTTGCATTTATAAACTGCTTTGTTAAGTGCCAATACTGTTATATAACTACTTAAAGAAATTTCAAAAATTTTAAAAAGAAGCAGAATACACTATCTCTTTCTGAATTACTAATATTAATTCCCCTATAAATATTTATTAATCTTGTTGTATAGAGATTGAAGAGATTTCCTTACTTTTCTGCATCTGTGCAAATTTCTTAGGTAAAATAGAAAGGAACTGAAAGTTATCCTGTTGTCAATCATCACTCTTTGATTCACTGACTGGCTCTTCTAAGATCAGTGCTCCTAATCTGTAAAGCAGTTATTTAGTATTTCCTACTCTCCAAATTGCAAAAAATGGATAAGATAAACTCCAAAAGAACATTGATAATTGGGAGAGACAGTCCTGATTCTGAGAGTCACACTTCAAAGTAGAATCCTCCAAACATCCATCATACCACATCTGCCTATCTAACTGGGGCTCAACTGAAATCACCAGGCCCTTAATTTTCGTCTGCTTTTGGAGCAAGTGTGATAGAAGATTATAAAAAGATGTGTAGTGTTTTAGTTTGTTGCTGCTTCATTCTTCTCTTTTCTAATGCACTTTAAAAAATATACAGTTGTGGAATAAGCCAGTTCAGCAATCTGTTTCTTGCTCACCATTCTGCCTCATTCCCTGTGTGTTCCTATAGAAAGTAATTCTGGAAAATAGAGGCAGGAAATCACAAGCAAATTCTAGGGGTTTTTTGGGGGGAGGAGAAATGGTCAGGGAAAACACAAGATAAACTATAAAATTCAATAGTGGAGCCAGTTAGTCCCTGGGGACTCATTATAGGAAACTGTCCTATCTCCTTGGGGATGGAGGCATTTGAAATTAATTGATACGAATGTTCTACTCAATGAAAGAGGAATAAAACACCAAATGCTGCCAAAGACCTTTATAAAAATTCCACATATATACTGGAGAAATTATACAATTTCAGGGCAATGCCACAATTGAGTGTTTTCATGCATGTAATTTCTAGGTGGTGTATCTGTGCCTAATGAGAGAACAGCATGGTTCTGGTATTGCAGCAACAAGGGGCCTTCCCTACTTACTGGAATTAAGAATTCCAGTCAGCTTGAAGTACCCTGTTTCCTTTCAGTGATACTTCTCTAGGAGGAGGTAGATCTTTGGTCCTCTATGACCAGAGCCGAGTTAGCTTCTAAAATGCAAAGCTGTATGTGTGTCATACAATCAATTATTCTAACACTCCCAGTAAAACAATAATCCAATGTCTTCTTATAGATGTATATATTGTTCTTGAAGGTTTGTACCTGACTTCTATTTATCCCTATTTTCCTTCCTCCTTTATTCCATATCATAAACCCCAAGTCTCTATCCTCTTGTTTTGTTTTTAGGAACAAGATACTTTTCTACATTTCTCAGCCATGACTTTATCTTATTCCTTGATCTGCCATTCTCCGCTTGAGAACTTATTCATTCTTCAAGGCCACTCCTTCTTTAGTGCCCCAAACATGTTTTAATGCTCCCATCTCCCTGATGTAGTCAGATTAAATTGCTCCTGTCCCCGAGCTCCTACCTTTCCTCATTTACATGATTAGTTTTAAGACTAATCTCATAATTCTGACTTGAGTAATTTGTGTTTCTGTATATCTTTTATACTGGAGTCTGCAAGTCCCTTGGGGATTCGGGTCCTCTCAATTTCCTTTTTTGCAAACCTCATGAAGACCAATATGACGAACAACTATATCTGTGGCTGGAAAGCGTATTTAGATAAATTCCCTGGTACACAAGACTGATCCTCTCTTCTTCTCCAAGCATATATGTCCAGAACAAATTGTCCAAGAGAGAGCTCAGGGAGTGAAGCATTAATATAAAGAAGACCCCCTTAGTGGGGTCCAAGGTGTGGCTTCCTAGGGAGCCAGCAAATAAGGGTCTGCTATTACCTTGATTTCACAGTCATTCAAATGTTGCTTAAAAGAAATCTATGGAAGTCAATACATGCAAGGGAGAATGCAGCATTTTCCCACAAACAGAAACTAAAAGACATTATATTAAATATTCTTTCCCACTACAAGGTCTACAAATCGATGTCAAGTTTCTGGTCTCACATTGGAGGCATTTGTTTTTATCTGGAGAGCAGGAAACATTATGTCAAAGTCATGTGCATGTGTTCATTTTTGTCCTCCTCTGAAGGAGAGAGGCACTTACCAATTTGGGTACAAGGGTTCAAAAGAGTTAGATAATAACAAGCAATAATTGCATAGCAATTTGCAGTCTAGGAGCCCTTCAATCTACTATTGCATTTAACCCTCCAGACAATCTTATGAAGCTGGTATCATTACCCCTTCTTTGCAGAGGAAGAAACTCTGGCTAATGATGTTTAACTGACTTGTCTAAAGTTATATAAAAGCATTAAGATGAACATAATGCTATTGATTCAGCATAACATAGAGTGATCTAAACCCCCAGGATGATTATACTGGAATTTTCTCTATAATAATATACAACCCGTACTGACTGCTGATAATATAGAGACATTGCAAGTGCTTTGTATTAACTCATTTAATCTTCAAACCACTGCAACAGGTAGGAATGTTATTATTCCTCTCATATTGATAGAAGCCAAAACTAAATGCTAGCAAGGCTAAGTCTCTCTCATGTAACTGATGAATGGCAGAGTGAAGGTTGGGATTGAAGCAGTTTGTCCCTTAAGGTATTCTAACCAATACCATTGTACCCAGTGTAGTGGACTGCCTCCCAGGGAACAAAGCACCGATGCCAGGTGCCTGTGAATACACTTTCATCCTCTAATAGTTGCTTAGTTTTTTTTTTAAATAAAGTTTTCAAACCCAGCAAAAAGTCATTCCAGAAACAGAATTAGTTTTGGTACTTCAAATCCTTCTCTGACTCCAGTGTATGGCATGATCCCTATTATTTCTGGGATTTCATCTCTCCCTCTCCTTTCCTCTGTTCACTCGTAGCTCAGGGTAGCACACGGCACCACGGAGGGTTTTAGGAAAGTATCTGTTGAATGAATGGAAATAACTGCTTCTATGTGCAGCTATCAGTTCCAGCAAGGAACATAATCTTTTGGATCAGTTTAGATAATCAAATCATACACTTATTGCAAGCTTCATCTATGTATTCATACGGACACATGGTTTTCTTTTCTTTTTTTTCTGGCCAGGTGTTTCTACTTGTCTTTTTGTTCTCAACTTAGATGTCATTAGTTTGGAAAAAGTTTACCTATCCTCTCCCTTCTCACAAAGTTTAAAGTAAGTACCCCTTTAAAGAAATACACAGACCCTAGGTTTTGCTTTTGTTTAATAGTCAATATTTTATATTAACTGAATTTACTTATATGCAGCTCTTTTTTTCCCAGTCATGGGGCTTGAACCTGCGCTATCTTTCAGCTCTTCAGCTTAAGGCCAGTACTCTACCACCTGAGCCACAGCGCCACTTCTGGATTTTTCTGCTTATGTGGTGGTGAGGAATTGAGGCCAGGGCCTCATGCATGCAAGGCATGCACTCTACCACTGAGCCACCTTCCCAGCCTTATATGCAGCTCTTGAATGAACACACAGACACATCCAGATTATGTTTTTCCTAGAGCCAGGGACATTATGTTTTTTTTATGTTATTTCTTCAGAGATTAGAATTGTAACCTCCTGGGCTCCTCTCCTCTCCCCTTGTCCTTTTACTTTATTCTTTTTTAGTATCTCAATAGATTCTAACCTTTATTTGTCTTGAAGTTGGATATGGCTCCTGGTGCTATTGTGGATAGCAGAGATTGAAAGTGGTTACACACACCAAAAAAGACAATGTGGACTGATTAAAATTTCCAGGTGATTTTTTAAAATTCTTGTTACTAAGTGCACTTATTTTGGAGTAGAGGTATAGAAAAGAATGAAGAACTTTATCCATCAGGATAAAGTTATGATATATTTGACAGAAAGTTTGTTTTGACTTTAGCTTATACCACTATTTCAACTATTAAGTATTCTTAATACTTATTTACTTTGGTTCACATTGTTTTGGATCTCAGACTTTTAAGCTCTGAATGTGAAACATATATGTAGAGACAACACAGTTTCTCACAATCCGTTGACATTATGTTCCAGCTCACTTACATCATACACTGTCTGGATTTTTGCTCAATCAGTTTATTCATTTCTTTTTTACATGAAAGCCAAACTGAGAGACTGGAAAAATGTGATTTTTGGTGACTGTTTAAAAACATTGTCACTATGTGTTCTATATTTTAAGTTGAATTGCAAATTTATTTGATTTCACAGAAATGTAAGTTTTAACATTATGTAATTTTAAAAACTGTAGACATTTTCTTGTTCTAAGTTGTAAGGTTAGTAGTAGTTGGGTCATTTCCAATGACATATATTTCCTTTTCTAAATTTTATTTTATTGTAAAGATGCTGTACAGAGGGGTTACAGTTACATGGGCAAGGTAATAAGTACATTTCCTATCAAGCATTGTTACCTCCTTTGTTTTTCCCCCCATCATCCCTTCCCCCACCTCCACAACTAACTCTTCCCCCCAGGCCTAAATTGTAAAGTTCGTTTTTCAACATAGTGTCTTGTGCATCTCATTGTTACAATGGGTCAACCTGTATCCCTATTTAAGCATTTTGTTTTTTCCCTTCCCCTCCCCAAATTAGAGAAGTGTATATACAAGATGCAGGGCACCGACATCAAGTACAGTGAAAACAGGGGTTATACTGTGGGGGAAGAACATATAAAGAAACAAAAATATCACATGGTACATTATAAATACGTTAGAAACAATAGCAAAAAAGAAAAAAATCCCACTTGTGTCCCTATCTTGGGGTTCATTTTACTTAACATCATCTTTTCTGGTCATATATACATAGCTTTTGACTGTTTCTGCTTGTCCCAGACATATACTAGTTATTGCCAATAAGGGAAACCATGAGACCTATGTATCTTTGGGCCTGGCTTACTTCACTTAATATAATTTTTTCCAAGTCTTTCCATTTCCTAACAAATGGGGTGATGTCATTCTTTTTGATGTAGGCATAGAATTCCATTGTGTGTGTGTGTTGTGTGTGTGTGTGTGTGTGTGTGTGTGTGTGAGAGAGAGAGAGAGAGAGAGAGAGAGAGAGAGAGAGGGGAGAGAGTCACATTTTCTTGATCCATTCATCTATTAAGGGGCATCCGGGTTGGTTCCATATCTTTGCTAAGGTAAATAATGCTGCAATAAACATAATTGTGCTGGTGGCTTTAAAGAGAAACTTCTCTGAAGAGGAAATAAGAATGGCTAATAGACATATGAAGAAATGCTCAACCTCTTTAGCCATAAAAGAAATGCAAATCAAAACAACATTGATATTCCACCTCACCCCAGTTAGATTGGCTATAATCAAGAACTCTAACAACAACAGATACCGGAGGAGATGTGGACAGAAGGGAACCTTACTGCATTGTTGGTGTGTAAACTTGTTCAACCACTTTGGAAAGCAGTATGGAGGTTCCTCAAAAGACTCCACATAGAGCTCCCCTATGACCCAGCAATCCCACTTTTGGGCATTTACCCAAATGAATATATTCTTGTCCAGCATTGTTACCCCCTCCTTTGTTGTTCACCCACTATCCCTTCCCTCCCTTACTCCTCCCAATCCCAAAGTTGTAAAAACTATAAAGTTCATTTCCAACATAGTGCCCAATGACATATATTTCATAAGTTTCTAAGCATACATTTTTAAAGACTCAATCCTACTCATAGGATCTAATATAGCTTTACTTGTGAAGAATCAAGCCATACACTCCAAAGCCACATCCAAAGCTAAGAAAGGGAAGGAGAAAGTCTGAGGCCAGGCCAGGATGCTACATACAACACTTCTCTTATCTGTAGTCTGGTCTGTGCCCTCCCCTTCCACAGACCCTAAAAACAACCAATCAGTGTTTTTTTTTTTTTTTGTCTGCTTATTAGCTTTGTCATCATGTCTTTTACTGCCAGTACATTTCTTTTTGAACAATGTCCATCTCTTCCCTGGCTTTCTCCTAGGTTTTCTCTCCTGACACCCTCTCCTCAAATTGTATGGTTCATTTTTGACAGTGTCTAGTTTCTGTGCTTCCCCTTATTCCTCCCCCCAAACAGATAGACTTACATACAGGACAAAAGGTACCCACAAGACAAGAATGTTGGAAATGAACTTTGCAACTTGGGGGGAGTTTGGGAAGGGAATGTAGGAGAAAAACAAGGGGGTGGGTAACAAGAGATGTACTCATTAATTATGTATGTACCTGTAATCCCTCTGTATATCACGTTGACAGTAAATGTAAATTTAAAAAAACCTTAAAAAAAGAAACTACATGTCCTAGTAGTTTTTATCACTGAACATGAATGGAAACCAGTAGGTGAAAAAAAAAAAGGTACAGAAACAAAGGGAAAAATGAAAACAAAAAGCAAAATAACAAAAAAAATCCTCTTGTTTCCATTTCTTGGTGTTAATTTCAATAAGCATCATTAAAAAAATTTTATTGTGAAAGTACCGTACAGAGGGGTTACAATTACACAGGCAAGGTAATGAGTACATTTCTTAACAAGCATTGCTGCCTCCTCCTAGATATTGAGCCTTTGTCTAGTCTCACTTCTAATTCAAGAGCCTGATAGTGGGAAGGGACAAGGTTAAAAAATTTTGGAAAACACGAAATTCATCCCAAAGGGTTCTGATTCCCAGACCCTTCTTTTATTTTTCTACATCATGATATCTGTTACTAAGTATTAAGTAAAATGAATGAACTGTCTCCAAACAAAATTTTGTTTTATAAAATACTTGCCATACTAGATTTTTACAGATTTGTTTGTTTAAAGATAACTTTATAGCACTGTGCAGGACTCAGATGGATGACCTGGAAAAGCAGTGCTTATCTTTTAAATAGGCTCTTATTATCTGATTTAAATTCTATTTAAATTCTATTGTGTTTTGTCTGAGATAGTAATACATTCTTTTTTAAATTCTAAAGGGTTTTACCATAAGAAATGGAGACTGGTAACTGTCCTCTAATAATTTTTCTTCATATTTATCAGCAAAAACTGATTGTTGTATGTTATTTTAGTAAGATTAAGTTTTTAAGGCTATGTGATCAAATGACTATGTTTTGGCTAGAGAGATGTACACAGAGATGTAAAATGTGACTTCCATAAACTGTCCTTAGGAATAAAAGCTATTCCCAAAAAAACAAAAGAACTAAAACAGAAAAAAAAACCTTTCTTCCTTATTCCTACTTAGAATATGACTAGAAAGGCTAGATGTTGAGCCATCCTTTCTGACTGTTTAGTGAAATCATAGGCTGAAAATAAATGTACACAGTGAATCTACCTGCTGAACTCGAATTGCACAGCATTGGGCTTGTTTTGTCTGAGACAGTAATAGACATTTATCTCATTTAAGCCCAGTTAGGGTATATTTTTTAATCTTTACATTATTTAACCTTAATCTAATTTTTCAATTTTCAGATTTAAATTTTTTTGTATATATATATATATGTATATATTTTTCTAATCTTACTATAAGGAGTTATACTGGATTTACTATGGCATTCCTTGATTGCTGTTCAAAGTGGCAAAATGGTTTGTTCATGTGTCAATTTTGGAGATGGCTTTGTGGTTAGCTGTGATACTCACTCTGAGATCCCATCTGTGCCGTGGTTTTCAACATTGGAAGGTGTTGTTGGTTGCTTTCCTAGGAGATGCACACAAGCAGACCTGGCATGTGCAGTGGGAAAATATAAATGAGAGTGTTGTTCTGATATATATCTCAGGAATGGTAAAATAATTTGAAGGGATAAGTTAGATACCTGAAGTTTCCCAACCATCTACATTTCATATTCCTATTTTGACCTTAAATATGTCTGTTTGACATAATCATAGATTAATCTTCACTCAAATCCTGTTCATTACTTAAGAACATTTCAATATTCTGTTTTATTTTTCAAATGTCATTCCTGAGGCTTGAACTCAGGGCCTGGACACTGCCTCTGAATTTTTGTGTTCAAAGCTAGCACTCCAATACTTGAACCATAGCTCCATTTCTGAGTTTTTGGTGTTTAATTGGAGACTTTCATGCCTGGGCTGACTTTGAATCACATTCCTCCAATCTCAGCTTCTTGAATAGTTAGGGTTATCAGTGTAAGCTACTGGCGTTTGGCTCATTTAAATATTCTTAAATATTTGATAATATGATTAAACTTTAGTAGAAACTTCTAAATTGTTCAGCATTATTTGTTTTGTAAACACATTGGAAAATTATTTAGAAAGAAAGATTATTAGCATGGTCGAATAATTTTAGATAATTCTTTCAGGATCTTATAACTGTCTTTGATTATTAGATGAGAACTACATCTTCAATTCCAATTGATTAGCTTTGTTTTCTATATGTTTTTGTCTTAAAATATAGTGAGATAAAAATTAGCAAAAATATGATTATGGAAAACAGTAATGTGACTAGGGCCATTGTTCTTATAATTGGTCTATAAAATATATGCCAGCATTAGAAGTGGTATTGATGTTTCTTATATGTAGACAAGTTTTTTGCAATTTGGATTTGAATTCTCTTGGTTACTGTAATCTCTCCATTTTTGGTAGTGTGTCTTTATATGATGCAAAATAATGCTATTGATTTTGAGTATATGTGAATGTTTTTGTTTTTTTTTTTTTTTTTTTTTTGGGTCCGGTTGTGGGGCCTGACCTCTGGGCCTGGGCGCTGTCCCTCAGCTCTTCAGCTCAAGGCTAACGCTCTACCACTTGAGCCACAGCGCCACTTCCGGCTTTTTTTTCTTTTTGCTTATGTGGTGCTGAGGAATCGAACCCAGGGCCTTGAGCATGCAAGGCAAGCGCTCTACCACTGAGCCACCTTCCCAGCCCTATATGTGAATGTTTTATACCTGTTGATAATTTTGGTGTGTTCCTCATATTAAATTTATTCTTTCTGTTAGAGCAATTTTTGTGTTTGAAAGGAAGTGATGGAAGGGATTTTTTTGTTCATTTTTTAGAGTGATAGTTCCTGAAAGTCACCTGAATCCGTTTAAAATCCTCCTCTCCAGCATTTGGGAATTAATCAATAGGTTTGGCAGGAGAAGGATTTAGTAAATAACTCTTTTTCAGAGCTGTGCAACTACCAGAAAGATCAGTTTTTAAAGTACTAATCATCAAGCACTGACAGTTATAACTCATGTTATAATTAAACATTTTGGAGATATGAATCTCCAGGTTCCTTTCATATATCCTCACTCTTCAAAGTTGTGGCAAACCATGACAATTATTGGTAAAATTAAATTCTATTCTGAAAAATTTTCTATTCTGATTGCTTAGTTGGACAATTCACTTAGCACTGGAGTGTTGAGGCTGAGAATGCAGTAGCATAAAATAAAATAATTGATCGATGAATAATTTTTTTTTGCATTGCTCCATTTGCAGCAAAATACAGGAACACTTGAATGGGTATTGATTCCTTTATAATCTCAAAATGAAGGCTCACAGTCTGGGGGAGTATGTTACTTCCAGTAAGGATCCACTGGTTGTTGTTCCCCATGTGGTAGGTCCCCCCAAATTCCTTGAATGTTTGAGTTATTCTAGAAGTTCTCTGTGAATCATGAAAGCTTTTCTTCCCTCCTTTCCTAGTCAATGTCAAACGCTGAAGACGCTTTGTTTACAAATGCAATTCTGCTTTCTGTCTTTTGCAAGGTAAATATTTCCATGGACATTCATTTTATGTATGTACGTATGTATGTATATATGTATTTGCCAGTTGTGGGACCTGAACTCGGGACCTGAGTGGGTGCTGTCCCTCAGCTCTTCAGCTCAAGGCTAGTGGTCTACCGCTTGAGCCACAGAGTAACTTCCAGCTTTTTCTGCTTACGTGGTACTGAGGAATCGAACCCAAGGCCTCATGCATGCAAGGCAAGCACTCTACCACTGAGCCACCTTTGCAGCCCCACTCATTTTATTTTAAATTAACTGTACACATATCTTTATATATTTTAGGAAAAATAGCAGAAGTACACAGTAGGTGTAGATGTGGAATTCCATGGAGAAAACACTGAAGGAAAACATATGGGTAGAACTTTGAGGTACCCAGCCTGCTTATGCCACTCCATACTTCTAGTTCTAATTTCTGCTTTAATTTTTTTCTCTCCTTTATCTGAAGTTGAATTTGGAAGAATAAATCTTTTAAAAATGAGACATACATTAGACAGAAGAGAATACATTTTTACCTAATGACCTTCTGGGAAAAGTTTTTCCTGTGGTCTGCCATTTTAATGTCTAACAGTCTTCACAAAAGACTCCTGAATGTAGTCTTCAGATAAAAAACATATTTCTAGTCAAATAAGACTGACATTTCTTCTGGAAGTTGCAAATATTACCTCTCTCTGGCCTCCTCTGTTTTTTGGCTAAATCTGGGGGGGGGAGTGTAACAGATACTTTTCATGGAGCTGACATCACTATCATACTTTTGCTTGTACACATTTTGTGTGCTGATATTGGAATGCCAGGCCAGACATCTCCATGTGGTAAGAACATTACTTTTGAGACACTGGGACAAATCTATGTAACTCTCAAGTGTGAGGGAGAGAGGTGGATGAGTAGGAGTAGATGCTGTGACTTGCAGGTCCCAAAATGGCAAAGGAGATATGGAGATAATGAGGTGCTATTTCCTATGGGAGGAAAGAGATATCAGAGAGATAGAGATAATAAATGTTTACTCCAGGCAAAAAAGTAGAAATACTTGGTGCGTTGGACACATACTCTGTCTCTATGTCTACGTCTACATCTACTTGTCTACAGGTTTACCTATGTCCATGTCTACATCTTCACATATCAGAATTATTTATTTGATGGCACTTTGATGATCCATTGTATTGGTGTAGCCATTGAGTCAATAAGAATACTGCCAGTATGCATGATTCTAGGAATAAAAAAAGCAACTTAAGTTCATACAAGATGGAAGGAGAGATTCTGATCAAGGAGCAATCAACACTTTTTTTTTGTTGGTCATGGGGCTTGAACTCAGCAATCAACACTTTGATAGACATTTTAAATTATAACCCCCTCAAACAACATTTTGAAGTTCCGAAAATTAAAAAGAAATAATGTTCACTGTTAAAAACCTCATGTTCAAATGTTCTTCGTCCTTTGTAATTCTTCTCTCAAGCATTAGAATATACATTGCTTCATTACCATAGCCCTCAGTAGATGAATGGATCAAGAAATGTGATTAGATATAGATATAGATAGATACATATGTATATATAATGGAATTCTATTCTTCAATCAGAAAGAATGGCACTGCCCCATTTGTAAGGAAATGGAAAGACTTGGAAAAAACCCTATTAAGTGAAGTAAGCCAGACCCAAAGAAACATAGATCCCATGCTTTCCCTTATTTGTAATAATTACTATACAATTAGGATAATCTTAGCAGATAACAGAATAGTTCAATAACTATGTATATATGACCATATAAGATGATGCTAAGCAAAATGAACTTTAAGTACTGTACACAAGATGTTTTCCTTTGTTGTTGTTGTTCTCAATGTATTATGTGATTTCTTCTTTCTTTTGTGCTTTTCCCCCCCTATGGTTTATCCTCTGTTGTTACTGCATTCAATTTTGGTACCCTGGGTATTGTACATACATTTATCTGAACTAGGGAAGGGAAGGAGAATAACAAAATGGTGAGGTGATCTGTACAACTTGAAGAGGGTCTGGGTGGAAGGAAAAGAGGGAGAAAAATGAGGGAAAAGGTCACAAGTTAGATAAGAAATTCAATCACTACCTTACTTATGTAACTGTAACCCCTCTGTACATCATCTCAATAATAAAATTTAAAAAAGAATATACATTGCTTTAAAGCAAGTAAAATATTCTTTCAACATTTCATACACAGTATGCATGTATTATTTATTAACTTTTTAAAAATGTGACATTTGGAGGAGAATATATGTGATGCATTATATAAGTTAAAATAATTTTAACTTTAAATTCTCATTAGAAAATTAACTTCTCAATTTTTAAAAAAGGAAGATGCTCCTCCTCTAGAAAATATTGATTTTATTTTTAAGCATAAATAGGGTAAATAAGTTTAAGATTAATGTACAAAAATATGACTAGATAATAAAGATGTTTATATAATGAACAGTTGCTTTATTGCATTTGGCAATGTGCTCTGAATGTGCTTATTCCAGAGAAAGCAATATAGTTTTACTTAAAATGGCTTGGGCTTCTGGTCTAAAAAAATGACTTGAAATGATGAGATGAAAAAAGTCCCCATTATGAACAGCAATTTGATAGTATATTTACTTGTATTAATTTTTGCTTTTTCATCTTGTAATGAATTAACCATCTTGATGGCTTGCTCTAGGGGTTACTGTGTGAAATTATGAGAGAAAATGGTTCTGGTACAAATGGCACACATAGAGTTTATGGCCTATCCAGACATTTAAACTAGGTTCTCCAACTATATTGTATGAGTTCTCCTTCTAAACCAATTCTTTATATCATGGCATCTCATACTTTGTAAATTATGTGGTGCAATTACAAGTATAAAATGTATATGCAGGATTTATTCACTTCCAAGCAGTAATCATAGCGAAGGAGTAAAAGTATTCCTAAAAGTTGCTTCATGAAAAAAAAAAAAACTAAGCTAAACAACAGAATGGGATCATTCATGACTCTTACAGCCAATCCATGCAGTCTGAAGACATAGCCCTGTGGAAGATAAACCCAAGCCCCTCCATTTCCTATGGGTTGGTGTGTTCTATTGGCTCTTCTCTCACTCATGACTAGACTCTTACATATGGTACTTATAGACCCAGGCTTCCTGCTTCTCCATGTGCTTGGGATAACACATTTGGAGAAATGTGGCCACATGTCTGCAATTCTCAGACCCTAAGGAAAGTGATGCTTGTGAAAAGAATATGTGGGATGTGGAAAAGTGCTGACATTCACGGCCCACCAGAATGTGAAGTAGGGGGAAGTCAGCTCTCCAGGGTGAGGGACTATGGTACTACTTCCAATGGAAGGGAAAGGATGTCGGAGAGAGAAATAACAGATGTGTGCTTTTAGGAAAAATATTGTTCTGAAGATTTTTACATTTCCAGCCTCATATGGATTAGTCATCTCAGAAACTGGTATAGGAACTTACTTATGGATAATGATGAATATTGCCTACCCTGGAGAAATTAGATAGTGAATCCTTATTTCTCTGTTAGTAATGTCCTTTATTATGGATGTGTCCCCTCAAATTTTTATTTTAACATCTAACCTCCTGTGCTAAAGAATGTGAATTTACTGAGAGATAGAGCCTTTGTGGAGGTAATAAGTCAAGGTAAATAAAGTAAATAAGTCTATAGGGTGAGCCCCAGTCCAATATGGCTGCTTTCCTTATCTGAAGGGGGAATGAAGACAAAATGGAATGTACACAGCGTTGATTTTGTACAACTACTTAAACATAATGAAAAAATTAAATAGAGAGAGGCCTGGACCCAATTCTCTTGCTATAGTCTTTAGGAGGAACCAACACATTGGTTTTAGAATTTTTACCTCCACAACTTTGAGATATTTTTGTTGTTTATATGCCTACTTGTGGTGTTTTGTTATTGCATCCCTAGGAAATGGATATAATATTGAATATACTTTTTGATTATCCTCTTTTTCTTCTACTTTTTAAAAAACTCATCTTATAGCCTGGAAGATGGCTGACCAGTTGAATATTTTACAAATTTACAATTTTTTTTTTACTGTCTGTTTCACAAATTAAATATTTTCTTAAAATATCATGTTATCTGACTACATATTCAAGTTTTAAAAAGTATATATTAGAAATGGTGAAGGAAGAAATAATAATGATTACATAGTAGCATACATTATTTAAAAAAACTTTATAAAAGTTGGGGAAAAGGTATCCTGTGAGGCTATACTTGCTGAAGGACAGGTTTTAGAGCTGGATTACTTGCATGTCGAATGTCAGCTCTACCTTTCACTATGTCATCTTGGCTTAGTTCCATAATTGTGGAACGAATTGGGGTAAATGATTTAGTATTAACAAAATGAGTGAGCATAGGAAGTCACTATATAGTGGCTTTCATTACTAATTTATGTCTGTCTCACTCAGACTTGAGATGCTGGTGGAAGACTATTGTGAATGATCTCAGGAGGGAGATTTTCACTGTGATCTTCACTGTCTATTTCTAAATAGCATCACTGTTGTACTGGCTCAGGAAATTAGCATTCTAGTGCTCTCTTACGCATAGAAAGAAACACATTTGCAGGGCTGCTCATTCTCTCAAGGCAATGAAATGCAGTGATCTATTTCTCTCTTGGCTAAAACTTCTACACAAGCATCACAGGAATTAATGGTAGGATTATCCAGAAAGCACACTCTACAGTCATCTTCCCTTGGCCTCATTTATCCAAGAACACAGCTTCGACAGTAATTTGGGTCCTTTATCTTTAATGCCTGGGCACTGGTAGAATGAATGCCCTTTGTACAGGCAACACACCTGGGAGATGCTGCTGGAGGCTCCCTAATGAAAGCAATGCATAGAACAAAAGGCAGGCGATGAGGTCTTCACAGAGACACCAGGAAAGCACCAGCTGTGCTTGTGATGATAATGCAGAAGAGCCTGCTCTTACCTGAACATGCCCTCTTAACAACCTGCTCAAACACACATTCCCCACTTTAAACCTTTGCCTGATCAGTGAGACAATATTTAACAGTAACCTTGCAGGAGGACAGACTAACTCAGTGGCATTACAGCCTGGGGAGTAATTTATAGCTTACATATTGGTGTATTTCAGGTTGAAGCAGGTTTGTTGTCTTAAAAAACTTTGTCTAGTGACCTGACATAATAGAAAGCTGTTCAGAATATTTGTTTTTAATTTAGAAGTTATTCTCATGTTTTTTCTACAATTAAGTTTCGATAAAATCTAGTAGTTTGCAAGTTAAGCAAGTTACCCCAAACAGCTAGGTAATTCTTAAATGTTAAGCATGTCAAAGATCACTATACTTTTGTTTATTATAAATATTAATAACTAAATATTTAGGTTTATTTTGCTACAAGGCTGTATATAGAACCAACCTAGATGTCCCTCAGCAGATGAATGGATCAAAAAATGTGGTATATATACACAATGGAATTCTATGCTTCCATCAGAAAGAATGACGTTGCCCCATTTGTAAGAAAATGGAAAAACTTGGGAAAAAATCTTACTAAATTCTTTTTTAAATGTTTATTATAACTGCTCTTTAGACCCAGCCTTCCTTCCTTCCAGCCAATAAATAGTACTATGGACCAAGAAAACATTATCATAGGTTAAAGAATACATTTTGCTAGTACAGTTTTCCCGTTAAGTCACTAATACACTAGTGTAAAACTATAGACAAAAGCACAACTATTTCTTATACATGAATTAGATGCCACATGTTGTTTGCTCTGAACTCTAAATCCACAGTGAGAGCAAATGATCAAGAGCTATGAAGTATCTCGTTTGCCAGAAAAGGAAAGACAGTCTCATCATGATGCAATTTATTTATTCAATTCTATGTAATCTCATACATGTTAATATATTATTTAAGATTTATAAATTAACAAATCAATTACTCATACTTCTTATTCTTCTAACACAGAAATATTGCATTCCTTAAGGCTTTCTTACGCATTATTTGTTTTCTTAAAATTCTCCTTTCAGTTATATGCGTCTTTTTTTGTACACATATGAAGGTATTGCAGTTTCTATCTTGAGCCTCAGCTCTGAACTTCCAGCTGCTTCTTAAACAATCCACGCACAGCATAGGCAGCAAAATCAATAGCATCTTAACTCTTTTATGGGCAAGGCCCTGTAAGATTTCAGTGAGGATTCAACATGACTCTTCTCCTCTGTTCCTCAGTAATAACCATGCACAAATAGTATATTGTTACAACAAGTAATGACTGAGGCCAAGTATTCTGAGTGTGGAGAGAGGGAGAATGTGTCTTTTCTTAGCATACCTGCAAAATATTAAGGGACAAATGGGAGGAAATGGATTAGACTTTGACAGATAAGGATAGGTAGATCTGAGCTGGCCTGCGTAAGAGTTTTCAGGTAGAAAAAAGCTGAAAAATAACCTTTGTTCAAGGAACTGTAGGAAGAAGAGCACACAGCTGCTGTAGACATCTGGATTTGTTGCAGGCACAGTGACAAAGGAATGGAGCTGGAGCAACCATGGTTGAGGTGGGAAACATGGCTCAGGCTTCCTCCACTGCAGGGGGCTTCAAAGGCCAGGGAGAAGAGAGCCTTCATTTGGAATGTAGTGGGGATTTTTAAAGGGCAGTTGCAACAGGAAGACAACTTTGAGCACAGAGAACAGGATGATCTGAGGTAGAGTTGAAGGTTGAGGGACTGTCCAGTAGTCATGGATATGACATTTGAGCACAATAGACTTGCTTTGATCCACAGCTCTTGCATTAAAAAATGCTTTTTAAAAATCTCTGTGAACATGTGCAGACTCTGAGTGTTCATCTTTTAGTTTGAAATATAGGGCTGAAGGAATGTTTGTGCACATGAAGTGATCATTATGGTACTTGGTACATACTTAGTATTTGTTCCAACATTTTAGCCAGTGGCTTTTTATTATTACTGCTATATGCATAGTTTTTGCTAGATTCAATTGTGGGATTATGAATGTCAAATAAATTTTGTAATCAATGGCTTCAGTTCGGTATAAGGAATATTATTTAGCCATTTACTCAGTCACTAAGCTTTGGCCAGGTACTTTCTAGGCATTAGAAATAAAAATGTAAACAGAATTTCTGCATTCTTGGAAGCAGAACATTAGAAAGAGACAAAAGCATATACTAGGTGAGCTAAGTGTAATGCTGAGTAATGACTAATGCATGGACAGATGGGATTGTTTCTGGTCTGCCTGAGAATTACTGTTTATCTTTCATCTATGGTGACTTGTAGAATATTGTAACATCAGTAAATATTTTTACATGATTCTGTATAAGTTTGAATAGAAGAATAATATGAATAAATTCATTTGATTCTTCCAGATCTTTTGAGATGTAATTGACAATTATTTGTATGTATTTAATATATATAATATGATGATTTGATGTGTGTGTACATTGTAAAATGAGTTCCGCACTGAAGATAATTAACATTCATTGTCTCCTATAGCTACTCTTCCCAAATTTTAGTGGTGAGAAAACTTAAGATCTACTCTCTGGACAAATTTAGAATATATGGTACAATCATTATCAGCTCATGCACTAGGTTTCTAGGATTTATACGTCAGTGTCTGAAAGCTTTGGTTAACATTTGGTTAACACTTTGGTTAACATTTCCTTGACCTCTTAGCCTAACAAGTATAAGGTGATATCTCATTGTGGTTTAGATTTATACTTTCCTGACAATTAGTGATTCAGAGTACTTTTTCATATGCTCATTCATTTGTATGCCTTTTTTTTGGAGAATATCTATAGAGGTCCTTTACCAGTTTTTATAACATGTTATTATTTTATTTGTTGTTGTTTTTATTGCTATTGATGTGTAGGAGGGCTTTAAAAATTTTAATGTGACAGTACTGAAGTTTGAATGTAGGGCCTTGCACTTGCTCAGCTTGCTTTCTTGGCTAGTTCTCTACCACTGATGCTACTCTCTAGGTTGTTTTTTGTTGTTGTTAATTATTTTGGAGATACTGTTTAGTGGAATTTCTGCCTGGATTGACTTTGAATTGAGATTCTCTGGATCTCAGCCTTCTGAGTACCTAGGATTATAGGTATGAGCCACAAGCACCCAGCCTTGAGTTTTTATTTATGTATTTTAGATATTAATCCCTTATAAGACATAACAGCCCCTTATAACAGCCTCTTATTTTTAGATTGTCTTATTTTTTTCACTTGATGAACATAATTTTTTAATCTAATATTATTCTACTTGCCTATCCAAATAAAAATATTCCAAACCAATGTTGAGATATTTTCCCCCAATATTTTCTGAGAAATGTTCCATTTCTTGAGAAAAATGAATATTCTGCTAGCATTAGATAGAATTTTCTATGTAGGTCTTTTTAGTCTATTTCAGTGTAGTTCAAGTTCAATGTTTCATTGTTGATTTTTCTGTCTGAAGGACAGTTGAAACTGGGACACTGAAGTGCCCTACTATTATTGCTTTGCTGTCTATTTCCTCTTCCAATTTTCTAATATTTCCTTTAGAGTTTAACTCATCTGACATTGTGGATAGACATATATATATATATATATATATATATATACACACACCAATTGTGAATATATATCTATATAGATATATAAATCTTTATATATATATATATAGAGAGAGAGAGAGAGAGAGAGAATAGATATAGAGATAGATAGGTATAGGTATGTAACCCTATAGTTAGGGTTATAGATATGAGAAATTGGTGCCTGGCTTAAAAATTGGAACTTTTTTAAAAAATACGTTTTTTATTGTAAAAATACTGTACAGAGGGGTTGCAGTTACATGAGCAAGGTCATGAGTACATTTCCTATCAAGCATTGTTACCTCTTCCTTTGTTTTCCCCCTACCATCCCTTCCCTCCCACCTCCACAACTACACTCTCCCCCACCCCTGCTCCCTGCCTAAATTGCAATGCTTGTTTTTCAACATAGTGTCTTGTATATCTCATTGTTACAATGGATCAATCTGTATCCCCATTTAAGCATTTTGTTTCTTCGCTTCCCCTTCCCAAGGTAGAGAAGTGTATATGCAAGATGCAGGGTACCAACATCAAATACAGTGAAAACGGGTTATATTGTGGGGGAGGAACATACAGAGAAGCAAAAAACAATCACATGGTACATTATAAATATGCTAGTAACAGTAGCAAGAAAGAAAAAAATGACTTGTGTCCCTATCTTGGGGCTCATTTCACTTATCATCATCTTCTTTATTTTAATTATTAATAAGTTTTTTTATTGTGAAAATACCATACAGAGGGGTTACAATTACATGAGCAAGGTACTGAGAACATTTCTTATCAAGCATTGATTGTTGCCTCCTCCTTTGTTTCCCCTTACCATTCCTGCCCTCCCATCCCCCTGCCCCCAAAGTTTAACAACATCTTATCTGGTCATATACACATAGCTTTTGAACTTTTCTGCTTGTCCCAGACATATACTAACTATTGCAAATAAGAGAAACCATAAGACCTATGTTTCTTTGGGCCTGGCTTATTTCACTTAATATAATTTTTTTCTAACACATGGGGCAATGCCATTCTTTCTGATGGAGGCATAGAATTCCATTATATACCACATTTTCTTGATCCATTCATTTACTGAGGGGCAGCTGGGTTGGTTCCATATCTTAGCTATGGTAAATAATGCTGCAATAAACATAGTTGTGCTAGTAGCTTTAGTATGGTCTTGTTGGATCATTTGGGCAAATGCCCAAAATTACTTGAGCTGATTTGAAACTTTGGCAAAGTAGCAGGGTATAAAATTAGCCCTCAAAAATCAATGGCTTTTCTGTATGCCAACAATGAGAAGAGCACAGCTGAAAGCAGGAAAGCAATTCCCTTTGTAATAGCTCCACAAAAAAATGAAATACCTAGGAATTAACTTAACCAAAGAAGTGAAGGACCTCTATGATGAAAACTTTAAAAACCTGAGAAAGGAAATCAAAGTAGAACTTAGGAAGTGGAAAAACCTCCCATGCTCCTGGATCAGAAGGCTCAAAATCGTGAAAATGGCAATACTTCCCAAGGCTATCTACAAATTCAGTGCAATACCTATCAATATTCCAACCTCATTTTTTCAATGAAATAGAAGAAGCAACCCAAAAATCCATATGGAACAATAAAAGACCCCATATAGCAAAAACGATCCTTAACAAAAAGAATCGTGGTGGAGGAATATCAATACCAAATTTCAAACTCTACTACAAATTGGAACTTTTTTTTTTTTTTTTTTTGGGTCCGGTTGTGGAGCTTGAACTCTGGGCCTGGGCACTGTCCCTCAGCTCTTCAGCTCAAGGCTAGCGCTCTACCACTTGAGCCACAGCGCCACTTCCGGCTTTTTTTCCTTTTGCTTATGTGGTGCTGAGGAATCGAACCCAGGGCCTCATGCATGCAAGGCAAGCGCTCTACCACTGAGCCACCTTCCCAGCCCTACAAATTGGAACTTTTAAGCCATTATTTTTCCAACTAATCTTTCTATTTCTTTGTGTATTTTCCTTTTGGACTTTCAATGACCTTCACTATTTAGGTGGACTAGGGATTCTGATATTCCCATAGATTTGTTCTATTGATACAACTGATGCCACACCTCTTACTGTGTATTAGAGGGGACTCAGAAGACAATTGTAAAGGGCCAGGGTGGCTGGGCCTCCTGTTTGTTTACTCAAGGAGATAGAATGGCTTGAAATTTACAAGTATATGTAACTCACCCAACTATGCAAACTTGAGGAAGTGGAGTTGCCCGTGCTTATGAAGCATTTGCCAGGACATACTCATTGCCTGGGCTGAGGGTGTGGACATGAAGGGAGCTGTTCCTGGAAGGGAAATAGGTGGAAGAGGTGCACAAATTATTAGGCCCAGCGGTCACACCAGACAGAGATGAAGCATTCCTGGTAGCTTGTGGCTTGTGAAAAGTTTAGTAAGAGACATGGGCCCTTCTTGGGTTTTGTGTACTCTCATGAGATCCTGGCTCATTTCCATGCACCTAGCATCTCCCACCTACACAGTTGTATTTGCCAATTCACGAGTTCTGAAACAGGTCACCTTCTTTGGCAGCATTTTGCATAGCAAAAGAAACAGAATATTACATACTTGCTCTCACTTACAGGGAGGCTTTGAGAATGAAGAGGTCTGGCGTAGGCCTGATCATTGTCACGTAAGGGGTGGGATGATGCCCGTAAAACCCACTGTTTTGGTTTTCCTGTTCAATGGTTTATTTGTAGCTTTTTTTCCCCTCCAGCCTTGTGCTGATACTTTTAATGAATTCACAGACTATTTGCCTCTATCCCTGTACTGGGAAGATAATGGCAGAAAACTCCTATTACACCATTTGCTGAACTGTCATGTTTTTAAAGGTCCACCCCACAAAACATAGATTAAGAGAGGTGGATGCAGAAAGGTGAATTACAGTAAAGTTATAGTAATGGACAGAGTGATGGCTGGAAGCAGAATTCAGGCAATAAGATAGATTTGAATTATTCCCATATTTTGAGAGTCAATGGACAGACTTTGCTGTAGATTAGATTTTGGAGAAGGAGAAAGAAATATCCTAAAGAATGACTGCGAAGTCTTAGTTGTAAGCAACTGGAAGAGTATAATTTCTACTTCAAAGGATAGTGAGGTGACAAGAAGAAAAAGTCTGGTGATGTGGGAGAGCTTGATTTTATTAACTTTCTATTAGAGATCTAATAGTAAGAAATTGGGTATAATTGGATGTAAGAGTCTAGAATTCAAGACAGAAGCCTAGAATGAAAATATAAATTCCAAACTCTTAAAAACAAGAAAAGTATTTAAAACCACAGGAGCAGATGAGATCATCTATGGGCTGAGTAAAGTTAGAGAAAAGGTTAATCCAGGGACTAAGCTTGCCAATAGACATGGAGAGACTAGAGAGATGGATATGAACAAGAGGAATTTTCTGAAAAGGACTGTTTGTGTGATACAAGAGTAACTTACAAAATAGTAATGGTGGCCCAGTGGCCCAGGGAGGATATGCGTGAAATGCAGTTGATCTGGCAAGTAGCTCATTCCTAGACTCTCCCAGGAATGTTCTGGTGTTGCTAAATAAGCTCCAACCATATTATAATATGTAGGCATTATAATTTCCATGGCATTCCATTTCCACACTGAATTCTCATTTCCTATTAACCTAGAACAAGTAGTAAGTGATTATTGGGCAGGTTCTTTCAAGTAGGCATCATTTTAGAAACCAGGAAGATAACTGCTTATTTCTTTCTAAAGAGCTCAGGAATGAACTCTCCATTTTCCCTGCCAGCTATTTCTGTGTTTTATCAACCTGTAGTTGAATACATTTTTTTCTTTATGTTTAACTGAACTCTATCTTTGGGCCCATTTCTTCCTGTCAGGTCCTCTGCCAATATGGAGAGCAATCAATCACCATCACCTTCATAAAAATGCCCTTTGTGTACTTGAAACTAGTAATCAGATCACCTCTTAACTTGCTCTTCTGTAGGATAAACAACACTGCTGCCTTTCATCTTCACTTAAAGGCCCTACTTTTACCCTCTCATGTGTATGAAGGTAGCATATTAAGTAATCAGGGTCTCCTTTAAGCCTTCTTGCCCCAAGTCTCAACAACATGTTTTAAAAGAGATTTAAACCAATGAGCATATTTCTACTTACAATAGGCAGATGAATTTTTTTTTCTGATTTTTAGGTTCTGCCTCTGACCTGATTTTAGGGATGTTCACACCCAAAAGCATATGTATGTATGTCTGTGTCTCCTTATGTACATGTTTGTGCATGCATTTGTATATGTACATGTACATATATGTACATATTTGTTCTTGCTCAAATGTATGCATGCATCTGCATGTGTGTAGTTTATGCATATGTGTGTCTGTCTATACTTGTGTATGCAACAGAGACAATGAGAGCCTTGACTCACAGCTTAGCTCAAAGAGAATCACTGTACATCTGGTGGCTGTTTGCCAGACAATATGGTCATTCAGCTACTATTTTTCATTATAAAGCTTTCAAAGTTCGGCACATCTGTGTGGCTTTAATTTGTCTTTCTTCTGAAATCCCTCTACTGAGCATTTTAAATGGGCATGTAGAAAGATAGTAAACTAGATGTTTCTTCAAGAGCTTGGCTTCTTGGCACTCTTTTTACTTTTGTTCTAGTTCCAATGTCCTTCCTACAAGGCCCTTGTGCCACTCTAAGTAGCAACAAGCAGGCCAAAAAGCTAATTCAGAATATTCCATATCATAGAGTACAAATGGCAGTTCTACAAAATGGAATAGTCTTTAGTGGGCACATTGCAGCCTATGGCCAAACAGGGTCACTACTGCTTCATTTATTGTTGACTATAGGAAGTTTTTTTATTTCAGATGTGATTTCAGATTTTATATATATGCTAATAACACTGCCTTCATTTAATTCAGCTTTGACCAGTCATCTTGACTAGAAAAGTAACTGACCAGTTAGTTTACACCTAGAATTTATAAACTATTTGCCTTTTGCTTTTCTATTTGTAAATGGCATATCCTGTAACCAAGTATTGGAAATGTGTTTTGATATATATTAAGGCAACAGAAGCTGTATAGTGCAATGCTGTATTAGTGTGGATATTCACACAGGATGGAGAACTAAGGCATTTTACAAAAAGGATTTTAAGAGTTTGGCTCTATCCATATCCTCTAATTGTATCTGTGTCTGAAATCACTGGTGTGCTGATCCAATTCAATACTCTGAAGGCTTGATTTTTCTCAAAGGTTAAAGCTGAAAAATAAAAGCAACACCACTTTGTAATGTCTATTGATCCTTAGTTTATAATAATGTCTTTGCCTTTGTGGGAGGCCATTGCTTATCCTGACAACCAGTTTGCTTTTAGTCTTAGCTACTGAGGATTTTAAATGGGCATGTAGAAAGTTCTGGGGAATGTTCTGCCTTCTTAGTGTTTCACATTTAACAACACAGAGTATGTTAAAATGATAGGCATTCATGCCATAAACCCACAGAAGCAAGAGGAGGAAAATGCAGCTCTTCTGTTCTTATCTCACTCCTGCTGACTGCAGAGGTCTCCAAACAGCAGGAAGGAATAAATGAAATTTATCACTAGATAAGACTTGCAAAAGACTGGGGGGTTGGGTGGTGAATGTGTCCTTCTCTAGTGGTAGCATTTTCCAAAGGGTAAGATGAGGTCCCTGGACCTTGGAATCACCAAAATTTTTACCTTGCTAAGCTTAGTGTTGAAAAATAGAGCATGCAGTGGTGCACAAATGTGCACTGAAATAAAAAAAAATGTTCACTGACCTTTTGGGAGCCTTCGTGCTGTTTAAGAATGTACTGATCTACAGGCAATTACTGCACATAAATGCCTCGTTTCTGTTGGGAATTCCATGTTGGGGGTTTGCCTGTGGCTTCTCTCTTTTCCTCCTTTCTCTAAGCAACCATGTTCTGCAGCAAGACTCCAACTGCTTTAGCCCGTAGGGACCGCGTGGGACTAGCCTCTCTGCCTGGGCTGCCTCTGCACTGCTGTTTGCTTGCAAACATTTAGTTACCAGGAAATGTGGAGTCAGCTCCACTCCTGCTTCACTTAATTTTATTCACCCCATGCAGTGGGGTTTTCTCTTCTGCTGCCCCAGCTGTTCCTGCTTTTCCCAGGATGGCAGCTGCAATCTGTGCTTCCTACTAAGTTCCTCAGTTGCCTACTTGACCTCCACTGCCCTGCCTAGATTTTTCATTTTTTTCCGCCATTTCCTGAGCCTTCCAGATCAACATTAAAAAACAGTGCAGTAACAGCTGCAGTAGCAGCAACTAACAACAGCATTAATGGGCATGGTAGTGTGATGTTCACTCAGGAGTCAGAGCTGGGTTCAAATGGACTGTGGTTGCTTAACCCTTCTGAGCTTTGGGTTCTCAATTGTAAAGTGAAGATGTTGTCAGTCTGTTGCAAGGACTTAAAAAAAAAAAGAACAAATAAAGTGTCTGACATATGGTAGGCTTTTCCAAAGGGCAGTTTTCACCTTTGCTTTCCTTTCAGAAAGCATGCTCTGCTTTCTGTGGCCAGTATGCTAATATGTAAGGCAAGTATAGAACTTGAAGGTCAGGGATTTAGAGGCTGTCTGAGATATAAGACTGAAGCATGTGAAGAGTTAAAACTTACCCAGAGCTTAAATGAAATCTGAAGAGAAGACAGACGAATAACAAAAATAAACCACAAGGAAGGAGACAGTGGATGTAACCATGTGAAAACAATATGTGGTAGGAATTAGTCCTGGAACAATTGAGAAAAGTTGTATGGAAGTTGAGTTGAATCTTAAGATCAGTAGTTTTAACAGAGTGAAGAAACAAACAGGAGTACTGAACAAATGCTTGTGCTAGTGTGTGAGAAACATGGAGGCCACCATTTTGGCAAGAACAGAGTCCCTCTGCAATGATAGAAGAAATAGCATACAAGAGATGTTGATTCGGAGAGTCTTTGCCTGACTTGCCTATTGAAATGTGAATTTCAGATAAACAATGAAAAATTTTTAGCCTTAGTATGTCCCAAATATTGTCTAAGTTATACTAATATTAAAAACAATTACTTAGAAGTTATCTGAAATTCATATTCATCCTGCATTATTTCCCCTGATATTTTGTATAAACTTAAACACCAAGCCAAAGATTCTGACCTTGACTTTGCATCACTGAGGTTTTTAAAGAAAGGAGAGAACTGATGAATAAAGCATTTTAGCTGAGATCAACTTGATAAAATGCCAGGATGGTGTGGAGAGAGAGAAAGCTTGGAGTAATAATATTGCCTCTCTGTATTTTCTCCTAGCTAAAAAAACCTGTGATTATATACATGCATATATATATATATATAGATATATATAGATAGATAGATATTTCTTGATAGCTTACTAGACAAAGATATATTTGTTCATCCTGAAACTTAGAATTGTGGAATGTGAGCATGCTGCTGAAAGCTGAGTGTCTAATGTGATTTTTTTTTAATGAACATGAATCCAGGCTCCGAGGACTATTAATAAAACTCACAAAGAGCTGACATCAGGAGTCTATCATCTCTCATCAGTGGGGGACACCCACAATTCTTTGTGGCATTCCTCTGTCACTAAACCTTAGTGATGCACATATTTTTTGCAATACTATTTCTTTATTTTGATTTATAGCTCACAGAGATAAATAAGTCTAAATGGTAATGTTTTCCTTGGGTGTTTCTTAAATGAGGTTAGAAAACACAAGGACTTCTTTTATTCATTTTTAGAGATTATCTATCAATTAAAGTTACTTTTCCTTATTGAAGGAAAAGATTACTTTTCCTTCTTGAAGGGTCCCCCTTTTTACTTTTTTAATAGAAGAAAATACATTTTTCCCTAGATACAGGAATTTCTACAATTATATTTATAGAACAATTTTCAGACTGGATTTTTCTCTCTCTTTTATCTAATTTTATAAATTCATCACATTTGATCTAATTTGCTGAAATTCACCTGGTGCAAAAGTAATAGTATTATACATCTTGTTGATGGTTTTGATTATTTCCTCAAGCAATCTTATCTAATATTTTCACTGAAAGAGAAGAGATCTAGCCAACTCTTCCAATCCTTAAATTGATTTTTAGAAGATTATCAGGTATGTAAAAGTATGTTTCTCTTTTCATTAATTAAATAAGACATTAGCAACTGACTGTTGTGGCAATGACTGTAGAATCGTGTTGCTAACAGACCCAATCCCTGGGCTCACTTTAATCTGTAGGTGCAAGGACAGGAAAAATTAGTATCAGATGCTCTGATAATAGGGTCAGCTGCAACCTTATTCTCAAAATGTTTTGATGAGGACAGTAGATGCATATGTTTAGTAGCAACATATTTTTAAATGGGCAAGTAACTCATTGTAGCTGTTGACAAACAATCTTTGCTTTTCCATAACAGGAGATTGAATTGGTGAGAAGCAAATTATTTTTGGCATGGGATGTCTTCTTACATAAAAACCACTGCATATATATTCCCCCCAAGGAAAAAAAACCCTATGGTTTTACTTTATCCTAATCATCTATGGTGATGTTGTTTCATGTAATAGATATTGAGCTGTAAAGATGCAAATGTTATAAAAATTATTTGATTTTAGGCTAAAAGTCAACTTAGAAAAACGGATCAGAAAAAACACTCAATGAGGGATATCCAGAGACTCATTCTAGATGCTAAATCTAGAATCTGATCATATATACAAAGGTATATATGAGTCTGTCAAGACCCAACAGAGTCCATCTGTGGCAGTGACTGGTTGGTATTGTTCTCAACCCCAATGTGACTCTACTCTGACCTTAGCAATTTGAGATTACATAGTCAGAATCAGATGACAGATATGTACTGACCACCTGAATTTCATTTTGGTTCCTCCTTGGTTGGAATTCCTCCTTGTTTGGCATTTTAGCATTCTGTTTAGCCAAAATCCTTATCTTGCAGTTACTGAAGAAAATTCGGGAGGATTATGCAAATTAATCTAAGTTCAGGAAAATTGGCCTTCCTTCTAAATCCCTTGTCTAATTTAATGGATTCCTGTACATCAGTTTCATTGTCTTCAATGCCTTGGGTCAGCTTTATTTATTTATCAATGTCAAACTGCCCTTCATAATATCCTCCACTACTTCCCTTCTTTCCCATCAGGAGAGAATATATTTGAATGTCTGTAGTAAATAAAGAAAATCATCACACTAGTGTGAATTCCTAGGAAAGTTAAATAAAAAATAAAAATAACATAGGCCAGAGAGGTAGTGTGGATTTGCATTTAGTTTTCTTCCCCTAAGTTCCCATCTCATTTTGATTTATGGGCAATTGCCTATTTTCACAACTGCCTCAGTCCTGTAACCCTAGCTTAATTTTTTTCTTTCATTATCTCAAAAATACATAGAAGCTTTCACCTGGGCTTATTGCATAGTAGGTGTGCTAGAATAAGCACTGGAGAAAAGCTGTAGTATGGTTTAGAGGTAAGGAAATCAGTGTTTCCTTTCATTTAGAGAAGGGATGGAAGGCCCACTTTCTTCTTACATAATGTGAGCTAATGAGTATTAAAAAACAGACCTAATGCCTTTTGCCTGGAGCTGTCAAATAGCTTGTTTTAAAAAAATGAATTACTCTGACTTTCTATCTGCATTTCATAAGTTAAAGTTCTTTGGAAGATGAGCTGATATGCATAAACCTGTCCACAACCATGATCGAAACGGAGGCATTTTTATGATTGAGAATGGTATTGAGTGTTGGGTTTTCCAAATATGATACTCTGTAGCATGCAATGTAAAGCCATACACACACACACACACACACACACACACACACACACACCCCTGCATAAGCTAGGCACTGGTGGCTCAAGTCTGTACTAATCTTAGCTACTGAGGAAGGCTGATATCTGAGCCACCTCAGGCAGAAAAATCTCCAATTAACTAGCAAAAAGCCAGAACTGGATGTGTGGCTTGCGTGGTAGAGCACCATCCTTCAGTGGAAAAAAAAATGAAATTGTGTGGTCTTGAATTCAAGCCCTAGTAATGGCACACACAAAAAGTGTGCATTGGAAACAGATTGCTCAATAGGAGCTAAAATGTTTCTTGACCTTGCTGAAGAAGCAACCTGTGATATTCATAAAAGTAGTTTCCATTAACATGTACAACAGTAATGATTTTTATCCAAGAAGTTTAAATGTATTATGCCCGTGTTTATAGGGAAAGCCTATGTAAGGTTAGCAAGGAGGAGGAGTCTGATGCACCCTAACTTCTGGGGGCATTGGGTTGTTGGGAAATTGTAACAGACCTGTAACTGTTGAACCCAAACAGGAGTCTGGATGTGCTGAAGAAATCCTCAGAAGGCCCGGGGGAATGTTTGCCGCATTTGGGAAGACAGTGTTATCCAAAGAAGGTTGTACCCGGGATGCCAATAGTCTTTTTCTTCAACTTGGTATTTTTAAAAAGTGCTAAAATGAGCCTCAAATTAAAAAACATCCCCCCAAACTTCAGGAATCTTCTCTTTGGATTGTTTCTTTTTGAAATGTGGTAAAATATTGTTTTTTTTCATTTTTTGTTTTTTTTTTTTGCAAACAAAACTATTTTAACACTTTAAAAAGCTCCTGAACCCATTTAAATGATTGTCAAATGAGTGTATTTCTCATTTGTAAATTGCTCTTCCAGTTGAAATGAAAGGATGCCTGTATTAATTCCCTTCTATGAAAAAGCACCCAAGTATTTTCTTGCTTGAAGAACATAGTGTAACTGACTCTGCCAGTTTAACATTATTCCTTCAACTCACATACAGATAGAGTAATTGGAAAAAAGGTATCATGTGCCTATGTAATTTATTGTTTTGGCACAAAATGTTGTCTGCTGTGTTGTGAAGCTACATATAACTTGATGTCTTAGACTTTCTAAAAAAAATGTTAGCATAGCATAAAAAAGAAAATTAGTATTCTAAACATTTACCCTGCTCCAAATAAAGGCAACACATACAATGCAATCTGAAATCCTTCCAACAGAGGGCTGTATGGGTTTGATTTAGCTCAAGAAAGAGACGGTGAAAACGACTTGGGTTTAGGTTGCTATAGTAAATTCTGTATTATACTTAAAAATAGAACTGATAAAAATGGAGTCAGTGGAGTTGAACTGGAAGAACCAACCGAAGATGAAATGTAAGATCTACTCTTACAAGACAGAATTTCATAATTCTTTGAATTGATATTCTTTCCAAAAGACAAAATATATTTTGCCATCTATAAATAAGAAAGTGGGAAAATTAGAGACAATCCATGCTTTCAAGTCCTTTTAATATTACCTCATTCAGTTATATTTTAAAAGATAAAAGGAATGACTCCATGTATTCTGTTTTTGGAGACATTTTATCTTTGCTCTTTGGCAAATTATTTAGTGTTGCTATAAGCAGATGTATTATATACATGTAATACATGGTAAATATTTAATTCACAAAATATATGTTGGTATGCATGCACAATAAAGAATGTTTCTAAGATATTTTTCAAAAACAAATGCTAAATTTTAAAAGGTGAAATAGAAAAGTGTAAGAATAAACTAAAATGAAATATGTTTTTTTAACTTATGCATACCATACAGCTTAGTGCTGCATGTTAGGCCTCCGTTTTTAATTCTATTTCAGGACAGAAAAGCTTGTCATATATATATATATATACATACATACATACATATATGTATAGATGTATATATACACATACATATATCTATATATACACATATGTTTTATATACATATATATATTAAGGTAAAGCAAGAAATAAATTAAAGTAACAAATTACTTTATATTCTTTGTCTTTTGATTTTAGGGAATGTTTTATTTCATCTGATCTTTTCCAATGTTCTTTGAAATGCGTGGTCTCATTTGAATCTGTGAGTAAAGTGCTTTTGCCAGTTTTAAACCATTTGCTTATGACTAGTAG
Organism: Dipodomys ordii; assembly: GCF_000151885.1. Taxonomy (NCBI): domain Eukaryota; kingdom Metazoa; phylum Chordata; class Mammalia; order Rodentia; family Heteromyidae; genus Dipodomys; species Dipodomys ordii. Next base: position 27,783,429 of record NW_012267225.1, read on the forward strand.
AGAATATTATTTTGTTTATTGTAGAGTTAATTTAATGGAACAGTGAATGCTCTATTTAAATAAATAATTCTAAGTTTGTATATTTCTTAAAACACATTTATCTAAAATTTCAGAATACTCTTTAAAATAATCTCTAAATTTTATATAGCAATTTTATTGTCTTAATAAGCACCTATGTTCACTGTAAAAATATTTCTGTATGGATTTTCTTGAATACAAATACAGATTATAATTTGACATTCTGAAGAATCTGATAGTAAATAAACTATACAATAAACATATTGTATATTAACAGTATATTAATATAGTACTTATTATAAGTAAGATGCTTTTAATCAGTTAATTTTTTCTGTAAGTAATACTTAGATCTGATATTATTATTAAGAAGAATCCTTGTTTATTTTATTTATAACATATAAGCCTGCTATAATCTGTTGTGAAGCAAATAAACTCTGGGTTGATTATCTATAAAATTATTTGCAATGTTTTGTTATTTACAAAACATTTTACAAAGGCAGAATATTTTAAATACAGCTACAACTTGGCTATTCATATGGAGTTTGATTACCAATTCTAATATATCCACTTGTCTTTTGTTTTCTTTTCTAAAAAGTGGAGAACAGAATCTTCTATTAAGATCCAAAGAAGGTTTTCCCAACACCTTTACAATCTTTCATATGTTTAAAAAGTAAATAGAGGTTAGTTTTTGATATGGCTTACATGAGAGGAAAATATCTCTTCCTATTTTATATGGTTTAAAATGAAATTATCTGAAACACGGATTATGCCTTTCAGTGGACTTGCTAATAAACATTCAGAAGCAGCAAACAACTTTGACTCAAAAGTTGCTATTTTTGTGTTGTAAAATTTTACAGGTATTTCCAAAATGATATATGTAAATTCTGTCAGAATATTTCCTCTTTCTTGTGTAGAAAAAAATCATTTTTCGCTTACTTTTCCCCATCAATACTAGCTTACAAACACAGCAGTGTGCCTTTTGCAACTGAAAGCACAGAGGTGAGGAAGTATGTAGAATATATCTTAGCCACTGCCTTTTACTGGAGGAACAGGAGGAGTGTTTTTCATTTGTCATGGAATCCAGGTACTTACTTAATTTGTCCAGGTAATGGTTAACCATCATCAATAATTTAAGAGCTGGTTACACTAGAGACCATATGGAATGCTGTGTAAGAAAAATGTGGCTCTATTTTGGATTCAATTTCAATTAAAAGTAAGCATCACCCATATGAAAGTATACTTTTATAAAATATAAGCAACATGTATCTATAGATATCATTTTAAAAAGTCCCAGATGATATTCTCTGTTATGTTTATAGCCAAGACATAGATCAGCATTATTTTCATCTGTGAGTTTTGGTTTTCAGACTAACTGAACAAACAAACAAACAAACAGGACCCCACAATATTTTCTGCAAGGAACTCGCAAAGCTAATGGCTTGCTTTGTGTACTTGCCAGTTTGGGTTGTGTTTAATGCCACCCCGAAAATTCTCCTTCCTTTGTGCAATATTTTATGCCTTTCCTTTTCTCAGGGCAGATTGGTTCTGCCTGCACTTTATTTCTGAACCCACATTCATTCAAAAGGGATTGCTATTCTTAAATGCTCTATCTAGGGCTGCTGCTGCTGCTGACTAATAATGCCCCTCCCCCACCTTAGCTCCTGCCCATCCTTCTCAGATCTCTCTTTTCCTTCCCTCTCCTGTCCTCCCCTACCCTTTTCCCTTCTTGTCTCTCCCTGCTCCCTCTCCCCTTCCTCTCCCCCTTCCTCTCCCCTTCCTCTCCCCCTTCCTCTCTCTCTCTCTCCTTTCTCTCTCTCTACTCCCTCCCTTTCCCACACATAATCCCTGGCACTGGTGGCCCATTGTCAACAAAGAACGCATAATGGTGAAGTACCCAGCAGTAATTCTGGTGATGTTTTGCCTTTTGTGTTTTTAAAGTATTGCTGAAGTGTATAAATAGATGTGCTCTGAGCTCTCCTCCGTTCTCTCTGCTGGTATTTGGAGCTAAGCTCTCAACCACAAGGACAGCCACAGGACTGCAGTGGCCAGAATACTTTCAGAGAACAAATGTGTGTCTCTATCACTCCTTCTCTTTTACATAATGGTAGCACCATATAGATTTAATAAGGCATTGGGAAACATTTTGATGATTGAACAGATTCTCAGATCTGCCAAAGAAAGCATCTGATTTGCTCATGTACCAATTAATTATTGAAGCAACTGAAAATAACAGGCTACCTCACTGCCTTCCTGAAAGGAGTGGCCTGTGTGTGTGTGTGTGTGTGTGTGTCTGTGTGTGTGTGTCTGTGTGTGTGTGTCTGTGTGTCTGTGTACTGGAGTACACGCATACCTCAATCTGCGTTCTTGGGCTCATGTTTCTACATATGTGTAGATTGCTCAGAAGGGAAGGTTGGCTAGAAATTTCTTCATGTTGACCTTGAAAATTATTGGGAGATTTTCTCTGTATGTGTCTGGTAGAATATTAGTATTTTCATGTCACAGAAATGCAATCCCCTCTATTTTTTTCTTTCCCTTTTAATTTGTTCTTTTCTATACCACCTACACTGGTCTCACAATGAAATGGTGCCTTTAATTTTAATTTCTATTCCTAGCCTGTATTTTATTAGCACCTTTTCTGGTTTGCAGTCCACTCACTGATACAGCAGCAGATCTGTTGTGAGCAAACAATATGGTTTTGTTTCATGTTCCAATAACACCCTTCTACTGTGTAGTGCATGCCTTCTATTCTGTGTCTTCTCTACTCCAGTTAGTTGGGGGGGAACTATTTCATGATATTCAGACTTGGCCTCCTCTGTCCCCCTTCCCTGAATCTGTGTCTCTTTAAAGTTTTTAGGTAAAAAGAGTACAGATTCTTGGGTTATTATAAAATTTGTTGCTTTGTATTGTGACAATAGTGTTCATATGCCTGACATCCTCATAATAATATTAAGCTCTATTTTTTAGTGCAATGTACTTTATACATTTGTATAAATGTCACAGCCTGTAATCACTTCCTTTGTCATCGACGATTAATCTAAAAAAATCGAATAATTCACTGCCCCTTGCCATTTACATATCGTCTGCTGCCATCTGCTCTTCTCAGCAGCAGTAAATGATGGGTAATTAACTCAGTGCCTTTGTCTTTCCCTCGCTGAATGTCTGACACATATAGATTTTCCTCTCCGTGCGTGTGCGTGTGTGTATACGTGCATGAAGAGGAAGAGGGAGGCTGTGAAGGGGGAAGTGCGAGGAGAATGAATGATACTGCAGATATGAAACTCAGCACAAGATAGATAGTCACAGGATGAAAAACCAGAGATACTAGGTCTGAATAGTGGCCCTATCTCAGGATCTCACAATTCCAAAGCCCAAACTGCTGCTGGAACAATGGCTGACTTGCATAAGCAGGCAGCAATATTTTAAATTCTTGGAGGTCAAGGTCACAATTCCAAATCAAGTAGAGGGTCCATAAACTACTCCTGTCATGCAAATGAGACAAAGCATCCGTACCTTTGGCCCACAGAATTTGACTTCTGAACCTAGGATTTAGGAAATAGATATGCTAAGGAAATCTCAGTTGACCTTGACTTTTGATCTGTTTCTCAGAATAGAAAAATATCTAGGAAAACTGACAAAAGCTCACAAGACTGGGGAATATACTGGAATGCTTATTTTTCAAAGGAAACAGTATTTTTATTGAACATTCAATCCAAATATTCTGTTCCTCTTGAGAGCTTAAGAGTGTTCTGGAGTGGAATCTCAAGCCATTTTTAAAAGACTAGATGTAACATTAATCAAATAATTCTTGTTTGAAGTATCAATGAGGAACATGAAAAATTATTTACAACATGGCTGATTTTGATAACACTAAAGGAACAGTTACAAAGGTAAAAAAAAATAAAGATCATCAGAATCTAAACACAGTTGTAATGCTATGTACACCATCCTATAGGCTAAGGACCAGAAATCCCACAGAATCTTTATACATGGAATACTAGAGCTTCTTTTGATGAGAGATGTTACATTTTTGTTGTCTGTTATTTAAATCACTTCAATTTCACTTCTTTCTCAAGGAGTTTTCACTATTTCTATACATCTATAAATAGACATACATACATATATACATATACATATATACAATACATTTTACTCAGAGAAATAATTTGTATGGGATCATGATCTTGATTTGGGTGCTTAGCCACATTAGACGGTTCCTTACGAATTGTGAGACTTAGGTCCTCATGGATAAACTATTCAATGAAGGGGAAAGATCAATGCAGAGTCCAGAGAAATTCTTGGAACCTATTTCAGTGTGTATTGGGTATTTTGTCACACAGTTCCATAACTGTACCTCTACTCTTTGTCTGCACAATGGCTATGAAAATGTATTCCTATCTCTCTGTCACAAATGAATACTTGAAAACATTTAACTTTTTACTTGATCTCAATCTTTGTGATTCATCTTGTTTCAGTATCTATGTCCATGAGATTTTTGAAGGTTAAATCATATGTCCTTGACCATAAAACTACTGCGGACCACCAAAACGCCATTATATTGTAGAATTACATTTTCTTTTTTTGTTTTTATTGTGAAAATACTGTACAGAGGGGTTACAATTACATGTGCAAGATAACGAGTACATTTCTTATCAAGCATTGTAGCCTCCTCCTTTGTTTCCCCTTCCCATCCGCTCCTTCCCCCACCCTTCCCTCCAACCCTCCTCCTCCCCCACCAAAGTTGTAAAGTTTATTTTCGACATAACGACTTGTGCATCTCATTGTTGCAATGGGTCCACCTGTATTCCTATTTAAATGATTTGTGTTTTCCCTTCCCCCTCCACAAATTATAACAACATCAAATACAGTGAAAGTAGGGGTTATACCATGGAGGAGGGACATACATAACAACAAAGAAATAATCTTATAAATGTGTTAGAAACAATCACATGAAAGAAAAAAAACATTTGAATACATATCTTAGGGTTCATTTTCCTAACATCAACTTAACTGACCTTTTCTGCTTGACTCAGACATATACTAGTTATTGCAAATAAGGGAAACCATGGGACCTATGTTTCTTTGGGGCTGGTTTACTTCATTTAATATAAGTTTTTCCAAGTCTTTCCATTTCCTAACCAATGGGGCAATGTCATTCTTTCTGATGGAGGCATAGAATTCCATTGTGTATATATACCACATTTTCTTGATCCATTCATCTACTGAGGGGCATCTGGGTTGGTTCCAGATCTTAGCTATGGTAAATAATGCTGCAATAAACATAGTTTTGCTGGTAGCTTTAGTGTGGTCTTGTTTGTGAACATTTGGGTAAATGCCCAGAAGTGGGATTGCTGGGTCATAGTTTCAAGTAACTTGTAGAAATGACTGAATGCATACATTCTGTCAGAAAATGTCTTAACAATACATGGAATTGAGCGAAGACACTTTAATGTAAGAAAAAGTATTATAATATTAAGAAAACCCATTTAGCTCTCTCTCTCAGGGCTTGCGTTAACTATGTGAAGTACACACACTTTATGAAACTACTTAAATTTCATAAACTTTTCATGAGTTACAGGTAAATTTGTCAGCATCTAATTGAGTAAGAGATTCTTGAAAGCTTTCATTGCAATCGTTAATCCAGCATCATTGTTCTCTGGGGCTGTTACTGACCCAACAGGCTGAGAGAACAATATTACTGAATATAAGTGGCATATGTCAGCAAAATATAATTAGTAACAAGCTTCTTTCTGAAATGCTCTTTTTGTTGGCTAAAAAAGTTGAAGATTTCCTCTTGGATTAAATTATAGCTTGGTTTTCTCTCTCATTTCATTTTGGTAGGTCTTTTAAAAAAGATGAATTAATTTAAATTTTGATTCAAGGTGTATGTATTGATTTCTTGGGCTGGGCAAACACTGGAAAGGTTTTTCTTTCCTTCAACAGGTTTTTATTTTAATTCTGACTATGAGAGAGCATTGTATAGGAAATATGGGACAGGGTACTATCGGGGACTATTATAAATACCTAGCATAAATCAATCCTCTCTCACCTCTTTGAGTTTTGGAATAGGTTTTAGTGACAGGCCATTTCTCTGAGGTTGTTAAAAAAAAAAACCCTGCCACAAAATCAGACTCTCAAATAGAAGCCTCCTGCTTGATTGTCACTGACACCAGAGAAAAGCAGAACCACAGAGAACAATTGAATTGTTTATCAGAGCACTTCCTCTATGCTTTAATCCAGTGGTATTAGGGTTGATGTTGGTAATGGGGAAAATGTGTTACAATTGTTATTCATCTACCCATGTGAGAAAGAGCTGGGATAGCTCACTATTAGGCAAGTTTGGAAGGAAAAACGTAACATTGGAATTTGTAACTTTTTATTCTTTTTATTTGATGAAAACTGAGAAGTATTTGTCAATTTATTCCTCATGTAGAAATAACAACTTTGCACAATTTCTTCAGAACCTAAAAAGGGAGTGAACTATCATTTTAATGAAAAGATGCTTTAGAGTTCTATCTAGAAGTGTAATTTCTCCTAAGAGTGTTGTACCTTTGCAGTCATAGCAGTGTCTGACTGAGGGGTCCTTTCCCACTCAGTGCCCAGCTTCAGGGGGATGGTCCTGGAGGACTAAGGAAGATACCTTGCCTACACATAGGCAGAACCTCTGCTGGTGATCACTATGGAGTACTGCATATCAAAGACAGGACTCAGTCACATCCATCACTACAACTAAACTTTGTTCTCACTCATACCATTCTCCTCAATCTGACGTTCTTCAGCACTGCCCCTGTCTTCTAGGAAAGGCTCTCTTGATGTTCTAGGGCTATTGGTGTTCACTTTCCTTTTCTTACTCTAGATTTTGCGCTCCTCGCTGTTTCACCACTCATCTCTCTGTCATGCAAACCATTGTCATCCAGCATCGGTGTTACATAGTTCAAATACCATTGTGACTTTTCCACCCAGACATCATTTAAACACAGGGGAGTTCTGCTTGAAAAATAAATTTCATGGCTAGAGGAAACAGGGTAGGGAACAAATTTGTCTCTCTGTATCTCCATAATCCATTTAAATTTTATAGGCAACTATCATTGATTCAAATGTTTTATCTTAAAATTTATGCAAAGTTTTTCAGTAGAATTGTTGAAATTGTAATGGAGACATAAGGCACAGACCACCAACAACTTCTACTATTTTCAAGAATGTTTATTCCAAAGGAATAATATGGTCAAATAAGCTCATGACAAAGAAGTCTGTCCTAGAGAAGCAGAATGTCCTAGCAAGCTCCAGGTATAAATATGAGCTAGAGGACAATTCATTAAGTGCTGACCAAAGTTCTAAAATAGATGAAACAAAAGGGTAAGTACTTGTCATTACCAAAGAATTACCTGCTTGATTAATAAATTTTCAATGATTTCAATAAAAATTAACTTCCCCTGCTCGAAGACAATAGTTTATATATGATCTTTTAGTGAGACAATTGGTAGAGTATAAAGATTTGACCACAAGACAAGAGCAAAGATGACAGTTTAATGATGGTGGGTAAGTCTTGATAGGTCTCATTTTGTCCATCTGTAAAATGGGCTAATAGTTTGCCATAATTCTCTGCAGTCATGATTCTTAGGTCAGTTTTTGCTAACTAAATCAGTGTGATTTAGTCTTTCCATTTTTGGTTTACCCATGATTGTTCTCTTTACTAAGTTCACTGCTAAATTAAAGTTGAAAACCCTTGTTCTAAACATACTCAGGAAATTTATTTATTTATTTATTATTTTTGGGGGGGGGGTCCAGTCTGGGTCTGGGCACTGTCACTCAGCTCTTCAGCTCAAGGCTAGCGCTCTACCACTTGAGCTATAGCACCACTTCCGGCTTTTTTCTTTTTGCTTATGTGGTGCTGAGGAATCAAACCCAGGGCCTTAGGCATGCAAGGCAAGTGCTGTACCACTGAGCCACCTTCCCAGCCCATACTTAGGAAATTTAATACTGAATAGAGGAGAAGGGAGGTTTTAAATAGGGCAATGGATGGGGTTGGACAAGATCAGTGAGAATGATGATTGATCAAGAGGCAATATGTACTGACATGTTGAATTGAAACCCTTTGTACAACCACTTAAAGATAATAAAAATAAATTTAAAATAAAATAGAAAGTAAACACTAAGGAAGTTAGGATATATGAAAAAAATTCTGTTATGGGATACAGGATAAGGAAGAAGTCTAGAAAACATCTTACTTTCCAATAACCTTGAATGGGCTTACAAATCTGAGTAGAACATTGGGAAAGTATGAAGAGCTCATTCTTGCACAGATAAAGCTGGATGTACCAGTTGAACGCATGCACTAAAGCTTGGAGTATAGAACTGGAATTTGGGTAATACAGAGAGAAATTAAAATGTTTTATGTATGAAAAGATTGAAGTCATTAGAAACCACAACAAAGAATTAAGACTTTTCCAAGTAGGGAAGATCTGTGAGCAAATTAAGCCTGAATACCTTCAGGCATCCATTGTGTATAATGAATTAATTTCATCCTTCTGTATCTCCAATGTTGTTATTATTTGTATGTTATCCTTGGACATATTGAAAACAAAGTCATTAAATCATTGTAGGACTGTTGTGTGGTTCAATTAAGAAGCCTCAGATGAGAAACCTATGAAAAGAACCAAACTCAAAACCCTGATGGGATTAGTGAATCTCTTGAAGAGCTCAGAGTATTTTGTATGATAGTCACTTGCTAATGGTAGCACTAAAAACAGCAATGTCACTCCTAAAGCAATGCTATAATCTGGAACTTCAATGTCCCTAAAAGTCCCATGGGAACCAAGTCTTGGTTCCCAGTCTGTGATACTATTGAGAAATGGTGAAATTTTAGGAGTGAGGCCTAATAGGAGCAAATTACTTAGAGACTATCCTTCCTTCTTTTTCAGATATATCTCTATCTGTCTGTCTGTCTGTCTGTCTGTCTATCACCTATTTCTGCCCCTCTTCCATCATGAACTTAGCAGTTTTGTCTTCCATGTGATTCAACTCCTAGCCCCAAAGCAATGAGATATCTGATATCATGAGCCAAATTAACCTTTTCTCCTTTAAAGTTGATTATTTCAAATATGTTTGTCACAGCCATGGAAGGTAACTAATAGAGGCAGAAAGATGAGCCTGTTTCTGCTCTTGATCTTGGTCTCTCCTTGTCTCTGCCTCTGTCTCTTTCTGGATCTCTCCATTCCTGCTTCTCCCATTGTCTTTATCGTGTTTTCTTTATCTAACTGCTACTCTGCATATCTCCCAGGAGATCTAAGATACTCTCATCCATACCCTAAAACCCCAGTGATAAAAATATTACCTTTCATACCAGTACAAAAGAAACTTTCTGAACTCATTCATGTTTGCCTGGTTTAGGTTGCATGTTCTCTTCTAACAATCCCTGAGACTGTGGGAATGCACTATGCTTCTACCGAGCCTGTGTTATGAGCTGTGGAAACTGTGGACACAGGGCCTGAAAGTAGGGGGAATTGATGCTCAGACAAAAGTGCACACCATTATAGGAAAGATGTAGTCACTCCCAGATTGTATATGGGATGGATTGGATGTCCTCTAACACAACAAGGAAGAGCAATTGACATTTCCTCTGGGAATCAATGACTGAGAGTAGAATGGGTTGATTGGGTTTTCACCAAGGTTATGCAGCTGTCTTAAAATGATAAATATTTGCATGAAGTTGTTGAGAGGGAGCTATACATAACATCTTAGGTTGAGAATGGAAGAATCTGAAGGCCAATATCTAATGTATGAGGTTCATAATCAAGTCGTACCTTCATCTATATAGAGGACTATCATTTGACCTTTGATTCTCCTTGTTTTAGGGTTGTAAAACTGTGGAAAAATGCAGTAGAACTGAGATAACATTAAATTTTGAAAGAGCAAATGAAAGTAGCTTTCACAGTTGGGAAATCATATTCTGAGTAAAGTATGCTACTATAAGTAAAGATTTATTGGAGGGCACTGGGAAGAGTGGAGTATGGAGATTAACAGTTCACTATAAATTTACAAGAGAGCAAGTTCTCTGAAAAATCAGAGTACAAGCACAAAGTTCTAATAAAACAAAACAAAATTGTTCTGGAAATACAGAGGTTATGTTGTTGAGGAAAATGACAATTTTACCTAAGAAAATATAGACTTATTTGAGAAGTTCTTAAAAGTACACACAAATAATTACAAAGTAAATGGAATTTTTTCACTTTTGTTGTGAATGTGACCTGAAGTTTTGAGAAAAATAATAGAGAAACCTTTCTAGCTTATTTATTCAAAAACCTTCAACTAGAAATCAAGAAAACAATTGTCATTTAAGCTTAACAGATCTAATAGTTTATAGGAAATGCTGCTTGAGGAGATATGTTCAGATTTTTAAAATAAAATACTTGAAGTAATAAGAGCAATTGTGAGCTTATTAATTTTACAGAACAATAATTGTACTTTTTATTTATTGTCAAGGTGATGTACAGAGGGGTTACAGTTATATAAGTAAGGTAATAAGTACATTTCTTGTCCAACTTGTTACCCCTTCCCTCATTTTTCTCCTACTTTTCCTCCTCCCCCAACCCCCAAGATGTACAGATCATTTCCAACATACTGTTTTTGCATATCGCTGTTGCATTGGTTTCCCCTCCCACCTTGCCCTTTGCCTCACCATTCTGTTGTTCCCTTTCCTTTCCCTAATTCAAATAAATTTATACACAACACCAGGGTTCCAGAATCAAATACAGTGACAACAGAGGATATACCATAGGGGGAAGAACATACAAAAGAACAAAAAATATCACATAGTACATTAAAAACAACAACAAAGAAAAACCAATGTGTCCGTATCTTGGAGTTCATTTCACTTAGCAACATCTTATATGGTCATTTGTACATAATTATTGAACTATTCAGCTCATCTACTAAGATTATCCTGGCTGTATACTAATTATTGCAAATAAGGAAAACCATGGGACCTACGTTTCTTTGGGTCTGGTTTACTTCACCTAATAGTTTTTCCAAGTCTTTCCATTTCCTTACAAATGGGGTTGTGCCATTCTTTCTGATGGAAGCATAGAATTTCATTGTCTATATGCACCATTCATCTACTGAGGGGCATCTGGGTTGGTGAATAATGTTGTGGTAAACATAGTTGTGCTGGTAGCTTTAGTATGGCCTTGTTTGAGTAAATGCCTAGAAGTAGGATTTCTGGATCGTAAGGGAGCTCTTAGCAGAAAGAATAGTGCTGTTAGACTATCAATACCAAACTTCAAACTGTATTACAAAGCCATAATAATCAAAACAGCTTGGTACTGGCACAAGAACAGACCTAAGGACCAGTGGAATAGAACTGAAGACCCACAAATGAACTTGCAGACCTACAGCAATCTAATCTTTGATAAGGGAGCCAAAAAAATAGGATGGAAGAAAGACAGCCTCTTCAGTAAATAGTGCTGGAAAAATTGGTTAAACACCTGAAGAAAACTAAAGCTAGATCCTTGTATATCACCCTGCACCAGCATCAACTCCAAATGGATCAAAGACCTTGAAGTCAAAGCAGACACCCTGAAAACATTACAGGAAGGAATAGAAAAAACTCTAGGGCTCCTTGGCACAGACCAAAATTTTCTTAAAAGAGACCCAGAAACACAACAAATCAAAGAAAGGTTGGTTAAAGGTGATTGCATGAAACTTCAGAGCTTCTGCATAGCAAAGGATATAACTAGCAAGATCAACAGAAAGCCCACAGATTGGGAGAAGATCTTCACTAGCCATACAATGGACATGGGCCTCCCTCATATCTAAAATAAACTTAGAACTGGAAAAATTAAGTCCCCCCCAAAACAAATCCTCAAAGAAACAACTGCCCAGTTAATAAGTGGTGGGAGTGTAAACTTGTTCAACTACTCTGGAAAGCAGTATGGAGGTTCCTCAAAAAACTACACACAATGATTGATATTTTATAGAGATCATTTTAGTAATCACAAAAGAATACATATGTTAGGACATTAAGCAATTTATAATAAAATAATTAGAGACTGTGTTTTGATTCATGGGCGTAGACACAAAAGATAATTTTTAAATATAATCTATACTACAAAATTCAGTTATCATTAATTTCTTAATCTGACTTTTAGTAGTCCTTTCCAGTTTTCTTTTGTGTCAGGATTTTTAATTTGCCAGAACAATGTGCTTGAACTGAGGGCCTGGGTGCTGTTTCTTAGCTTTTTCAATCAAGGCTGGTGCTCTACCATTTGAGCCATAACTCTATCTCTGGATTTTGGTGGTTAATCAGGTTGAAGAGTCTCATGGACATTCCTGCCTAGAATGGCCACCAGCTGTGAGCCTTAGATCTCAGCCTCCTGAGAAGCTAGGATTATAGGTGTGAGCTGGCACCAGGCAGATGTGCCAGGTACTTTAAGACTGCTAGGCATGTGGGTGAAGAGAATCAATGAAACAAACTCCCAATTTTGAGGCATGCAGCATCTTCCCAGGTTGGTGGAGGTAATAACAAGCCAATACAAGCCTTCATCCAGGCAGGAGGAGTTTACTGGGGTTTGTTTCCTGGGACAAACATTAACATAGCTTAGCCATAATAGCATATTGCATTTTCTTTTGAGAGTCAGTGTACATTTTACTATTAAGTAGATGCTTAGCTATTTTAGTCATGGTGAGCCATGGCACATTTCTCTGGGCCTGTTTTGCAGAAAGGCCTGGAATAAAACTAAGGAGTAAATAATTCTCTTTTGCACAATTTTACATCTACTCTGCCTTTCCAGAAAAATTGTCAGTCCTAAATATGTTCTCAACTAATGCAAGAAATGAGCTATGGAAAAAAGAAACAATGAAAGGGAAAAAGAGAAAGACACAAAGGATTAAATGTAGATAGAGCAGGAAAACATTTCCAAAGTAGTAAAGAAGCAGCAAGCCAAAGAGTATGTGTCATGAATAGCCAGGAATAGAAATCTTGAAATTATTATGGGAAAATGAAGGACAACCAGTAAAGAAAATCCATCTATTTTTTCTTTTCTTTTCTTTCTTTCTTTTTTTTACAGAGGCAAGATGAAATGAGATTCCAGCTCTCTCTGGCATTAATAGAAATCTAATATTCAGATCATGGGAAATAATGTCATGTCCATTTCTGAGTAGCACATTTTAACTTCGATATTGACACAATCCCTTGAACAGAAAAGAAGATTAAAGAACTTCTAAGTTATCTTCCAATTCTAATTGCTAGAGTTTAAGTTAATCCCATAGAGTAAATTTGGTCCCTGGGTTAAAAGAAAGGAAAACAAACACATTCTCACTCCTTGCTTTTTCATTTTGTGAAGAAATCTTATTAAAAGAAATATTTGTATGATTTTGTACTTGCATGACATTTTGGGCAACTTATTTCTATCTTAAATCAATAGACAATAGAAGTCCAAAGTACTAGAAGGAAAATAGAACTAAGCAGAAATTTTGAGAAATGTAATTATACTTGTCTTTTAATGTATGTTTTCTCCATTGAAAGTAAGCACTTTTTTTAAATACTGTATATGTTTCTTTGGTTCAATTGCTCTCTTTTAGAATATAAAAATTTAGAATATAAAATTTCCCTGGGATATATAAATAAGTTGCTTTAGAATGTTTATATAGTGTTAGTTATAATAGTGAATGCTATATAGAAATAATAGTGAATGCTGTATAAAAATAATCTATATAGCAATTTGGTTGGTTTATAGATTATTAAATGTTGGTTTATAGATTATTAAAACAAGTTACCTGAATAATGCAGTGTGGAAAAAATTAGTTAAAATGAAATGCTATTCGCCTAAGTGAGAGTAGTCAGATTGAAATTTGTATGTAAATAGGGCAAGAAAGGGTTGAAAGGATGGTATGGCAATTTTGTCTCTCTGGGTGTTTAATTTTAATTTTCTTTTCTTTTGCTTGCTTTCAGTTTTCTTCAATAAACTTGTATTGCCTTTGCAACAATGGAATATATATTCTAAAATTTAAGTAATAAGCCTATGTCTAGGGGGTAAAAGATATACCTACTTATATGTATTAATATATTTATGTAGCTAAATATATTTATTATATATACATATATATGTTTTTATGTATGTGTGTGTCTACATATATACTTAATATAAAGGTATATGTGCAAAAAAGACCAAGCTCATGCTATTTAACCTCATATTTCAAATATAATTTCTCTTGAAGCATGGAGGTCTAATATTCTAATGAAATTTCTTTGGTTCTTCAAACTTATGCTTATACCCACCTTAGGACAGCACATGCTTTTCAGGATCTCTATGAGCATCTCGTTTTCATCTTCTGGACTTGGTTCTGATAATCCCTACATAATGTGAAGCTCTCAGTTCATGGTCATTCACATGGCTTTCCCTCATTTTCTGTCTCAACCCTCTGTTTATTTTCCTCAAGTCATTGATTACAATCTGTGGTTGTCTCCATTTTCTATTGGTGTGTTTGATAAATGTCTGTCTCTTCCTCTAGGAAGGGAACTCTGTGAAAGCAAGACCCAGTCAGTAATCACTCTATCTCCAACACCTGGCATAGGTCTGATATATAGTTAATGTAGAATGAATTGTCTATGAAAATATTTTAACAAGATTGGCAATCATTAATATTTTTCTCAGATGCACTGGGTTAAGTAAACAGAAATTTAAGTTTTAATCAATATCATGCAAATTATATACACTCACACATATTTATCATGCAAACATATATATATATGTATATACACTTATATATGGATACACTTATTTAGAATTTATATGTTTTTTCAGTGTGTATAATATGTATGCATGTAGGTGATACCATACAAAATTTTCATCATGAACAAATAAAGTATATAATGAAATTAAAGCCTCATGGTCTTGAACTAGCTTGAACAGTTATTTTGTTTCATAAACACAATCCTTCACTTACCTGTTTAACTAGATTGTTTTAAAACAAAATCTAGATAGTATTTTTTTAATTTGATGTACATTATTAGCATTTAAAAACATGATTTTATTATTTAAGATTTAACAATACTTTTTACCATTTTAAGTATCAATGTTTAAAAATGTCAACTTACAGTTTTTCTTCTTATAAAGTGTTTGCTCTTGCATACTCTTTTGTTTCTCATCTTGTTTTGAAATTAACCTTTACATTTAGTTTCCCATTCCTTAGAGGGTTCTTTATTTTTAAAGTGGACAATATCTTTTAGATTTCAAAGGTAAACTTTTCAAGTTGTTTTCAGGATATGATAGGCAAAACTCTTTTCTATGCATTATTTTTCTCTTTTGGAGGTGTGTGTTTTCCCATGAATCTTTTCATCTCTCCCAGTCTTATTTTGTTAGTTTGCCATGAGATGATAAATTGTCTTCAAAGAGTAAATGATCCTGAAAACATTGTTTAATGAATAGTCTGAGTTTTAGATAGTCAATAAGTATTTATTTTACTTTTTTAAAATTTGGATTGTATGTAGAATCATAATTAGTACTTTAGGAATTCTAGACAAAAGAGATCTTGATTTAGTTGTATGAACACTTTTGTCATTTTTCCTCTTATAAGCTGCTAGAATTATTATAATTCTTTTTTTCTGTAACCTTGGGTTGGTACAGTTTCCTAATGTAGATTGAAGGAATGTTAAATAATTCTTTGCATCATGAGTTATTAATAAGGACAAGAAACACATGTATTCTTTACTCATTTACAGTACACTGGCAGAAAGTCATGATTTGTTGGCTAAATGGAAAATTCCAATGAGTTGCTAGATATGACTTCTTTCTCTGAGCCAAGTTTCTTGTTGTTATTAAATTTTCTCCTTGGTCTGCATACTAGAATGCTGAGCTGAAAAGTGAGAGTGCTGCCTTTTGTGGTTCACTTGTTTGGTGAATGAGAGCATGCTAACTAAACCTGACCAACTGCATTCACAAACATATAATAGATACCTAGCAAATGGATCAGCAGGGTAATCTTTCTTTCTCAGTTGCAAATATTGCATCCCATGTAGATAACATTGACATATAATCATCAGCCAGACTCAGACTAATAGATAAAGGGAAATGGAAACGTCCCTGAAGATGAGAGATTTGACTTTGCTTTTGATGGTATATTATTCTGAGGATTCACACATTTATTGACCCCCATGCTTCAGAGGTCAGCATGATAATTCAGTGTGTATTGATTTGGACCAATTCAGGGATTGCTCATTTATTGCTTATATTTATGTAAATAAAGCATTAGTATTTCATCTTCCAATTATAACACGTTATTGAATTAATGTGATTAAAACTAGAGCTGGACCAACATTAACAGGGCATTTGTTTCTGTCATGCAAAGGAACAATCCTGTAAAATTCGTATATTCCTAAAGTTATGATTATGCATTCAAAAATCACTCATTGTACCTTCATCACCTTTTTATTTTTCAAGCCAAGCTCATGTTAACATACCTTGAAATATTTTCATTTCTGGCTTTCCCTTTTTACCCATCTCCTAAATAATTAGCTCTTTATGTTATGAGAAAATTTTTCTACAAATGCAGATATGGTGTCTTTAAGATAATCAAGTTTAACAGGAATTTAGTATTAGAAGGGTTTCAAACAAACAAGCCAATTATTTTTGTAGAACTATTTTCATCTTTTTTAAAATTTTATTTTATTGTGAAGATGCTGTTCAGAGGGGTTACAGTTACATGAGTAAAGCAATGAGTACATTTCTTGCCAAACATTGTTATTCCTTCCCTTGTTCTCCCACTAGCCCTTCCCTCCCCTCATTGTTGCTTGTATATACATTTGTCTAATTTGGGGAGGGGAAGTGGAATAACAAAACGCTGAAACAAGGACACAGGATGACCCATTGCAACAATGATACTCACAAGACAGTATATTGGAAATGAACTTTACAACTTGGGGGGAGGAAGGAGTGGGGTAGAGAGGTGGGGGAGGGTAGGGATACTGGGAGAACAACAAGGGAAGGGGTAACAATGCTCGACAAGAAATGTACTCAATACCTTACTCATGTCACTGCAACCCCTCCTCTGGGTAGCATCTTTACAATAAAATAAAATAAAAAAGAAAGATGAAATAGTTCTATAAAATAATTCGGTATCTTTCTTTTTTCAATAGTAAAAGTAAAGATGTATATAAAGTATGAACTAGGAGTTCATATATTTGACCACTCAACTGTTTTTCCTAGGGCATTGTTGTGTTGCCTGAGCTTGAAATCACTTTTTTGGGAACCAATAATACAGAAAACACCAAGCTATGACCCCAGAGATAAAGCTTTCTTTTTCCCTTAATGGAGGAAACGGAAATTAAGTTTAGAAATGTGAAGAATTATTTAGTTTTTGTGTAATTTATATAAAAGAACAGCTCTGGCCATGGAAGTATAAGAAAAAAAACATATGCTTTATTGATAATTGGTTTGATATCTTGCCTTTTAATATTGTTTGATATGAAAATCTCTTTACTGAAGCATGGCATTAACAAAGGGCTTCTGGTATCTATTTCACCTCATCGCTGATCCATTCAGTATAAAAATAAATTGAGAAGCGCATTCTGTGGGACAGCATTTTATAGAGAATACAGTATGGTTGATGTTGTGGCCTATTTCTTAAACTTATCAAACTACATCACCACCAGGAGACATTTACTGTGGGGACAAGAGGTTCATTCGTAAGCAACCCCTTTGGCTGCCAGGTAAGGGATACCAAGGAACTGACAGCAGCATAGAATTTAAGGGCATCAGTCTAGGTGGGGGAAAAAAAGACTATAGAAGAGCTGGAATCACTGGCTATTGAGCAGCAGGGAAGGAAATGATTTGTGCTGCCTGCTGATATATAAAAGTATATTATGCACAATAAGAACAGGTTAGTTATTTCAGCTAATGTCTTACTACATTCTAGAACTGAAGGAACAAAATATGCAGGATCAGTTTTATCTTTCAGCGTGGCCTGCGCAATTATTTGGTATTGATTTTCTGAAAGTTTTGTCTTCGGTGTGAGCATTTTGTTGGCCAACTTTGAAACAATCCAATCAAGTCACTGCAGTGATGAGTGTGGGGAGAGATAAACCCTCTGTGGGCGAGTCCTTTGCGTGGCCTGTAGGTAGCCTCTCTCCACTAAGAAACCTCTTTCAAGTCTCCCTTCTCATCAGGGGAATTGTAATCTTGGGGAATCCCTGTGCCTGATTGCAGCTCTCCTCCCAGCCGTGCACTTTTGACCCCTGTATTGATTCTGTTCTCTCATCAAAAGCGCTGATGTAATTCCATGTGCTGGGATCATGCGGTGATTTGCATTTAGGAGCTGCAACTGTGCGCTGACCCCAAACCATTTCATCAGAATGAAAGTGGACCAAATGGCAGATGCGTTTCCCCATAATATTAAAGTCTATTGTGCCATTTGGTGGGTTTCTTTATTGTACACAGAAAAAAGGGCGTACACCTCCTGCTCCGGATTTTGATTTAATTTCAACCAAGAATTGGTAAGTTCTTTAAATCGTAACAAAGATCAAAAGGGATTTTTATTGATTTCTACATTCGGCCTGTAAGCAACATTCCAACTTGTTAAAGCTTAACACTAAATGGGAAAAGCATCTGAATATGTCCACAGAAATTCTAACACATTAAAAATTTTTTTTCAGGTTTTTTTTTTCTCACTGATATACAGCAGTATGAAGCCTGTTTACTGACCTAAATAGAACAGTAGCTACTAAACAGAAACAGTATTCAGTAATTTTCAGAAGAAAGAGTAAAATGTCATCATTAAATCCAATGCAATATAAACTGGTTGTTAAATTATCTTATTGGATTCTCTTCCACTTCCTCAATATTTTTGTCTTTCTCTCTCTCCTCCTTTAAGCCTCTCACCTGCTTATGGTGGAAAATGGGAAGAAAGTAATTTGGAAACCATAGGTACTAAAAGAGAACATCCTGGAAAATCCGTGTAAATCTACAATTATCTGCATTATTCTGTTTTCTTCACTGTCTTCAGATCCTATTCAGTCTCATTTATTAATTCCAACCAACTAATATGTACTGAGAATTTAGTGGCTGAGCAAAAGAGATAAAGACCCTCATGTAACAGATAACCTAGATGGAGAGAAATTACTGTTCCTATAATAAGGAGGGAAAGGTTTTCATCAATAGCTGATGATAGAAATTACTCTCTGAATGCATCATAATTATTTGGTAAACATTGACAAGAGCTGGGAAGGTGGTATAAATACAGACATTGAAGGAGTTAAGTGTGATGGAACAACTCCTTAGAAATTATGGGAGGAGTCTATGAGTTTCTTACATGGATGGAGGGAGAAGGAACTTAGTGGTAGTATGATGACAAAAGGAAACAGAAAGCTGTAATGAGGTCATGGTGATTGTTCACACCCATGAAAAGCTTGGTTCAGTGGATCATTTATAGAGAAGCTACACAAAGCTGCCCTTTTTACCCAAACAGTAAGAAATTAAACCAAGATGGCACTAGGGGATTGAAGGAGTATGTTTTTTAAATCCTCTGAGATTAGCAGAAAGTATTAAGAATAACCTGAATTTTTATTAAGTAGGAATTTAGATGCTCCAGCCAGTAGTCTGTAATTCTTTTTTTAAGTAAGTCTTCAATATGAACTTAAATTCTAGAATATGAAAAAGAATCTGGTGTCGATTCTAGTTTAGATTGAAGTAGGACGTCAAGTTAGATGAGACTTTTTATGTTTTCAGGTCTTGATGACATTTGATTTCATTTCATTAAAAAAAATTAAGTACTTTGACAGGAAAATGATTGCAAAAATGTTTGAGTTTAAAAATGTTGATTAAGAAATATTGATAATGATTTAAATTTATAGTTTATGATACACTTTTGCTTGAATAGTCTTAATAAATACTGAAAGCAATTATATGAGAAAAGGTAATATGATATTGGCATTGAGGATAGAATCTTGCTAGATGTGACATTCAGATAATTCAGACTTGCTGAAGGCTAACAGGCATTAAGTGTCAAAGAACTTGACATCAGGTCTTCTCATCAGAAATTCTTTGACTTTTCTCCAACTTTTATAGGAATTATGAAAACATTTTCCAGTAGCTTTTGTTTAAAATAGCCACATGTTCCAATACACATAAAGGAGTATGTGTTTTTTTACATAAAATACATTTTTATTTACAAAACCCAGGGAACATTTGCATTGAATACATTGAGGCTCATTGCTAGAGATTCTGTACTGTGGCCACTAAAATACTGAAAGTAATTTCTGGATTGGGGCTATAGCTCATTGGTAGAGTGCTCGTATATACAAGATCTTAAGCTCAATCTAAGAAAGCAGAAATAGTGGAGGGTTAATGTTGGATGAACTTAACCATATACTTACCTGTATACATTATCCCAAAAGCAGTTTGTGGGGGAAATACTCTACATTGTCATGTAGAAGTCAGGCTAAAAATTACTGCAGTGCTCTGGGAAAATAACCCTACTCTTGAGATAAGTCCCTACAGAGAAATACTAGGGTATAATAACATAATGTCTAGGTTGTTGAATTTTTGTCTTGGGATAAAAAAAACATTTAACCAGGATCTATTATCTTTCCCATCATATTCTTATAGTTAATATTTTATGGCAAGGTCTCGGTTCTAATAATCACATTCAAATATGTGCTATTATTATTGAAATTAATTTCACAAAGTGAACTCTTCTTTTTAGATAGCTAAGTTTATGATATATATTTCTTATTTATGATGATTTTTTTTGTCTGCAGTTTAGTTAGAGGATAAGATATTGAATTTGGATTCTGAAACCCAAAATTTACAACTGAAGCTTCTCTGATTCAGCAGGGATCTGACTAGAATAGGTAAGTTACTTTTCTAGGCTTCAGGATCATCATTCATAGAAAATTGCTCACTGATACATGACTTAGAAAGTACTGTTGGGGGATGAAAATTAGATTGATTATATGAAATAAGCCAGTGCAGGCCTTTTATGTGTATTTAATTTACACATTCAGATAATAAACAAAACAAAGTCTTGGTCTCAGAATGACCAAGGAGTGCTTATGGAGAAGGTAGACCAAGACAGTATGTTACCAGTGATTTCTTTTAACATATAGATATTGTTCCTTTCTCAATGAACTGTTTTCTTGCTCTTTGGATTCCCTCCCTTTTTGTGGGACTTAGAAATTTTGACAAGAAATGAAAGGTAGAATCCATGATTTCAGGCTCTATAAGGACTTCTTCTTTTGTCTTATTGCCATGGATCTGTGACCTCCTTGCTTGTCAAATCTACCAGAGAAATCAAAGCTCACTTTAGCAATGAAATTATGGAGCCTAATGAAATGGCTTCAGCATGTTAGGCAATACTTGCAAAGAATATTGGAGGTATTAATTCGGAAGCACTAATTAAACCTCTTTTCCTTTTAGGCATCTGTAGGATGCCTGGAACTTTACCGAGCTATTTGTGATTTAGACATATTTATTCACTCTTTCTAATGAGAACAATTTTGGAGAATGCTAAAATGGCATCCACCTGTATCATACTATATCACCTGAGGTATTGATGATATCAGGTAGAAATAGTCATGGATTTTGAGAATTTGGGGTATTGGGAGGAAGACCTTTTTTTTCTTTTAAAGATAAACATTTTAAAGCATATATGATTTTAAGTTTGTTGCCTGTTCTAGCAGCTAATTTGTTTTACTTTTTGCTTGGAAGTTATTTATGTTTTGATTAACATCTGTGTCATTTAGATTCACATACAGAAAAAGATAAATGGTTGCAAAATTATTTTGAACATTGGAAAACATGATGTTTGACAATCAGATATGGGCTAAAAACATTTTGATGCTGCAATAAGAGGTAAGGACCATGTCTATTAAAATTAGTTCGTTCTAAGGCTGGATAGATGTCAGAATTTCATGCATCAGTTCCTACCAAGATGAAAGACAAAAGATTAGATGTACCAAAGATTGTATAGCTTTTATCCAAGAGGAAATCCTTTA
This sequence comes from Dipodomys ordii, assembly GCF_000151885.1. Lineage (NCBI taxonomy): Eukaryota > Metazoa > Chordata > Mammalia > Rodentia > Heteromyidae > Dipodomys > Dipodomys ordii. The sequence continues at coordinate 27,805,429 of NW_012267225.1, forward strand.
GACATTTTTAAAATAACAAAACATTAGGACGTCAGTACAGTATTTAAAATGGTCCATGATTGTTAAAGCAAGTGGCAACATGGTTTATGGTTATCAAGCCTTCTTTATGTTTTTCTCTTACATGTTATAAACTTGCACTCACATAAAGGTGCAATGTGTTGCCATTATTAATTGTACATGGAGAGTTTCATTGTGACATTTCCATACATGTACACAATGTATCCCAAGCAATCTCACCATGTCTACCACTCGATTCCCTTCCACTCTTCCTTCTTAAAGTGATTTCAGCAGGATTCATGGTTCTATTTTAATAGATGCAAGTATGTGTATACATGCATATTTACAAGTTTAATGTAATAAAGTATTTGCTTCACCTCAGTAATGGTTGACTTGTGTGTGTTTCTAGTGGTTAAACCCAGGACCTTGGCACATTCGGTAAGTATTCTTCCTCTTGAGCCATATCCCCAGTCCTTTTGATTGATATTTTTATTTCTAAGAACAGGGTCTTTCCCTCAGCCAAACTAAACTCCAACTCTCAGTTTCTTCTGTCATGGTCTCCAATTGGCTATGTCTTTGACATCTGGAATTCCTGACATCATCTAGCATTTATAAAGCCTATCTTAAAATTTCCATAGGTGCATCTGAGTTCTCTCTGGGCTTCTTCTGGCCTCAAGGAAAAAATCTGTGTTATGTCTCAGTGCTTGTCCCATGTCACATATGTGAGACATGAAGTCTACAGATGGTGACAGAATGGTGATGGTATAGGAGCCGAAAGGTGAATGTCAGAGAGCAGACGGCAGTGGGGGTCTTACAGATCTTCGTGGAGTTTCCCTTTGGAAGTGTGGACATCTGCCTCACCCTCTTCCATCCCATTGTGTGCGGAGTTGTTTGGAGGTTTGAGTTTAGTCTATGAAACTGTGAACATCTGGGTACTACTTTTCAGCTTTTGCAATAGCCCCATTTCATTCTCACCTGAGAGGATTTTAACACCAGGAATCTAACTACAGTTGTTGTTGTTTTTTGTATTTTTTCAAGTCAATTAGAATAAAAGATCTCCCCATATTTAAGCATTATTACTGGATAATTCTTCCAGGATGACTAATTGTGCCTACAGAACCTTTAGCCCTACCTGTATTGCATTTTCAGTATACTCAAAGTCAGTGATTTTCCATGGTTTTGTTTCTGTTACCTCAGTATACAGAGAAGCTGAACATTTCAATCCTTCTGTAGTGACAGGTGATAGATCCGATTGTGTGCTGTTGGTGATTTGGAAGCTTGATGCTTTAGAAAAATAACTCCATTGAACAGGCAATCTGCACAGCTCACAAACTACCACAAAAAGCATCGATATAAACAAAGTGTCAACCGGGTGCTGCAGCTTTGTGTAGAATCATTTTCAAATTTTCTTTTTTGAATTATTAAATAGACCATGTCAGAACAACTCTGATTATTATCCAGTCCATATGCTTCTCCACCAATCTTTTATGTAATATCAAGTGACTGCAGTGATCAATTGGACCAATCCTAAAGGCTTCCTCGTTATGGAAATGATTCAAGTACTTCACAACACTGCAGCCTCTTATGCAGATATGCAAACACCTGCTGCATTGCATCTGGGGAAGGTCCAGCTCTATCTGCCTTCTGGAAAAAACTGTTCAGGCTGAGAAAATGCATTTAATTCCTTCTCAGGAAATAAGTGAAAGTCCATTTTTGCTGTTGCAATTTTTAAGCTTGTTTGGCTATGTCAAATATAATATTCTTATTCAGATATTCTTTGACTATCAGAATTTGGTACATAACCTCCACTGTAAATAACTATCTTAAGGGTGTATTTCTGAACATTGCTGCATAAAAATGAAATGCTGTCTTTTGTTCTGTAGCAACTACAGTTTGTATTAGAAGCAGGACTCTGATGTGCAGACATGTAGCCACATGTAATTTATAAATTGTGATAAAATGGTAATCTCTCACCTACATTAATAGACAGTTTATCTAGATAAATAACTCTTAGGATGAATACTGTGCATGCCTTTAGGGGTTTAGGCATTTAATTAAAATGGGGCAAAAAATATTTAGTGTCAGGTTCAGGAATTTAGATGTCTCTTGAATATTCTTTAGTTTGAGAACACAGTTGTGACATTCACTGGGAATAAATGTAAGGTGGTATTTTCTTTCCTCATCTAAATGATGCTAAAAATACACAGCATAAAAATCTCAAGACAAGATGGTTTCTTGAGGATAACTGCCTGTTCACCTGGTAGTTTCCTCCCCGGGCTGGATGTGAGGGTGAAATTCAGGAGGCTCTCTGGTAATTGCCTGTGACTGAAGGGAGCCCTTTTCCCCAGCTTTTTTTTTTTTTTTGCCACCGTCCTGGGGTGTTGCCATCACTCACAATGACTGCTGAAGCAGAAGGCTGTCTTCCTACTTCCTGCATGTGATTTTGACATCGGACACAGGGAGGCAGGGCAAAGCAATGGCAGAGACCAGGCATAGGGAGGAGCTACTCAAGCCCTGGAAGCACAATGCTTTCCAGAATGCAAAGATTGCAGGAAGCTCAATGACTGCCCACTTAACCCTAAAAATACATCCAGACCTTTATTTAGCATGAGCAACATATTCATAATGACTCTTTTTAGTTTTTTAGATTTGGTATTTAAAGCAATGTTTCTAGAAAAGATATTTGATAAACTTTCTCTTAAATACACATTTATAACACATTGTACAGGTATACATTTATTTTGTTAGTTGTGTTCTGCTTCACAGGGTTCAGAATACAAGGTAAAGAAAGGGAGGAAGAGAGGAAGGTGTGGGAAGCAGGGGAAAAGGAAAGAATGAAAGGAGGAAGGAAGAAAAGAAGGAAGAAAAGAAAGGAAAGCAAGCAAGCAAGGAAAAGAATGAAAGAAAGAAAGAGAAAAAGGAAGGAAGGAAGGAAGGAAGAGAAAACCCAGAAGCTTATTTGCATTGCGGTGCTAGCTTATTGTTGAACAAATTAGTCTGTGTGTTTGTCACAAGTTTGATATACATGATTTGCTGACAAAGCATGAAATTATTACTTAATGAATGTGGCAAAGATTTTTTCTTATATATAGAAGACTGTTTATGCACAATGGTTTCAAGTCTCTGATGTGTGTATTTAGATTCTTGACATTTTTGAAAGAGATTAGAAATAGTCTGAAAACTTAAGAAGAAATATTAGCAAGGAGTTACAATTTGGAGTTCTTTGGAAAATTTATTCTTTCTCCTTTGAGTCACTTTGAGCTCTGGAAAATAATGTATTTCTTAATAGGAGAATAATTGTGTTACAGTGTGTGAAGCTATCTTATAGGTTTGAATAAGGATACTGTTTCAATGGGAACTGTGGTGTTGTATGTTGATGGTAGAGAAAAACCAAAGGCAGTATGTTAAAGACGTGTGTATGTATGCGTTTGTGCCTGTCTATTCTCATCATATCTGCAGACTAATGTAACAGTGACAGTCAAGATATAACCCTTATAATTCCAAATGGAAATTAAGATAGTATATTTTTAACAATCCCAATGAAGAAACATACTGTTCGCTTATTTTTTCCTCTAGGTACATTTTAGTCATCAATGTGGATAAACATTAGCCCAGTATGTTATATTTCAGCATTTTAAGAGCATTGTCAAAGGAGAAGAAAGAAGGGAGAATCTCTCAATATTTTCCTCTTGGGCGATGGAAATAAGCTTGTACAATTCCATAGTCTTTTAGCCTTTTCCCCTTCCCCCATCGTTTGATCACATTATTCACACAAAGAACCAATGAGCCATTGTGCCATTACCTTAAAATCCTATATTAATGAGACAGCTACAGTTTTTAATCATTTGAGTTAAGCCTTGAATATTCTGTTTGCTAATATCATGCATCCATTTAAAATGAGAACAAGTGTTTTATTATCTTTCCTTTGCAAATAGTGAATAAAATACTGATATTTCTCTTTGTAAAGTTGTCAGATACTCAGAAGACAGCATCTTATTCTTTGTAAGTTCATCTTATCTCTAAAAACATGGTTAAAAAGAAGTCCCAATGAGACACCTAGGGAGATAATGACCCTGGAATTCTGTTTTCCTTGTGAAATATTTGGGTAGAAATAAAGATTTATACAAATAATACAGTAGCCACTTTTCATCATTTAACAAAACTGAAAGTGCTTGAGATGGCACTTAAATGGTTTCTAAACAGCTTATATTTAGTGTCTGCTGGACACATAATTGTCTGCATAAAAGCAAAGGACTTTTATTTTTGCTTTTTATTTATGTTTAATTTCTTCAGTATGATAAATTTGTATTTATTATAAAATGTCTTAGAAAAGTACTTTAGATAAAATTCACCTAATATCATGATTTAAACAACATTATTTCTTTTTAGCTAGTAACAATTTTCTAATTTAAAGAATGACATCTAGGCCCCCTTGATTCCACAGATGTCAAAATCGCACAGACTTTTTAAAAGACATCATCTTATAGCATTTCTATTTTAATGGACATTAGCATATTCAGCCTTTTGAAAATTGTTAAGCAAACTATCTGTAGATTTTTATTAGTTTTTTACAGTTATTTTCTTATTTGATGAAACATCTATCATTTGTTGGGATATCACTCAACAAAGTTCAAGCTATCAAATTCTAAATATCTTGTGATTAACAAGTATATATAGAATAAGTTATAGAATACTAATTTTAGAGCAGGAAGAAATGCATTAAAATGTAGTTTTGTCTTGCTTCCTTAATATGAAATTATATTCACAAGTGAAATTCATGGGCAAACTTTAGAAAAATTGAAAGAAATTCATTTAATAAGATTTTTATAACTAAAAAACATATCATTCGTTTAATAGATTTATCGTATCCATAGTACTGAACGCAATACTATAAGAACAAAATCAAGAACACATAAGGGATTTTTTTCACTTGTGTTTCTCACATTTCAGTAGTCAATCTTTTATGTAAGACTAATTTGGAATGTATAAATGGCATTTTTCAAAAATGTTGGGTATGTCTAAAACTAAATCTTAGTATTTGGGTTTCCAAATATAATGACAATGTTATTTCATTTTGTTGATGAAGAAAATTTACTTAATCCACTTGATCTTACATACACACTGAATCAAGCTGCTTTTTGAGAACACTAAATTCTCAATCTAGTTCTTCACATTAAAATTCTGTTGGTCTCTCATTTGTGTTAATCCAGAACATACATGGCTCCCTCTCTCCCAACTCTTGTCCTCATCTGCCCCATCATCTTCCTGGAAGCCCTCCTATTGATTTTTTTCTTATAATGATTTTTGCACAATCAGCTAACCAAGCCATAGACCGTATTAACTGGCAAGGGCGGCCCAAACCACAAAATTTTGCAGTCTTCTCTGATGAGTTCTCCTACAGCAGCAAATATATCTACCCAAAGTAGGTAGTAGATACCTTATTTTAGTTACTGATTTTTTTCAATTCAGAAGAAAAAAATTAGCAACAGAATCTAAGGAGCCTGATTGGAATTTCAAATGATCATCACACTGAATTTCAAAGTCTATTTTATACAGAATATAACACTTTTCTTAGGTTTTAACTAAGTAAGTAGAGGTAAGAAGAAGGTCCTCTTCTCTTTTTCTAGCTAAATAAATGTTCAATACTATTAATTCAAACAAAAAATAAAGCCCGCAAGCATCCTATGTATTTAACTACTTTAATAAGATTAACATTTTTTTGTTAGGCTGTCAAAAGTCCCTTTTTGTTTGGCAATATTAAGTACATCCATTTTCCTTTTTTCTGGTTTGGCTTTGACTTATTTTTAAGGAATATGAAATCTATGTTAACTCTTATAAAGCACATTAAAAACTAGATCATTAAGAAAGAAACCATTGTATGATTTATCTCATTCATTTATTTATGTTTTGAGCAAGAAAATGAGTCTGAGTTATTGTTTGATTCCTGTTGCCTATTTGCTTACCCTAAATTTTCCTTTCTTCACACATGAGGAAGCAAACACTGTCCCTGTCAAATGATAAATGAGGCAGAATTGGTGACGTGCATGTTTGTCAACATAAGCGAGATCAAATGATTGCTCAGCAGGAAGAAGCCACAGGAAATCCAATGATTTTTGACTAATTAGCAAAATAATAATAATGTCTCCCTAATGATTACCTTGTACTGAGTTGTGAGCTTTTATCAGACAAGATATTCCTCTAACACAAACTAGTATATTTTGAAGATGAGCTACTTACTGATTTTCCTTGAAGTCATAGACATGGAATATTTCTGAAAAAAAAAACTTTTAAAGCATCCTGTTGTTTATTATTTGGGTAAGTAACAATGAGAACTCAGTCATATTTCTGTTTTCCTTTCTTAATATAGTCAATGCATGTTTTAAATAATACTTAGAAAAGCAACACATACATTTTCAGGACCATTTAAAGTTCAAGTTTATTTTGTCTATCCAGAGAATTTTATAAGAGGTATTCACAAGGTAACTTTGTTGAAAATAACAACACAAAGATTTTTTTTCAACATGCTATCCAACTTGAATCAAAGATCAAGTATTGCCAGATGCATATTAATCTTTTCTAGGACATCAAGAAGATATTTTAATGTAGGGCTAAATTCTTGGACCTAGAAAATGTTGTTTTTGCTGTGTTAAGTTTTGATATTGATATACTTATAGAATTCTGAGCAAAACTCATATAAACCTCCTCCTTTTCGGTCTTCTGTGTGCCAGATTTACACATTAAACACAGATCACGAGTGAATGAGCTTGGAGCCAGGAAACACTGTATGAGAAACTTAGGTTGTCATGTGGCATCACTCTTGGGCCTTGTGGATTGGGGTGCTAAAACTGCTTGAATTGTATGAAATATCACTAATGGAATGGTAAAGCAAGCAAAATAGAAGTTAAAAATACCACCTCTAAACAAGGGACAGACACAATTCCATGACTTCAAATGACTATTTCTTCAGAATATAAACTATGTTATTTTGTTTACCCTTTAATATATATATGTATATATATATATATATATATATATATATATAGTTATGTCTGAAGTTACAACAACAAAAATCTGTTTTGCTTCTTTTTTAAAATCCAAAGCACCAAGGAGCTTTATTGTTAGTCAGCTTGCTTATGCTTAAAACAATTGATACAAGAGCCAGGATCATATTTTATTTTATTTTTAATTTTAATATTTGTTACCTTATGTCTTTCCAGGCAGTTACTTTGTATCCTTATCTCAATCAAGGGTCTTCTGTAGCATTTCCCCTAGGAGCAGTCAATGATTTCTGCAGCAGAAAGCAGAGAACAGCATCTTCTTTGTCTACTCCTAGGAGAGCGATTAATAGGGAGAGACAGGGGAAGAGAGGACAGTGCTGATGGATCATGGTAATGAAGGGAGGGGCATTGAGAACTGTTATCAAGACCAGAGCAGTGCCGATGGTTTGCTGGGGTGGGTCAGAGGGTGAGAGGACAGATCACTTTAATGAGTCACATGGCTGCCACCTCAGTGCAGATGCTGAGAAATATCTCTAAGTCTCTATTATTGCCAATGAATGTTTATGTGGCTCTCTAGCTCTATCATGTTCAATAGAGTAGTCACTATCCACAAGTGACCAGGGAAAATTACATGTACTTGAAATGTAAAATGCATGCCAGATTCGAAAGAAGTAGTATGTTTTATTTATTTATTTATTTGTTCTTGAATCTTGGGACTGGGAGCTGTCCTGAGCCCTTCAGCTCAAGGTGAGCACTCTACCACTTGAGACATCACACCACTTCTGGTTTTCTGGTGTTAATTGGAGCTAAGAGTCTCACTTTCCTGCCAGGGCTGGCTTTGAACCTCCATCCTCAGATTTCAGCCTCCTGAGCAGCTAGGATGACAGGTATGAGCCACAGGCACCCAGCTGAAAATGTATTTTTAAAACAGAGAATACATCCTTAGCATTAATTACATGTTAAAAATAATAATTTCTTTAGTTTTACAGCATGAGTTTCTTAAAAGTTTAGTGAATTTAGGCGTTTTGTTGTTACTTTCTTAAAACAACCCACTAGGAAATTGAAAATTATATTCATGTCTGTCTTTGTTTCCTATTTTCTGTATCTGTTCATATTTCAGGACATCACTAACACTGCAAGGACTTTCCCTCCAGGTTAGCCAACTCCTAGAGATAGTTAAAGACTCATCTGAAATGGAATCCTTGATTGGTCCAGAGTCCATATTCCAGGTAACTCTTCATTGGGGTCTTCCACTTCTAGCCACAATTCTGTCTAACCAACCCAGAGTCATATATCAGACAACTAGTGGCAGTTCATATGTCTAGAACCTGCTGAAATTACTGAAACTGGCCATTCCTAAGCCTGTGTATTCGGCTTCATTTGTTTCTTCCATGGAAACTATAATGCAGGCTCTTGTCCCAGATTGTCTTCAGTCCCTTTGCCTTTGACTGATCTAGATCTTCCTCCCACTCCCCCATCACTGCCTCTTAGGATCTGTAATCACAACAAGCTACCTTTCCAATGGCAGTAGTCTTCTGACCTCTTGGCTTTGCAATATTTGGATAATAATAAATTCTAGACTTTAAAGCACCTGTGTCCTATGGAAATGGGACAAGGTTATATGTATAAATGTTTCTTCAAATGTGAATCCACTAACTACTTGTGCTAGATTCTTGAGCTCAGCTTCTGCAACCTAGCATTGACTCAGTGAATGCTATCTATTTTTCCTTTAGTATCATAACAAGTGCAAGAATTCATCATGAAACAGCGATTTCTGCCTTGAGAGGCTCTTGACATAACCCACTGAGGAATAAATAAACGAGGAAAGTAACTTACTCAGAGCCACATAGCTTCCTGGTGTTGGAGAATATATTAATTTGGAATAAGACATGATTTATGTAGTAACTTAGCACTATGAGGCACCATGCTCTTTTAGGAGGGTAAACAAATGCCAATGTACAATGAATGAATTACACTGAATGAATACATTCATGGGCAGGATGGCCAAGAACTCAGAGCTTCTCTTCCATTGGCTTCCATCTTTCTTCATTGGAGGTAGCTTACCTTGACTTTTGTGTGTTCCATCCAACTTTTATTTGTCTTATATCCTTGTCAGTCAGGTGTATTATGGCTTGGATATGAAACATTGCTCCAAAAAGCTTACTTGATGCAAGTTTGATCCCCAGTTCATAGCAGTATTTAGAGGCAATAGAAGTATAGTAGAATAAGCTATTGGAAAGTGGTGGTGGAGGGAGGCTGTTTGGAGTAAGTAGAACACTACAGGTGTTTCTTTGAAGTTCACATCTCTTCTGCAGACCTTTCTTATCTCTTCTTTCTGCTTCTGGAGTGTCATGAAGTGAACAACTCAGCTCCACCACATCTCCACTTTACCATGGCCCAGAAACCATAGAGTCAAGTTATCATGACCTGAAACCCTGAGCCAAATAGGCTTTTCCTTCATCAACTTAGTTCTCTTTTATTGTTACAGCAACGCAAGTCTGACTAATATGTGAGTCTCTTAAGGGCAATGTACTTACTTTTGCCTCCTTTCAATCTTGTGACCCAAGGGTTCAGTCTTCCTGTATCCCTTTTGAGATTTGCTTCTTTGGCTCTATTCATGTGTATGGGATCCATCTATTGTCCATCTATCTATCCATTCATTTACCTCGTTGATTTGATTCTATTATATAAATACCTTTTTGTTTGTTTGTTTTGGGGACAAAGTCTCACTATATTGCTCAGTCTGGCTTTGAAGTCATAAAGTTCTAAATGCTGCCTTCCAGGTCATAGGATTAAAGTCTTGCATCACTATGCGAAGCCAAATATATTTTTGGTTGACAAATTTTCTGTTTAATATTTTGGGTTATTTTATTTTTTTATGATTAAGAACAAATCTAAGAGAAACACCCTACAACTTTTTCTCATTTTTTTGCTTTTTGTTTGTTACTATTTTTGTTTTCTCTTTCCAATGTTGGAGTTTAACTCAAGGTCTCATGCTTAGCCAAGGCTCCAGCCTGGATTTTTGCTGGTTAATTGAAGATGGAGTATCATAGACATTTCTGCCTGGGTTGGCTTTAAATCACAATCCTCCAGATCTCAGCCTCCTTTGTAATTAGGATTATAGACGTGAGCCACAGTCTCCTGGTCCATGAACATTTTTAATGATGGTTGCCCTTTTCAAATAAAAAAAATCTGTGATTAACTAATATTTACTAATAAACATTTATATAAACCAGACAACAAAATAAGAATCAAGGCTAGGGCTGGGAAGGTGGCTCAGTGGTAGAGCGCTTGCCTTGCATGCTCAAGGCCCTGGGTTCGATTCCTCAGCACCACATAAGCAAGAAGAAAAAAGCCAGAAGTGGCGCTGTGGCTCAAGTGGTAGAGTGCTAGCCTTGAGCTGAAGAGCTGAGGGACAGTGCCCAGGCCCAGAGTTCAGGCCCCACGACCGGACCCAAAAAAAAAAAAAAAAAGAATCAAGGCTAGGAAGTGACCATCGGCTCAGTACCATTAACGAGTCATCAGACCTCTTTAATTTTCAGTGTTTTAGTTTCTCTGATACTATTTTTTTCCTTCCCAGGATCTTATCCAGGCCTCAGAGTTACATTAGCTTTTATTTTTGGAAGCATGCTTTCTCCCAAAATTACAAGAATAGTGATTCAGAGAGATTAAGTTGAAGGCATCATGTGAAACAGATTTCAGAGAAGGGAGCTGAAAGTAGAAATATCAGGAGACTCTTGCTGTGTTAGGATTGCTGAAGGCAGAAAAACAAAGCTTGAGCAGTAAAGGGGATGTGTTCATGTGGAGCTCTGCATAGCAAAGACTACATGGTAACACTGTGTCCCTTCATCTCCCAGAAGCCCACATTTCCTTGAGGTCAGAAAGCAAGGAAGCTAATTCATCTTAGTATCTCCTTCAGGAAGAGAGACTGGCTGTAGAAGGGTTTGTCAACTGAATTGGTATGAAGAAAGGCAAACTGAAGGGGAAGAGTATTCAGAGGTGAATGGAGAAAGAACAAAAATAGAAAAGAAGAGAGAAATCCTATCGACTGATGGGCTTGAAGGACATTCACAGCAGAAAACAAAGAAACAATGAGGGAAGCAAAAAGAGATGAGGAAGCAGATTTTGAGGTACAAGCAGCTAATTCAGCCATGGTATCTTCCCACTATGCTGCTCACTTAGATTTGTACATTATCATCCATCACTTACCTGTTAAACTTTTCCTTGCAAGTTTATTGCTGTTCACAGCATTCAGAGTTTTTTTTTTAATAACATACTTCCTTATTCCACTCCCTCCACGTGGGATGTCATGAAAGAAAGTCTTTCTCTGCAGCAATTGGGTGTCACAGACATCTACACTTCCTGATCGCCAGGATGTGTGGTACTCAGCCCTCCAAGCTGCTTCTTGCCTCTAGTCCTTTGCACATATGAATCTTACCCTTGTAAGATTTTCAGCTTCTATGTTTCTATAGAGTTGGCTTTGCCTTTTAAAAAATTAATTATTTTATGGTGAAGGTGGTGTACAGAGAGGTTACAGTTACATATGTAAGGTAATGAGTACATTTTTTGTTGAACATTGTTACCCCTGCCTCATTTTTCTCCCACTTTCCCTCCTCCCTGACTCCCCAAGTTGTACAGCTCATTTCAAACACACTGTCTTGTGAGTAACACTGTGGCATTGGTTCACCCTTTGTCCTTTGTCTCACTATTTTGTTGTTCCCTTTCTTTTTCCCAAATCAGATATACAAGACACAGGGTATCAAAGTCAAATCAGTGACAATAAGGGATAAACCAAGGGAAAAAATGAAAGAAGAAAGAAACAAGTTCACACAGTGCATTAAAACAACAACAAAGAAAAAACCATGTCTTGGGGTTCATTTCCATTAGCACAATGTTATATGGTTATATGTGCATAGCTATTGAGCTATTGTGATCCTCTCCTAGAACTATCTTAGACACATATTAATTATTATAAATGAGAGAAACCATGGAACCTATGTTTCTTTGGGTCTGGCTTACTTCTCTCTCTCTTTTTTTATTGTGAAAATACTGTACAGAGGGGTTACAATTACATGAGCAAGGTAATGAGTACATTTCTTTTCTTTTTTATCATTTCTAGTATTTCAGTATTTTTTTATTGTGAAAATATCATACAGAGGGGTTACAATTACATTGGCAAGATAATGAGTACATTTCTTATCAAGCATGGTTTACCTCCTCCTTTGCTTCCCCTTATCATCCCTTCCCCGCCCCCCAAAGTTGTAAAGTTCATTTTTCAACATAATGACTTGTACATCTCATTGTTGCAATGGGTCCTCTTGTATCCCTATTTAAACAATTTGTTTTTGCCCTTCCCCCCCACAAATTATACCAACATCAAACACAGTGAAAGCAGGGGTTATACTGTGGGGAAGGTACATACAAAGCAACACAGAAATATCTTATAAATATGTTAGAACCAATAGCAAGAAAAAAAAGAAAAAAAACATTTGAATCCTTATCTTGGGATTCATTTCACCTAACATCAACTTATCTGACCATTTCTGTTTGTCTCAGACATATACTAGTTATTGCTAATAAGAGAAACCATGGGACCTATGTTTCTTTGGGCCTGGCTTACTTCTCTTAATATACTTGTTTCCAAGTTTTTTTCTTTTCCTTTGAATAGGCTATGACATTCTTTCTGATGGAAGTGCAGCATTCCATTGTGTATTCCATATTTTCTTCATTCATTGGTCTACTGAAGGGCATCTGGGTTGGTTCCATATCTTAGCTATGGTAAATAATGCTGCAATGAATATAATTGTGCTGTTAGCTTTAGTGTGGCCTTATTTGTGATCACTTGGGAAAATGTCAAGGAGTTGGATTGTTGGGTCATAGGACAACTCTTTGTTTAGTCTTTTGAGGAATCTCCATACTGTTTTCCAGAGTGGTTGAACTAGTTTACATTTCCACCAACAGTATAGTAGCATTTCCTTTTGGCCATATCCAGCATCTGTTATTATTTGTTTTCTTGTGAATGACCATACTAACTCTGGTGAGGTGGAATCTCTATGTAGTTTTGATTTGCATTTCTTTTCTGTCCAGAGATGCTGAACATTTCTTCATGTGTCGATTGGTGATTCTTATTTTCTCTCCAGAGAAGTCTCTTTTTTAATTCTTTAGCCCACTTGTTAGTAGCCTGCTTGTTTCTTTGAGTATTTGTTATTGGGGGCTTTAATTTTTTGAGCTCTAGGTATATTTTTGGTATGAGGTCCTTGTCTGTTGTATAGCTAGTGAAGATCTTCTCCCATACTTGTTGGCTTTCCATTTATCTTGCTAGTTATGTGCTTTGCCATGCAGAAGCTCTGCAGTTTAATGTAGTCCCAATTATCCAGCCTTTCATTGATTTGTTGTTTCTGGATATTTATATAGGAAGTTTTGACCTGTGCCAAGAAGCCCTAGTGTAGCCCCTATCCCTTCTTGTAATATTTTCAGGGTATCTGCTACTCTCTGTCTTACTGTGTTACTCTCTAGGAGTGTTTAAACCTTTGTGGATTTTTCTTATTTATTTGCTCACTCTTATTCATTTGTCTTTTTCAACTATAAGGTGCACTTTGGAAAGGAAAAGATCTTTTGTATCTCACCCAAACTTCAGCATCCGTAGCACTGAGCAAAGGCAAAAGAATCAATGGACATATTAATCTACACACTAGATTCAATGTAGTATAAATGGAGTAGAAGCTGCAACCATTCCTTAAAAATTCACTACTCCAGTTGATCAGGCAAACTATCAACACTTTTGGCTATAGGGCATCTGCCCATGTAATTGTAACCCCTCTGTACAGTATTTTCACAATAAAAAAGAATATTTTCTGTTTTTGCAGGCTGAATCTAATTTAAAATAAAAGAGGATAGATTTAGAGTAAGAGCACCTTTTTTTTTAATACTTTATTTATTTATTTTTTATTATTTTATTTTATTTTTTGTGAACATACTATACAGAGGGGTTACAATTACATGGGCAGGATAATGCGTACATTTCTTATCAAGCATTGCAGCCTCCTCCTTCGTTTACCCTTCACATCCATTCCCAGCCTTCCCTGCACCTTTTGAACTAAAATAAAATTTCAAAAGATTCTACCATCTTCCAGGAAATAAAATACTCCAACATTTCTTGAAAGCCTGCTTAAGACCAGACACTAAAGCCAGGGTTGAAACAATGAAAGTCTTTCCTTTAGTTCTAGTTCTGTCAAATGGAACTCTTTGATAAGCAAATCACTGCTTACAAAGAAATTTTCTAAGTACTATAGTTTAGAGATGTTCAGAAGGTTATGGAGGGAAAGAGGACAGAAGGCGATGATTTTTTTTGAAGTTTAGAGTCTACATTTATTTTTTTAATTTTTAGTTTTATTATAAAGATGCTGTACAGAGGGGTTACAGTTACATGAATAAGTTAATGAGTACAGTTCTTTTTTGTATATATTTTTATTGTAAAATACTGTACAGAGGGATGACAGTTACATGAGTAAAGTAATGAGTACATTTCCTATCAAACATTGTTACCTCCTCCTTTGTTTTTCCCCTACCATCCCTTCCCTCCCCCCCCCAACTTCTCCTTCTCCACCCTCTGAAGTTGTAAAGTTCATTTTCAACATAGTATCTTGTACATCTGGTTAGAATAGGTCATCTTGTAACCTTATTTCAGCATTTTGTGATTTCCCTATCCCTCCCCAAATTAGAAAAATGTATATACAAGATGCAGGACACCAGAATCAAATACAGTGAAAACAGGGGTACATTTCTTGTGGAATGTTATCTACTCCACTCCTTTGTTGTTCTCTCACTAACTCTTCACTCCCCAGCTCCTACCACTCCCCCTCCCTTGCCCGCTGAAGTCTTTCTTCTTACTTTATTTCATTTTTCTTTTTCCATTTGTTTATCCCTGGCAATCACTGCCTTTGATTTTGGTACCCTCTGCCTTGCATATATATTTATCTGATTTGGGGAAGGGAAGGGAGGAATAACAAAAGTCTCAAAGAAGAACAAAGGATGACCCCTTGCAACAGTAATACTCACAAGGGAATGATTTTTTCTTTATTTTTTTAAATAATATTTTATTGTAAAGATGTTATACAGAGGGGTTACAGTTACATGAGTATGACTTTTAAGGCAAATTAAGCCCACTCTCAAATATGCCAACTAGCATTTTCCATGAATGCTAACCTTGATCATAATAGATGTTAGCTGAGCGATCAACTAAGAGTTATTTCATCTCTAATACAGGACTTTCCAAAGCCTTTACAACTAGATAATGCCTGTTTTTTTATTTATATACTCAGGGTGAACATCATTTCCTAAAGTTACTTGACCACAGTGAGGCTTTTTCCCCCTCTAAAAGGTTTCTTATAAAGCTAGTTTCTTCTGAACAAACAATGGGAAAAAATACAAATTCCAAGACAAATACAGATAGGACCAGACATATTTATTTTACATTTAATGAGAGATAATTTCAGGAATGAAAATTTACCACCAGAAAATTTAGGAGTGTGATTCAGAAAGCTCTTCAGTCTCCCATTTCCATATTTCACTTTTCCTTACCTTCCTATGGCTTCTTTGAAGTTTCACTAAAATCCCACAAGCATAGGAATAAGTTTTTGGCCCAAACTGATTAATGTGAAAAAAAATAAAAAAAATCTACATGAAAGGGAAGGGAAAAAGGAAGAGGGAGGGTAAGAAAGAGTAACAGAAGATATGAACATGACCAAGGTACATTATCTGCATGTATAGAAATGTCATAGGAAACTCTGTATCATGTATAATTTAATATATGCCAATAAAAAGATGAAAAAATCACTTCAAATTTCAGGGAAAAAATGTAAGACTAGAAGTAAAGCCAATCTTACTAGCAGTTAGATTTTGTTTTCTAACAATAGTCTTTAAAGAAATGGCTAACTCAGTGGAAACAAAGGAGGAGGCTACAATGGAACTTTACAACTTTGGTGGGGAGGGGAAGGATTGGGTGGGGGGCCAGGGGGAGGATGGGAAGGGATGGGAAGGGGAAACAAAGGAGGAGGCTACAATGCTTGATAAGAAATGTACTCATTGTCTTGTCCATGTAATTGTAACCCCTCTACAGTATTTTTACAATAAAAAAAATTCCAAGGCTGGGGCAGGTAGGCACAAGGTGAAATGGTGATATATTATCCTACAAAGTTAGAAAAAAAAAAGAAATGGAGTCTTTTGAGGAACCTCCATACTGCTTTCCAAAGTGGTTGAACAAGTTTACACTCCCACCAACAATGCAGTAAGGTTCCTGTCTGTCCACATCCCCTCCAGCATCTGTTGTTATAAGAGTTTTTGATTTTAGCCATTTTAACTGGAGTGAGGTGGTATCTCATTGTGGTTTTGATTTGCATTTCTTTTATGGCTAGGGAGGTTGAGCATTTCTTCATGTGTCTATTGGCCATCCTTCTTTCTTCTTCAGAGAAGTTTCTCTTTAAGTCTTTAGCCCACTTATTTATTGGGCAGTTGTTTCTTTGAAGATTTGTTGTTGGGGGATTTAATTTTTTGAGTTCCAGATATATTTTAGATATGAGACCCTTGTCCGTTGTATGGCTAGTGAAGATCTCCCAATCCGTGGGCTTTCTATTGATCTTGCTAGCTATGTCCTTTGCCATGCAGAAGTTCTGCAATTTCATGCAATCCCATTTGTCCAACCTTTCTTTGATTTGTTGTGTTTCTGGGTCTCTATTAAGAAAGTTTCGGCCTCTGCCAAGGAGACCTAGGATTTCTCCCCTATGACCCAGCAATCCCACTTTTGGACATTTACCCAAATGTCCAAACATTTGTCTTGTTTACAAACAAGACCACACTAAAGCTACCAGCATGACTATGTTTATTGCAGCATTATTTACTATAGCTAAGATATGGAACCAACCCAGATGTCCCTCAGTAGATGAATGGATCAAGAAAATGTGGTATATATACTCAATGGAATTCTATGCTCCATCAGAAAGAATGACATTGCCCCATTTGTTAGGAAATGGTAAGGCTTGGAAAAAATTATATTAAGTAAGCCAGGCCCAAAGAAACATAGGTCCCATGGTTTCCCTTATTTGCAATATCTAGTATATGTCTGAGTCAAAAAGAAAAGGTCAGATAAGGTGATGTTAAGGAAATGAACCCTAAGATATGTAGTCAAATGTTTTTTTTTTCTTTCATGCTATTGTTTCTAACACATTTATAAGATTATTTCTTTGTTGCTATGTATGTCCCTCCCCCACAGTATAACCCATATTTTCACTGTATTTGATGTCGGTATAATTTGTGGAGGGGAAGGGGAAAAACAAATCGTTTAAATAGGGATACGAGTGGACCCATTGCAACAATGACATGTACAAGTCGTTATGTCGAAAACGAACTTTACAACTCTGGTGCGTGGGTGGGGGGGGCCGGGAGAAGGGATGGGGAGGATTGGGTGGGGTGGGGAGGATGGGAAAGGATGAGAAGGGATGGGAAGGGGAAACAAAGGAAGAGGCTACAATGCTTGATAAGAAATGCGCTCATTATCTTGCCCATGTAATTGTAACCCTTCTACAGTATTTTACAATAATAATAATAAAAAAGAAATGGCTAATTCCAAGGCTGGGGCAGGTAGGCACAAGGTGAAATGGTGATATATTATCCTACAAAGTTAAAAAGTACAAAAAACATAATGGAGACATATTATTGTAGCACAGGACCAACTCAAGGGGATCTCACTTGTCATGTCTAAGACATATATACATCAAAACAATGAAGTTCAATAACTAGTATATGTCTGAGACAAGCAGAAAAGGTCAGATAAGTTGATGTTAGGTGAAATGAACCCCAAGATAAGTATTCAAATGTTTTTTCTTTCATGCGATTGTTTCTAACACATTTATAAGATGATTTCTTTGTTGCTTTGTATGTCCCTCCCTCATGGTATAACCCCTGCTTTCACTGTATTTGATGTCGGTATAATTTGTGGAGGGGAAGGGCAAAAACGAATTGTTTAAATAGGGATACAGGTGGACCCATTGCAACAATGAGATGTACAAGTCATTATGTTGAAATACAAAGTTTTCAAGTTTGGCCCGGGGTGGAGGGGGTGGGGGGGCAGGGAGTTGGGAAGGGGGGGTGAGGGGGAGATAGGAAGGGATGGGAAGGGGAAGCAAAGGAGGAGGCAACAATGCTTGATAAGAAATGTGCTCATTATCTTGCCCATGTAATTGTAACCCCTCTGTACGGTATTTTCACAATAAAAAAAAGAACAAAAAATGTTCAGCAATAAATAAAAAAGTTGGGGTTTTGACAAAACAAAGAATATGAATAAATATGAATAAATTAACAAATGAAGAAGGAAAACTCTACAAGAAAGTTTGGGTACCTAGTTATATATAAGGAGGAAATACTGAAAATAGAATCATCTTTTTCATCCATAACATTAATGGTGGGATCAGGCAAAAGTTAACAACCTAGTGAGAAAATTTGATAAAGAGCAAGATTTATGCAAGATATTACAGAAATTGCTTACAGTTATGAGGGAAAAATAATACCAGTATAATAATATCTACATGACAGCTACACAAAGAATGTAATCAATATAATTATTCTATATATATAAAGTGTACTTATAAACTATAACTATGTATAACATATAATATACTTCTAGGTAATTCTACACAAATTAATCTATATAGGGACTAATTTATATGACATATGTAGCATATCATGTAGTCCTACATAGATATTAACACTTCAGCCTCTTCATAAAACAAGCTACATACTAATACTTATATGAAGGTGGAAGAGGGCAAATCTTGGCTGGATGTACTAAATAGAATTGCCACTGAAGGTAGGTGGGAACCATAAGCTTCTAGGTATAGTAACATGGGGAGCATGCACAACAGTTATGTGCTACTCTAACCTGGGATGTAAAAACTGAATTTAATTTTAAGAAAACTTTGGATATACAAAGCAACAAAGAAATCATCTTATAAATATGTTAGAAACAATAGCAAGCAAGAAAAAATCATTTGAATCCTTATCTTGGGGTTTATTTCGCCTAACATTAACTTATCTGACCATTTCTGCTTGTCTCAGACACATACTAGTTATTGCAAATAAGGGAAAACATGGGACCTATGTTTCTATGGGCCTGG
This sequence comes from Dipodomys ordii, assembly GCF_000151885.1. Classification (NCBI taxonomy): domain Eukaryota; kingdom Metazoa; phylum Chordata; class Mammalia; order Rodentia; family Heteromyidae; genus Dipodomys; species Dipodomys ordii. The sequence continues at coordinate 27,824,591 of NW_012267225.1, forward strand.
CTTACTTCTCTTAACATAATTTTTTCCAAGTCTTTCCATTTCCGAACAAATGGGGCAATGTCATTTTCACTATATTTGATGTTGGTATAATTTGTGAAGGAGAAGGGCAAAAACAAATCGTTTAAATAAGGATACAGGTGGACCCACTGCAACAATGAGACGTACAAGATGTCATGTCGAAAAACGAACTTTACGATCTTTACTAACCATACAACGGACAAGGGTCTCATATCTAAAATATACTTGGAACTCAAAAAACCCCACAACAGCAAATCCTCAAAGAAACAACTGCCCAATAAATAAGTGGGCGAAAGACTTAAAGAGAAAATTCTCTGAAGAAGAAAGAAGGATGGCCAATAGACACATGAAGAAATGTTCAACATCCCTAGCCATAAAAGAAATGCAAATCAAAACAA
>NW_012267225.1:27825846-27865897 GCF_000151885.1 Dipodomys ordii
AAAAAAAAAAGAAAAACGAACTTTACAACTTTGGGGGAGGCGGGGGGAGGAGGAGATAGGAAGGGATGGGAAGGGGAAACAAACGAAGAGGCAACAATGCTTGGTAAGAAATGTATTCATTACCTTTCCAATGTAATTGTAACCCCTGTGTACAGAATTTTCACAATAAAAATATAAATAAATAAAAAAGTTTGAATAAATGCAAAATAAAGAATGATCCAAATGCAAAATGAAGAATGACATGCACAGTTTTCTTCAAGTTTGTGAGTCAGCAAAAAGAAAAAAAGGTTAACCTCTTGCGTCACAAAAGGGTTTTCTTTGTTGTTATTGTTTTTAATGTACTATGTGATTTTTTGTTTCCTTTGTATGTTCTTTCCCCTGTGGTATATCCCCTGTTGTCACTATTTTTGATTCTGGTACACATTGATTCTGTGTATATGTTTATTTGAATCAGAGAAGAGAAAGGAACAGCAGAATGGTGAGACGAAGGACAAGGCAGAACCAATTCTGTAGCCATATACACAAGACAATATGTTGGAAATGATCTGTACAACTTGGCGGGAGGATTGGGAGGAGGGAAAGTAGGACAAAAATGGGAGAAACGGTGACAAGTTTGACAAGAAATGTACTTATTACCTTACTTACGTAATAGTAACCCCTCTGCACATTACATGACCTTGACAATAAAAAAGAAAGTTTATAGAAATGTTTCAACATAAAGGAAGCTGAAGAAACATCATAATAAATGCAATAGTTGATGTTAGATTAGAAAAAAGTATAGCGTGTTAGTACTGATTTTACTGATGTTGAAAACTACTGTGATTAAAACTAGAGAACATTTTGTTTTATTTTCTTTCTTTCTTTCTTTCTTTTTTTGTCAGTCGTGGGGATTGAAGTCTGGATCTGGGAGCTGTCCATCAGCTCTTCAGCTCAAGTCTAGTGCTCTACCACTTGAGCCACAACACCACTTCCGGTTTTCTGAGTGGTTTATTGGAGATAAGAATCTCATGGACTTTTCTTGCCCAGGTTGGCTTTGAACCAAGATCCTCAGATCTCAGCCTCCTGAGTAGCTAGGATTTCAGGCGTGAACCACCAGCACCCGGCTAGCATTTTATTTTTTAGTAACTGGACAATGAAATATATAAAGACAATAAGACTTGACATATGCTACTCATTACTGAGGATTCAGGAAAATAAATACAAGTGCATCTATATGCATATAAGTTTATGTCTGTCCATTCATCCATACACCTACCACCTACCTACCTACTTACTGCCTTGTTTATCTACTTAAGCAGTGATCTTTTTTTTCTATCTATCTACTACCTTCCTGTTTATGTATCTGTATACTTACTTTTTCTATCTAATCTATCTCTCTATCTATCTAAATAACTGTCATCTAGCAAAAACATAGAAGACTATGAAAATGGGTAAAATTATAGTTGTAGGTGAATCATATAAAGAGTATACAGGAGATTTTTTTCCTCCCTTTTACTGTTCCTATTCTTTCAACTTTTATGTAGATTTAATACAATTTCAAAACAACAAAGTTTTAAAAAATGTAGTACTAAGCATAGTTCCCTGAGGCTTAGGCATTAACCTCTGGCTCTGGAATGACACCAACCTGCGGTTCAAATCTTGGTCTTTCTACTTGATCTCTATGCACTTGGGAAGCTACTCTATTTATTGTAGTATGCTTATCTGTGAAGCAATAATGATAGAAGCACCTTTTTAATGATTATTGTGTAGAGTAACAGATAATTCAAGTGAAATTTTGTTCTGTATCTGGAACATAGAATGTTCTGTGTTTCACAATTAGTTCTCAGTAATGCAGTTGATTGAAAGGGTTTGTATTTGAACCAGTTCAAAGAAGTCTAGAGAAAATAATCCTTACAACCTGCACTGAATTGAATCATATCATTATGCTTCTTCAGTTTTTATCTGATTCAAAAATTAAAATGACTGAAATTGGAATAAAGTTTGCTCTAGAGCAGTTTGGATTTATTTAAAAAATGAGAAAGTGATGCTGCGAGCCAATTGAAAAATAATAGTTAATTTCCAGAAAAGCTTTTTCACGGAATGGAACATTGCATATTTCTTTCTATCAAACCAGATATATTCTGCCTAATAGTTTCTATATTCTAGCCAATAGTTTCTATAAATCAGGTAGCTGCACTTTCACAGTGGCATCTTTCTAGCTTTACAGGTTTAGTTTTCATTGGTGCAAACCTCAAGTTCAGAGCATTTGTTTCTGCCTTATACTAGATTTTCTCTTTGAAGGGATTGAGTCTTAGATCTGTTGCAAAAACAAGCTCGACGTTATCTGCCTCATAAAGAATGACTTCAGATTCTTTTCTGGGCTTGGTCGATTTCCTTCACATCAACACTCTGGCTCCTCAGCACATTTGGCAAGAAGGACCCCTAAAGCAAAATTTAACTTAAATCATTCTTAAGAGAGTTTATTTTTTTTTACACCCCATCAGCTCTTTTTATTTTCCAATTTTTTATATTTGGACAACTTAAAAAAATACTGTTCTTAAGATGTAATGGAAAGAAATCATCCTTGGAAAGCAAGTAGAGTTGGACACAAAGTCTTGTCAGGACTCCATTCTTACTGTGTCTGGAAGACAGTCAGGGCAGCCTAAAACTAACACGGAATGAGTTTTCTGAGGGCAGATGCCAGAATTACAGACTTTTCTTGGGCAAGATTATCACAAAGGTACTCTTACTCTTTTCTTTTTTTTTCTTTTTTTTAATAGTGTGAAGGATTAAAACCAGGGCTTCATACATGCCAACAAGCCAGTCAGATTCTCTATTACTGAACCACATCCCTATATCTTCAGCAAGGGTTAAAAGATTCAATAATGGGACGTAATTAAATACATTAGTGTCTGGCATATAGAATACACCGTTTTACAAGTCATTTAAATAAGGATACAGGTGGACCCGTTGCAACAAGTTGTCACGTCGAAAACAAATTTCACAACTTTGGTGGTGGGGGGGGAGGATTGAGTGGAGGCGCGGGGGGAAGCTGGGAAGGGATGGGAAGGGGAAACAAAGGAGGAAGCTACAATGCTTGATAAGAAATGTACTCATTATCTTGCCCATGTAATTGTAACCCCTCTGTACAGTATTTTCACAATAAAAAATAAAAAAAGAATACACCATTTTAATTTTTTTCATACCAAACACTGAGAATCAAATCTATTTTCTATAAGAATTAAATATGATATATTAAAAGAAGTAGACCCCATATATGACTCATTAGTCAACATTTGTTAATTCATCGAATGTGCATTTATAGCCCTTCTGCCATAGATCTGTGTTTTAAACACTGAATATTCAGTGAAATCTCCGATGAACAAAAATTTTCACTTTTCTAACCCATAACAAGTAGTTACCATTGTTATAACAGATAAAGACTCAGGGCAGGCCTACTGTATAAATGATAAAATTCGGCTTGTTTTTCTTCTCTTCCATCCCTAATTCTAAGGATATCTAATTTCTCTTTGATTCGGACTTGAGGATCTCCTTTTCTTTTCCACAAAATACATTTGTATGTGTGTAACTCACACTTAGCTAATAAAAATGACAAACATTTGGGGGCTATTTTGAAGTTTTCATTAGATTTTCATACAGGGCTCTTTCTTTGGCCCATCCCAACTCAGGACAACACTGGGAGGGGACAGTTGCAGGACCATTATCTTTAGCAAGGCTCTCCCAGAAACCTGAGAATATATCTGCCTCATATCCTTAGTGATTAGAGGAATAAAGATTTAAGAGTGAAAGTATTCCTGTCTCTTTTCTTCAAAAGGCAAACCGATTCTAGACTAGGCAAGGACAAGAGCTGAGGAGAAAAAAATGGCATTTTTTTCTCTGCATAATTTTTCTGACAAAACAAAAAGATTTCTACATCATTGATATGACAAACTCTTTTGAAATTTTTTGCAAATTTAGCATCAATCATGTATATTTTCCAGTCATTTTCATTGAAATTTCATTCTATTTATCTTGATGGCAAAGTGAAAAGCAATTTTTGTTTGCTAACTCTGCCTTCTCTCTTGCTGCATATAAAATGGGAAAGGTAAAAGAGTGAGGTTGTTCTTTCCTTCTCTGCAGAAATTTTGAGATGCTCGTTTGTATACACTATCATTTCTACATCAGCTTATTTTTGTTAAACTTTAGTTAAAGTTCTAGGTTTGAATCATTTACTATTTGCCTTAAAACATTTTGCCAACGGCTTTTAATTGGGTCACAAGGCAATTAAAACATTATTATTAAAATAAGTTGAGGCCCAAGAATGAAAAGCTCCCATAGTCCACATGATCAATTTGTGTATAAAACACCAACTCTGATTTAGTAATTTTGTTTATGGTGAGGAATTTTGTTTGAATGCTTCACAAGAAGCATAGCTCTTGCCTGTCCTACATAAATGAAATTCATGTCTCATGTGCCTCCAGTTTTCATAAACAGTCCCTTCAAATACTGCTTTAACTTGTCATCATTAAGGCTTTGTCTACCCATCACAAACTGAATGTTTGGGGAGGAATGGCTGGCGAGTGTGGGGGTGAGTTTCTGTCTAGATGTGATTCAGCTCTGCTCTGCAAATCTTTTCATCAAAACTTTCTGGTGGAAGAAGCGGGTACAGCTGATTTTAGGAGATATTTGCAGACAAAAGTCACATTGACTCTATTCCCCCTTGATTTAACTCCAGCAGTCTTTGCTCTAGACAAAATTTTACAGATAGATGTAAACAGATTTTAAAAATACATGTAATGGTTTGGAAATGTTTATTCAGAGTAGGCAGAGCATCTGTTGGAACCTTCTATCCCTTGGGAAGAGTTCCAAAAGATTATGATGAAGAAAATAAAGTTTGGAATTTATAGAAACATCCAAACCAGTCAAATGATGAAAATTACTGTAGGAAGTTTTGATGAGTAAGTACTCAGCAAGTGCGCATGCGCACGTGCACCAACACCCCCACCCCCACCCCAATCACACATACACAAACAAGGCACATATTCACCTTTCACAGGCATATATGTATATCTATACACACACACTGGGCACACAGACACATAGTCACACATACATCAAAAAACTGGAAATAACTCTATGATAAGGACTTGACCTTATATTGTCCTCTCTGTTCCCACAAAAAACTCATTGCTTTTCATAAAATTTAGTTTTTGGAGATCATTACTTTATTTTTGAAGTTGAGGAGGCAGATATTAAACGTGAAATAAGTTAAAAGAATGTTAATGAGAAAAAAAGAAATTCGGCAAACGTAACAGGTTAGAGAAGACAGAGAGTGGCTACTTTAACAAGGAATCAAGATAACAGAACAGAGAGATCTTAAGCATCTTAATAGATGACTTAAGAACCTTCTTGTAGATTTAAAGGCACATTTTAATTATCACAAACAAGAGAAATCATGCAGCCTATGTTTCTTTGGTTCTGACTTGCTTCGCTTAGCATAATTTTTTCCAAGTCTTTCCATTTCCTTGCATATGGGGCAACCCAGTGGGTAGTAAGAGACAAATAACTACACTTGGGCATGCTTGAACAATACTCTAAACATTTGCACAATGAGAACAAGGGAGGATATTTTTGGGAGAGGATCACAAGGGCTCAATAGCTATGTACATATGATCATATAAAATGATATTTATTGAAATGAACTTTAAGAAATGGAAATGAGGTTTTTATTGTACTGTTTGCAGGGTTGTTTTCCTTTGGTTTATTCCTTTTTTTTGTAGCTGTTTTTGATTTTGTACCCTTTGTCTTGTGTATAAGTTCATCTGATTTGGGGAGGGGAAGGGAAATCACAAAAATGGTGAGACAAAGGGTGAACCAATTCAGCTGTGAAACTCACTAGACACTGTGCTGGAAAAGAACTATACATCTTCATGGGGAGGGGAGCTGAGTGGGAAGGAAAACTAGGAGAGAATGAGGGAGGGGGTTACAATGTTCAAAAAGAAATAAACATTACCTGGCTTATGTAACAGTAACTCCTCTGTATTTCACCTTTACAATAAAGTTGAAAAAATGAAAAAAATTAGAACCTTCTCAGCTTTTCTCTTGTAGGAACTCTATCCAGCTCCTTAACCCAGCAACATAATTTTCTGTTTATATATATTTCCAATTTCAGCTTCTAAGAATCATCATGTTGTTTTGTATTTTGTAAAACTATGTTTAAATTTGGAAAGGTGTGAAACTTCTCTGAAGAGGAAATAAGAATGCCCAATAAACACATGAAGAAATGCTCAACCTTTCTAGCCAAAAAAGAAATACAAATAACAAAACACTGAGATTCTACCTCACTCCAGTTAGAAGGGTTATAATCAAGAACTCTAATAACAACAGATGTTGGAGGGGATGTGACCAGAAGGGAACCCTACTGCATTGTTGGTGGGAGTGTAAACTTGTCCAACCACTTTGGAAAGCAGTATGGAGGTTCCTCCACATAGAGCTCCCCTATGACCCAGAAATCCCACTTTTGGTCATTTACACAAATGATCACAAACAAGACCACACTAAAGCTACCAGCACAACTCTATTTATGGCAACATTATTTACCATAGCTAAGATCTGGAACCAACCCAGATGCCCCTCAGTAGATGAATGGATCAAGAAAATGTGGTATATATACACAATGGAATTCTATGCCTCCATCAGAAAGAATGACATTGCCCATTTGTTAGGAAATGGAAAGACATGGAAAAAATTATATGAAGTGAAGTAAGCCAGGCCCAAAGAAACATAGGTCCCATTTTTTCCTTTATTTGCAATAACTAATATATGTCAAGTTTGCATCAATTCTTGATCTTAGTAAAATAAATGAGTGTTTATAACTTAATAATATTTATCAAAATGAACTCCAGGAAATGGAAATAAGAGCTACTTTGGGGAGTTTTGTTTTCATTTCCTTTTGTCTTGTTTGTTCATTCATCTATCTTTGGGAGGGTAAGGAGAGGCACAAAGGGTAAACAAGTGCAGCAGTGATACTCAATAGATCCTCTGTTGGAAATGAAGAACTCATGAGTGGGGACATGAGGGAAAAATTGGGGGGGGGGAGGAATGACATTGTTCAAAAGGAAATGTACTCTTCATCTGACTTCTATAACCATAACCCCTCTGTACATCATCTTTACAATAACAATAAATAAAATTTAAAAATTTAAATTAACAAAAAAGAACTAAAAGGATTTCTCCTGATACTTTAGGACAAAGCTTGGAACAAACTGAAATCCTAAGAGAAGCCCTGGGTGTCTTTGGTGTTGGATCTGATACCCACACAGGTTCCACAGTAAGGATGAGGAAGCAGCCACCAGGATGGCCTTGCACTTTCATTTTCATTCTGCCTTTCAGGCTGTTCTTGACTGAGGGGTGGTTATACTCACATGCAGACCAGAAAAGGCAAGTAGTGGGATGGCCAGTAATTTACCAAGAATCAAGTATCCAGGCAGAAAGTCAGAGAAGGCAGGCAGACAGAAGACCATGTCAGTCTTGTGAAAGATTGTGTGTATTTTACATAAATTTCTGTTAAATTGGTTGATTAGCCTCCTTCTTGGTCTGGGCAACACACAACACACCAAATTGTCAATGCATGAGATCCTCACATAGGAAATGTGAAGACAGGGCATTGGGAAGATGGCTCAGTCGTAGAGCACTTGCCTTGCATGCATGAGGCCCTGGGTTCGATTCTTCAGCACCACATAAGCAAAAAGAAAAAAGCCAGAAGTGGTGCTGTGGCTCAAGTGGTAGAGCACTAGCCTTGAGCTGAAGAGCTGAGGGACAGTGCCCAGGCCCAGAGTTCAGCACCCAGGCCCAGAGTTTAGGTCCCATGACCAGACCCCCCCCCCCAAAAAAAAAGGAAATGTGAAGACAGTGGAGCCAGAAGACCCAGTAAGGCTCTCATGAGGCGCCTTTCAAGTCGTGGTAGAAAAAATAATATTTTAAAAATTATGCTTGGTTAAGTTCATCCACCACATACAATCAAGGGTTCAGTGGAAACCAGAAAGATTCAGTTGTCTTATCACAGTGAGAGAAATTTGACTGTTGTCACTATGATGAGAATTTGAGACTGAAGTTTGAAGAATGAATAAGTTATAGATTTGGGCAATGAGTGAGAGAATCATTGCTTTCTTCTCCCACACCCCTACCCTCTCTTTTTCTCTCCCTCTCCCTCTTGCTTTCTCTGTGCATGTTCATTTTGAAAGCCTTGAATTCTCACAGCTGGCGCTCCATCACTTGAGTCACTCTTCCACTTCTGGGCTGGCTTCAAATAATCACAATCTCACATCCCAGTCTCTTGATTAGCTAGGATTACAGGTGTGAGCCATTGGCACCTGGCTTGATTTTTGTTTCTGAGTATAGGACAGATTGTTAGTATAGGACAGATTCTCCTCCCTTCTTATTAACAGTCAGTTTTACCTTTATTGAATGGCTAACTGAGTACTTGGTCTTCCTAGATCTGATATAGATAATTACTGGTCAAAGCCTTTCATGCCAATTATTTTTTCTCTCTAAAAGCACAAAGTCTGTCCACACATCTCAGTCTGTAAGATTTTTAGGCTGTTTTTGGAAAAGACTTATCCCCTCTGGTAAAAAGAGAGAGAGAGAGAGAGAGAGAGAGACATCAATGTCTACCATTTTTCTTTTCTCCTATTTTGAATGCAGATAGCTATGCATGTAGCCATAAAGGTGGGAGAGAGAAATTACAACCTTGTTATCATAGAGCTGTTTAATGTTAGTATTTTGTACTAGTACTGGGACTTAAATCACTGCCTGGGCACTGTTCCTTAGCTTTTTTGCTCAAGGCTGGCACTCCACAACTTGAAGCACAGATCCAGGTCTGGATTTTTAGTGGTTAATTGGAGAAAAGAGTCTTAGGCTTTCAAGAAGCCCAGATTGGCTTCAAACTGCATTACTTCATTTATCAGATCTCAGCTTTCTCCTCAGTAACTAAGACTATAGGCATGAGCCACCCGTACTGGCTTCATTTAGCTGTTTAGTACACACTGAATACAATTCCTTCCTTCTTTTTTCCTTCCTTCCTTTTTTTTGTGGAAAAAAAACCAATAACATCTATTTTAAAAACGATTAGTGTAGTTCATTCAGTATTTTGTTACTTGGATCTAAATTGATCTTTTGCCCATAAAGAAAAAAAATTATATCAACTATCTTATTATAATTATCTAAATTTTCTACTGATTGAAAATAGGATATTGTGGAAATAATATTTGTTATAATCCAAATTATTCACCTAACCTTCCCTAGCAATGATCTAAATGGCTGAATCATACAGTGGTATAAATATTAAGTAAATGAAGGAAATAGATGTCAGAGAGGAGAGCAAAATCTATTTGTGGGTTTTAGACAATTTTTGATTGAGAGCTTATCTTAAACTTAAGGCGTGTCATTTTAGAAATAAAATATGCTCTAAATTTCCACTGACACTACCCTTCCTCTCTGATTGTGACAGTGCATACATGTGACAAACTAGTTCACACTAATTACTAGCAAATGAGAAGGACCTGACACAGTGAAATCATCTCCCCTTGATCTTATCTCAAATGTGAATGCAACCTAAATGATATCTGACAGAAACACACAGAGGTCACAGAGTCCCTGTCTCAGAGAGACATCAATCAACAAATGTCAATTGTCTAATTCAGTAATTTTATACCAGAAAACTTAAACCTTAGGAGAATGGAAGTTAAGATGAAAACACACACAGACCAATTGGCCTAAATTGTTGAATCCTTATTTCAAAAATCTTGTTCTATGACTGTAGGTCCTTTGATCTGCTTGTTCTCTTACATTGACTTTTTCTTTCTCTCTCTTTCTTAAAATAAAAATCCTATATTTGTCTCCACTTTAAAGCTATTACCAATGGTGCAGTAGTCCTACTTTTTCGTATGGATTGTTTGATCCTTCTGATAATTCAAAATCATTTTTACTAATTCTGAGAATAAAAATCATTTTCGGCTTTCCTGCAAAACTTTTACTCGTTTTTGTTTTTCACACAAGAAAATGTTTAGTAGAATGAAGGATTGTTTTAGTCAACTGTTATTGACATGGCTTACTTTGCTTCTTCAATACTTTTTATTTTTCTTTCTGTGTTACTTTTTTCTGTAAAAGTCTAAGTAAAGAAACTAAATAATGTTTAGAAGTAAAGGAAAATGTATTTTATGGACTCCATAGCCTTTGCAGGTGTCTGAAGTTCTGAATATTTTTATGCAATTTGAGTTCAGGACATCAATTACGTCATCTACTTCTATAAAAAATAAATTTTACCTTGGGTGAACTTTGTTACTCAGATTGTTAATAGCTTTCTGTGCAGTTATATTTTCATTTTGCAAGTCCTTTGTTCTAGTAAGTCTTTTGATATTCTCTATTGAATAAAGTATTTTCCAAAACCTACTTTCCAAAAATTTTATTATATGTTTTGTTTGTTTGTTTTTATAGAAATCGGATTGGAGCTTGATGTAATCGGGAAGAGAAAAATGTTCCCAAGTTACCAATTTTTGCACAGCAGTGAGCCGTTAGTTTTAAATGAACCCTATGAATGCTTAGGAGTCAGGTCAGAAAAGCTCCTTTGTTTGACCAGGCATATTCTTCCCCAAATTATTTACTGAACACACAGGACAGCACTGTTTTCCTACCTTGGTTAGCTTCAAAAGAGTAAAAAGTTATTTTCCTCATTAAATCCATGTGGCACTTTCCATAATGCTGCTCAGATTGCTCAGAGAGTCACAGGTTATAAGACTGGGAAACAGGGTCACTGACACCATTTAGGTGAACAAATACTGGCTGGGGTTTGAGTAAAATGAAAACCGATTCTCTTAATTAGTAAGCCATATCAATGTGTTAAACCATAAAAGACTCTATTTTTACTTTTATGGATAGTATAGTCCATAGCACAAGAAAGAAGCTTATACAAAGTTGAAGCTGTGTGTTTTTCTGCATGCATGTGTGCATGTATGTGCCCATATATGGGTATTTGTATCGGTGTACATTTGAAGATACCTACCATCCCCATTTCCAGACTGAAATATGTGCCTAAATATCCTGAGGATGGCATCTGTTGTTCAATGACAGGAAGTATCTCTATATTAGATATTCTGAACTGGCTCTGACAGATAAGAAAAGTATTGTACAGGTAAATAGTCCAATGATCCTTTGTATTTATTTAAGAATATCTTAATTATCCAAAAGGCATTTTAAAATGGTACCAAATGGAAAGTATTTGACAACTCATTTTAACTATCTTTTAGAAAAAGAATAAATTCAAGGATTCAAACACTTGTGCTTAAAGAAGAACATATGGCATATTATGTTGGAGGACAGAGTAACCCACAATGTGTCAGCCAAATTTTAGCTAGAGTTATTACAGCCTCTTTATAAGGCTCCCTGTAGTCCTCTCTTCCCAAGTGATGGTGCTAGATAAAGAGATGATTCTGCAGAAAGTAGTTTGTGGTCTTCCTGAGGGAAAGATTTGATGACAGCACGTGAGGGCTTCTTGGGATATGGCAGATGTGCAGGCTACAGCAAAAACTTCAGTCCCTAGAAGGAGACTCAGCTGGCCATGAATCAAGTACTATCACCTCTCAGCTGGGTGCCCAGACACTGGAATAGTAGGAATAAGGCAAGGGGAGGATAGACCATTGTCTTCCTGGGCCTTTTGTATTATTCCTGAAGGTAGTGAATGAACTTATAATATAGTCCAGGTATCATCACAACTTTATTATTCAAGAACAACTAAAGTAACAGACTCAACAGGCAACAGCTCCAGTGAGACTTTGACTTGGAAAAGCAGCTCATGGGTAAGGTTGAAAGATATTGCTAGCAGTTGTATCAAGGCTAAGATTCATATTTAGAAGTAAAAAACAAAGACTAACACAGAGAAATGTTTAACTGAGAGTTACATTGAGAAACACAAGAGTGGACGCTCCAAAGGATTCCCAGGAAGAAAAAGAAAGAGTCCCATGTCAGAAAACATGGGCACATATGGCTTTCTTTCTGCTAAGCAGAAAGGAAAGCTTCTGTTGTCAATCACATGTCTTCCTCTAGGGACACTGGGCTACTTGCTAGATTCAAGAAGTGATTTAGCTTTTTAGGATGCCTAAACTTAACCTCTTAAGCTTAAGAAGTTATTCATTCATTTGCAAATCTTCAAGGTTGCCCCTTCTATTTATTTACCCAGGAAGTAATTGTAATCTTCTGACTGTGGGCCTGGATCTGTGCTCTGTGAGAGGTACACACAGATCTGCCCTGTATGGAACTCACTCACCATCCAGGCAGAGGAAGCAGAGAGACACAGTGGACAGGAGCATCATGAGCAATGCTTGACATAGGAATACAGAAATGTGTTTGAAGGACACTCCAAGGATGACTTCTGATCAACCAAACTGTTCCACGTAAACACTGCTTTGGTTTCCTGTATAGCCCCAGCCCTTGTGTCAGCATTTTCCAGAGTGAGCTGGACCTTGGCAGCAGCTCTCACATCTGCTGCATTGCAGCAACAGCTAGAGGTTTTTAAAGCTGTTTTTTCCAGACGATTACAGACTTGTAATTTCCACTTAAGCTTTCATTGGTTGGGGAGACAAAGTCTTCCCGGGGTATCAGCAAGCCATAGGGAAATGATGAAATACCTTACTACTCCCTATACATAGGAAAGACAATAAATTGTGATTTTTCAGTTATAGAAATAAAGGGACAAACACTGTACATCATGCAATATTCCACAGTTTCAGAGATTCAAGATGTTCCCCAGGCCAGACTACACAATAGTCTGACATCCTGAAAGCACAGTTTCATACATCCATGATAAGAGCAGAGTCATGAAATTCCAATGCTTTCTTTTCTTTTCTTTTTAATGTGCTGAAATGTTAATAACATTTACCAAATAGTTTTATTTATATTTAGAATTGAATTTTGACAGAAAGTTCTCATATTGGAGGTTTCCATTTTGGCTTTATCTGTTAATCCTCTCTCTCTCTCTTTCTCTCTCTCTCTCTTTCAATGTGTGTGTTTTAATATATGTGAAATAATGAAAAAGAGAAATAGAATGTTAATACACTCAATTTCCCAAGAGAGCAAAGAGGCACTGTAAATGTATTACACCCTGGCATCAAAGCAACATTGCTTTTGAACTAAATAATGCAAATTAGGTTTACCTCTATCCATCTCCTTTTTCATTGAAATGTATTTTCAAAAGAAATGAAATAGGAGTTGTCCTCCTTTTCTTACTAGAAATTAAGCCTCACTAAAGAAAATCAAGTTTAGGCTGTCAACACTTCTTACCAATGATAAAAAAATTTTTTTTGATAGGCATGGTAAATGAGAACTTGGAAGATCCCAGATAATTTGTGTAGCTTAAGCTACTGAAGGCTTGAATGGTCTCCTTCCTCTGGTATCGAAACAAATTCCTAGTGATTTGTCTTAACCCACAAACTCAGGCAGTCAGTTTTCATCAGCCCGTCAGTTGTGGGCTGGGTTCACTCGCGCTCATTCCCTTTGTTGTACTCTTTCCTGTAGGACTGGCTTATTTTCCCTCCCCTTCTCTTGTCTTCCTGTTCACATTATCCGGGAGTTTTATTTTCCATTTGGAACCTATTTTATCCCCTCTACGGGAGTATTGATCCTCTGTCATATACACCACCTGCTTCCTGGCGCCCCCTCTTCACTGTCACAGAGACTATTATTGCACGTGGTCACTTTTGATTATTCCGATGTTGGCTGCAGTTTCCCCAGCTGATGCCATAGAGCCTTCTCATATATCACCAAGAACAACCAGGGGGCTCCCTGGCCTTTACTTTGGCCAGATGATTGACTCAGAGGCTTGGATTAAAAGACAAAAGGCAGTCAGTCTGGCCCAGTAATGGGCAAATAATTTTTGGAGTGGGGGATGGATGGAGAACAAATAAACAAGTAATTAAACATGACTTGCACCTTACAGAAAAGAGAGAAGTTATATATTTCCAGGCTTTGATGTACAATGGTTTTGCTCAGCATGTTCTTTGTGAGGACTTTGATGAATGGTTCTCTACGCCACCTCCCCCGCCAACCCCCCACCTTTATCCAGATCTACACACTGTCAAGGTTGCTACTACTCTTTCAACAGGCCCAGAATCCAGGGGACTGACTGTAATTGTTATTAAAATGTAAGATTATTTCCAGAAAGTATAACATGTGAGGAATTGTATAAAATACATTTTGAAGGCAGATCTTCATCTGGAGAATGTTGCCTTTCAAGAAATGAATTAGGTAAAAATCATTTTATTACCCCGAAGAATGACGAAAGGTAACACAGGTAAGATACTTAATGTGTTTAATTAATTACTTTAAAAGTGTTGCAGTCAGCCACACAAATGTGCTTTCCTGTGTATTGAGCAGGCAAGACATTTCCTCTTTCATGTTCACTTTCTTTAATGTGGTTGTTATGTTAAGTAGCCATGTTTTAATATCACAAAGCTCCTGGTAGAACAGGAGGAGGTGGGGTAGGAAAGTGGCTTTTCCATCCATCCATCCAAGGGATCCTTGGAACAAATTTCCTCTTTTTCTAACAACAGCATGAATGTATGTATATATCATAAAATGCCTTTCATTCCCATTTACAAAGAGCAACAACAAAGCTGTATGGAGATAGCCACAGATACTCTTTCGGTGTATAACTATGGGCCATAAGGAGAAGGACAGAAAACTTGTATGTATTCCTTTTCCTGCTTCTTCTAACCCTCATCAATCCACTTAAATGGTGCCAGCTCTGAAGCCATCAGCCTTGAAGATTCTCTGCCAGGTTAGTGGAGGACAGAAAAAAGAGACACTCTGATGAAATGGAAAAGTTAAGAAACATCCTGTAGCCTTTCTTTAGAGACTTTGAAGACAGGATCACACAGCAATTTCAAGCTAAACACACTCAATTCTCAGCTTATATCTACAAATTCTAAGGAAAATGAGACAATTGAAATGGCTATAACCTTTTTAGTCTTTACAGAAAAGGGAATGTATGAAATATATCTTAATTCATGTTTTGATGAGCCTGGTATTGAAACTTAGAGATAAAATAAAATATTGCCACTTTTATAGAAATATGAAAACAACAAAATTTGATGATAGGAGTAAGTCCAATACCAGTTCTTTAAGAATCTTACAAATGTTTGCATTAAAATGAGATTCTTTAAAATCACAGGCTTTGTTCCAGTTTACAGAAAATGTTGATCCAAACTGGTATCTTCCTGATAATTCTCAGACATGAAAAATCGTTTTAAAGCTCAAGTTAAATGGTTTGTATATAATACACTGTCTCTTGAATAACTCTGCTTGAATTAATTTCTACCAAGAACATTGCCTGTTATAAACAGAATTGATGTTTTCAATACTAAAATCCTCTTAGAAATATAGGTCTTTTGATAAAGCAAGAAATGACATGTCATTTCCTCCTTTAAAAGCTTATATAAATCCCACTTTGTTATTCTGTGCATTTTCCTTTTGTCTAAGAACATTTTCCTTTTGGTCTTCAAATATAACTCTACTGAGACTACCTTGATTTTAGGCAAGTGTGTAACAGGTGTGCTCTTCACTGTCATAAACTAAATCTCTGTTGTAGCCCATGTGCTTATGTTGAAATGTTTTAGAGGCAGTGGATCAAAATGCATAACATTGAAGAGGAAAGCACTGTAAAACTGGGTTGGCTAGGTAAAGTCATGGTGTGAAGTTACGGAAATGTTTAAAACAGAGAAGGAAAGTAATCAGATTTCAAGAGAGAGATATTGAAGGGTGGCAGAAAGCCAAGTTTGGAGAATGGTAAAAAAGGTATTTGTTTTAGTACCAGAGATTGAATTTAGGGCGTGTACTTGCTGAAGTAAGAGAACAGAGTGTTGGACTAGTGTGAAAGTGGTAGAAATGATGGGGAACCAGTGTAGGGCTAGAGGGAAGATGGCAGTAAATAGGTTGGTAGTGAGGGAAAATGAGGCATGATAGCAGCAGCGTGGGAATTCAGAGACAAATGCTGTATTGGCAATAAATTGATAACACATAAGCACTATTTTTATCCTAAGCTTTACATTCTCTCATAAGCTTCAACATTTAATAAAAAGAAAAGAAAATACAGGACTACCTCTCTCCCTTCCTTTGCTTATGTCCAGCTGATTAGCTGGCTCTAAGAGTGAACAAAGAAAGGAGACACTCTGGAAAAATGACTCTTATGGGCACAAAAAATGTTTGCTGACAAAAAAGTATCTCAGGAATAGATAACTGTCTTGAATATGTAGTAGAATTCATACTTTTGTCTAGAGAAACATCCAGATATCAATGGCTCAAGTTTGAGAAAAATCCCAATTGCATCAGTGATTCTGTATAGTATACCAACTTCAAAGTCTCTGGGCTCAATGGATAAAACAAGGATGATGGGATATATTGGTTGTAAGGACAAAGGGAACTGTAATCTAAGGTGAATTTGAGCCAAATCTTAACTCTCCAGTTCTTAAACCATATGTTACTGTTGATGTAAAAAAATAGTTCGAGGCATATCTTTGTGGAGTACCCATACAACACCCTAACATGTGCCTTTGACCTCTGTTTTTTGGTTGCATGTTCAAAAAGCTTTGCAAAATTTTCTTATCTTTCTTGTGGCTTTTTCTACAATTCTTTTTTTGTTTGTTTGTTTGTTTCATTTTTTTATTGTGAAAATACTGTATAGAGGGGTTACAATTACATGAGCAAGGTAATGAGTACATTTCTTATCAAGCATTGTTGCTTCCTCCTTTGTTTCCCCTTCCCATTCCTTCCCATCTTCCCCCCCTCTGCCCCTCTCCCCCCACCAAAGTTGTAAAATTCGTTTTTCAATATAACGACTTGTACATCTCATTGTTGCAATGGGTTCACCTGTATCCCTATTTAAACAATTTGTTTTTTCCCTTCCCCGCCACAAATTATACCAACATCAAATACAGTGAAAGCAGGGGATATACCATGAAGGAGGGACATACAAAGCAACAAAGAAACCATCTTATAAATATGTTAGAAACAATCACATGAAAGAAAAAACATTTGAGTCCTTATCTTGGGGTTCATTTCACCTAACATCAACTTATCTAACCTTTTTTGCTTGTCTCAGACATATACTAGTTATTGCAAATAAGGGAAACCATTGGACCTATGTTTCTTTGGGCCTGGCTTACTTCATTCCCAGTTCTGTCTTGAACTCAGGGTCTGTGATAGTTTCTGAGCTGTTTTTGCTCAAGGCTAGTCCTCTACTACTTGAGCTATAGCTCCACTTTGGTGGTTAATTGGAGATAAGAGTTTCATGGACTTTCCTGCCTGTGCTGGCTTTGAACTGCAATCCTCAGATCTCAGTCTTCTGAGTAGTTACGATTACAGGGATGAGCTGAGGTGCCAAGCATTTCCAGAATTCTTACCCTCAGGTGATTATGAGCCAAATCTCAAGTTAACATTTGTCACAGTTCATGCAGCTCGAAAGAGCTCTTTTGAAAACTCAAACCAGTGAAACTCTGGTACTTTCATATTGCTCAACTCTTCAAATTAAGTGAGTATGTCAGAGTTCATCCAGCTGAGATACAAACTCTGAGTGCAGTGTCCCTATTTCTAAAAGAAATATTCACAAACTCTCATATGCTACTGGTGACAAGAGAATTTAGTGACTGGTTAAGGATAAAGAACGAATGGAAGCATAAAGAATGAACGGAAGCAAGAATCAAAAGTAAAGTGCATGTTGTTGCATATGCTGTAGATGATTATTTGCTAAACTAGAAAATACAGTAGAAGGTAATGCATTCAGTTTGACTTGAATCAAGTTCAAAATATGAATGGGACAAACAAACTTATTAAGAGCTTGAACAGGAAATAAGTATGTGGAGTCAATACATGGAAATTAAAAAGTAATTATGGGTGTGAAAATGGATGAGGGCTCATGAATTAAAGGGTGAAGAGAACAGGATAAAATGAGAGACTCTGAGTATTGAAAAGATAGAAACAAAAGGAACAGATTACAAGAGAAGGGAATGTTTTTCAAAGGAGGAAATGCTCCATGCTCATCGGATGGGAAAGAACTGATTTTTTGTTTCACAGCAAACATGTTCAATGGAATGTAAGGAATAGAAATCATCATGCAATGAGTGAGAAATAAGCAAGCCAAAAATGCCCTTCTCTTAAGTCTGTAATCTAAGGCAGAGTTCTTTGTACAGATTTTTCTAACCCTGCTTGCTACATATAAAAGATTTACTAATAGAGATTTTTTTTGTTCGTTCGTTTGTTTTATAAGCTTTTTAACTCAGACTTGATTTGTTCCTATGGCAAGAAGCCTGGAAATAGAATCTGCTATTAAAAAAATACTATGAGAAAAGAATGGTCAAGTCAGGTAAAACAGACTGTGAGTATTTGCCTTTGTCTCCATATGTGTTTTGGTTTGCAGCCATTAATAGCTTGGAGTCTATGAAGCAATGGCAAAGGGGAGTATGTCAGAGCAGCAGGCCAAAATTAAATTACAGAAACCTCGTTCTTTGCATTAAAACCTTCACTCTGAGATGGAGGTTGGTAATCATGTCCAGATTTTCCTTAAAGACAATGGCCCTCCATGCAACTGGCCACACTCAGTTAATTCACGCTGTCAGCTGCCTTTATTGGCTGTGGGGAATCCAGTATTGATTCTTGAACCCAGCAGCAGCACAAAAAGCCACTAGTGCATGGTCAAAATGATGCAATAAAGGGCTGGCAGCTTCAGAAAAGCAGCCATTCCGTTGCACAAACAAGGTCAATTAGAGGACAGTGCAGTGTAATATAAATAGTATTAGCATTCCTCTTCAACTCCAATGATACCATGCTGGCAGGATGAGAGTAAGGAAAATAAGACTTAATACCAAATAAATATAAAGGCATTTAGTGTAATTTAATTTCAAGCTTCCTATCAGTTTAAAAGTACTATGAGTAGCAAAATCTCTAGTTTCACAGTGGATTGGAAATTATGTCTACAAAAATGATTTTCATTCCGTCTACTGGATTGGGGTTTATCTTGCTGCTCTTTTTCAAGGAAGTTCAGATGTCTCATTAAATTGTTGGTGTCAGAGCTTTCCAATTTGTTGATGTAGGAAGTCAGAGCTATAAACTTCTCTCTGAGTACTGCCTTTGCTGTGTCCCAAAGGAGCTGATAATTTGTGTGTTCATTTTTGTTGAATATCATGAACATTTGAATTTCCTTTCTAATCTCTTCCATGACCCACTGGTGATTCAACAGTGTGTTGTTCAGCCTCCATGTGTTATAGGATTTTCCTTGGTGGCTTTTGGTGTTGACTCTAATTTTATTCCCTCATGGTCTGAGAGAATGTAAGGTATAACTTCAATGTTTCTGAATTTGGACAAGTTTGTTTTGTGGCCTAAAATGTGGTCTATTTTGGAAAAGTTCCATGTGCTGCTGAGAAAAACATGTATTCTAATGCTGCTGGGTGAAATATTCGGTAGATGTCTGTTAAATCTAGTTGATCTATGCAGTTGTTTAGATCTGTGGTTTCTTTTTGTTTTGTATGTCCCTCCCCCATGGTATAACCCCTGTTTTCACTGTATTTGATTTTGGTATAATTTGTGGAGGGGAAAGGAAAAAACAAATTGTTTAAAAAGGGATACAGGTGGACCCATTGCACCAATGAGATGTACAAGATGTTATGCCAAAAATGAACTATACAACGTTGTGCTTGGGGGATGGGGGGCGGGGGAAGAAGAGGGGGAAGATGGGAAGGGATGGTACAGGAAAGAAAGGGGGAGGCAACAATGCTTGATAAGAAATGTACTCATTACCTTTCCCATGTAATTGTAACCCCTCTGTACGGTATTTTCACAATTAAAAAATGATTTTCATATAAAACTTTATGTGTACTGCTCAATTAGTCATGTATAGTCAGACTGGCATTATTAATGTTATTGAGAAGTAAATAATTTCTCACTCACAGATTCAATAAACTGTTCCTACCTGTCATTTGTAATCCCTCTTGAGTGTTAAAGTTTCAAAATCTCCAGAGTGTTGCATAGAAGGAACAACTAGTATCATCGTGTTTTCGATTTGAAAGATAGAGCTTCTTCTATCTTGTAAGTTGCTGGAAATTGCTAAGACCTTTTGTTTAAATACTTGCATTCATTACTTTTATTTATGGAAGAATTTTTCCTACCTTCTTTGTCAGCTCAAAATTAATTACAAATGCAGAACGCATCATGCTGTTAACACATACTCTATGCGGGAAACAAATTATACTCTCAAAATAGATAATGGATAGTTTGGAGAGGTAATTGATAAACCTACACCACCTATAATAACGGAATAGATTTTAGAAAAATATATAATTGTTGGCAAGAAAAAGAATATGTTTGAATTCTCCTTAGTAATGAGTGTGTTTATGGTTCACTAGTAGCAATTCATAAAGTATATCGAAGAGTTTAGAAGAAGTTTGATCAAAGTATCTTTGGAAATAGCCCTTAGCCACTGAGGGTATTCATAGCCTCTTAGACTGATATATACAAATTTGGCCAAATGTTTTTCTGGACATAAACAGTAAACATCCTAAATGATCTCAAGTATTTCCAATGAATCAGTTGTGTTCATAGTGAATTCAATACAAAGGTCTAGCAATGCTTTTATAAGCTACCTTAAGAAAATGATTTACTACATTCTACTTTAATGCTGTTTTTCTTCCTCTATCAGCTAAAAGATAATATTTATAATCCACAAACAAAGATACTTTGAAGCCAAACAAGTAATTCACAGCTGTTGAAGTTAAATCAGAGCCTAAAAGAATTTAAATATGAGAAAGGTCTTAAAAATGGCTAAGTCCTCCTGTTATCATGAAATTTTCAGGCCACATAAATTATGCCACATGAGCAAGGTCATGCTGTTTCTAATGATTCATCTGGGTCAGTCATAAAAGTTCTGATTCTCATTTTTTCCCATTACAATATAATTTTCTTTTAAAAAAGAAACCTGGTATACAGTTGTACAATTCTGATAACTAAGGTTATATTCAATGGAAATATCCCAAACTAGTTATTCGAAAATATAAGTGAACCAGGGCACTGTGGTTCATGCCTGTAGTACTAGCTACACAGGAGTCTGATAGCTGAGAATCTTTCTTGAAGCCAGTCTAAGAAGGAAGACTGTCATCTCCAATTAAACACCAAAAAGCTAGAAGTGGAGTTGTTGATCAAGTGGTAGAATACAAGCCTTGAGCACAAAAACTCAGTGACAGCTCCATGGCCCTGAGTTCAAGTTCCAGGAATGGCACACACACACACACACACACACACACACACCACACCACACACACACACACACACACACACACACACACACACAGACTCACATTTTCACCTCTCAAAATCAATTATAGGCCAGGCATCAGTGACTCAGGCCTGTAATCCTAGCTACTCAGGAGGCTGAAGGAAGTACATGACATTTCTGTATACAATTAAATAACAAAAATCTAGAAATGGAGCTGTGGCTCAAGTGATGGCAAAATAGACTTGAGTGACAAAATTCAAGGACTGTTCCCAGGCCCTGAGTTCAAACCCCACGACAGGCACCAAAAAGAAAAAAGAAAAAAAAAGAAAAAAATCAATCATATATCTTTTTCGGGATTTTTTTCCATATGATATATATACACATATGTATATACAAACATACATACATACATACACACACACACATAGGCTATGTTTTAGCCTTAAACTGACTGACTAATTAGCTAGCTATTATTTGTGTATGTGCTTTTTTTTTTCCTTTTAAAAGTACATTCTAGATAATTTCCTTGCCAGTATTTGTAAGTCTAGCACCTATCATTTTTAATGGATGTATGTATAGCTTTCTACTGTTTTGTTTTTGTTTTTTGTCAGTTGTGAAAGTAAGAAATAATATTAGTGCAATAGTTAATGTTGTATCAGAATCTGCTCTAGGATACTAATTTGTGTTGTTTTAAGTTTCCTTTGTCTCTTTTGGTCTCCCACTAGTTTTTTTTATTGTAAAGATGCTGTACAGAGGGGTTAAATTTACATGAGTAAGGAAATGAGTACATTTCTTGCTGAGCATTGTTACGCCCTCCTTTGTTTTTCTCCTACTATCCCTTCCTTCCTCCATCGCCCCCACTCTTCCACCCCCCCAAAGTTGTGAGTTTATTTCCAACATAGTGTCTTGTGAGTCTCATTGTTGCAATGAGTCATCCTGTGTCCTTATTTCAGCATTTTGTTATTCCCTCTCCCTTCCCCAAATTAGATAAATGTATATACAAGATTCAGGGTACCAAAATCAAATGCAGTGACAACAGGGGTATACAGTAGGGGGAAGAACATACAAAAGAAAATCACATGGTATATTAAAAATAACAACAAAGAAAAACCTCTTGTGCTGGTAGATTTAGTATGGCCTTGTTTGTGATCATTTGGGTAAATGCCCAGAAGTGGGATTGCTGGGTCATTGAGGAGCTCTATGTGTAATCTTTTGAGGAACTTCCTTGTTTCTTTCCAGAGTGATTAAACAAATTTACACTCCCACCAACAGTGCAGTAGTGTACCTTTTTGTCCACATCCCCTCCACCCTCAGTTGTTATTAGGTCTCTTAATTATAGCCATTCTAACTGGGATGAGGTGGAATCTCAATGTTGTTTTGATTCTGCCATTAGTTTCTAGATCTCACTTATTTCCCTTTACATGGACAGTTCCAAAGAATGCTAGCCAAGAATTTTGTGGAATAGATTGAAAGAAACATTGATACTTATTACTGAAAACTTAATAGCTTTTGCTAAACAATCTTCAAATTTAAGAATATAATTTTATTAATAATCTATACTATTTAACAATGCGTTATTTATTATCTATATTATCATTATATTATGTGCATCTCTGTATTATTTAATATAGATGTTAATTATTTAAACATATATTAAAATCTATATTCATAATACTACTGAGTGTTAGTAGTACTGGAAATACTAATGGCCTTGATAGTAGAAAGTGTTTACTGCTTAGTAATCTTTGTCTACTTGAATCATAATAAATAGAATTATCTTTTGAATTTGATTTACATTGAGAATATATATAGGTCAGTCATGGGGCTTGAACTCTGGGCTTGGGTGATATCCCTGCACTCTTCAGCTCAAGGAGCGTGCTCTACTGCTTGAACCACAGCTCCACTTCTGATTTTCTAGTGGTTTATTGGAGTTAAGAAAAAATTATATTAAGTGAAGTAAGCCAGGCCCAAAGAAACATAGGTCCCATGGTTTCCCTTGTTTGCAATAACCAGTGTATGTCTGAGTGAAGCAGAAAAGGTCAGATACATTGATGCTAGGGAAATGAACCCAAAGATATGTATTCAAATGTTTTTTTTCTGTCATGTGATTGTTTCTAACATATTTATAAGATGATTTCTTTGTTGCTCTGCATGTCGCTCCTCCATGGTATAACCCCTGCTTTCACTGTATTTAATGTTGGTATAATTTGTGGAGGGGAAGGGAAAAAACAAATTGTTTAAATAGGGATACAGGTGGAACCATTGCAACAATGAGATGTACAAGTCATGTCAGAAAACGAACTTTACAACTTTGGTGTGGGGAGGAGTATCAGGTAGGGGGTCAAGTGGGCGGTAAGGGAAGGGATGGGAAGGAGAAACAAAGGAGGAGGCAACAATGCTTGATAAGAAATGTACTCATTACCTTGCCCTTGTAATTGTAACCCCTCTGTACGGTATTTTCACCAAAAAAATAAGCAAAAACATTAAGACAAATTTAAAGGCTAAAGCCATAAAACTCTTAAAAGAAAATAAAGTTAAACCATAATAAAAAAAAAAGAGTCTCATGGACTTTCCTGCCCGGGCTGGCTTTGAACCACGATCCTCAGATCTCAGCCTCCTGAGTAGCTAGGATAACAGGCGTGAGCCACCGGCGCCCAGCACTGAGAATATTTTTAAGATGTTATTGACTTGTTTTATTTGAGTTGCTCATTTGTGTACTTTTTCAATGTTGAATTTCCTTGTTAAGTTTTTTTATATACTGGAGCTCTTGGTTATACAACCATCCAAATAAATGTGAACCAATATTTTTCCAGATCATAGTGTATATTTTAGTTTCTTCTGGAATTATTATTTTTTATAGAGAAGTTGTAGGTCATTTTCTTTATAGTCTCTGAATATTTGGTCACATTTTAAGAAAGTAATTTTTTTCTTATTGCTTGATTATGAAATGTCCGTTTAATGTACTATTGTGTATTTTGACCTTCCATCTGAATGGCCGCTTGTCACTTATTTTGTCATGCAGGATGCTGTAGGGCTCAATGTGATTGTGTTTAACATTTTCAACATAGTTAGCCAGTCATCTCAATTCACAATTGCTCTCATACCTTTTGCTGAAAAAGGTGAAATGGAATTGGCAACAATTTGAGAGAGCTGTAATCATAAGTTTTGTTTTCAAAATGTAATAGTGCCTCATGTGAAGGATATAAGAAGCTGTAGTCTATATGTACCTACATATTACCTTGGAAGTTTTGTTTTTTGATCTGTGTTTTATTTGATCTTCCAAGTTCATCTGCACCTGCTCACCCCTGTCCCCAACACTCCTTCCATAAATGCCTTGATGTCACACTTCTATGATTCTTTTCTCTAATATCTTCACTTTTTGTTTTGTTTTTATTTTTTGTTTCTCTTTTAGGTCTGAGTCCTGGACTCCACTTTGGTACATGAAGCTTTTGCTTATCGTCTAGCCCCCTACCAACTGAACCATACTTCCAACCCTCTAGGGACTGTCACATCCTCTTCCCGCTCTACGTCCTTAAACATTGGTGTTTCCCTGTGTTGGGATTTTGTACCACTTACCTTCTCACCTTGAAAGTCCTTCATATATACTGCATCTCATATATATATATATACATATATATATATACATATATATATGTATATATATGTTATATATATAACATATGTATATAACATATATATGTTATATACACACATATAAATATATGTGTATATAGTTATTGTTCATTTTTTGTTTTTCCTAGACTCTATTCTAATCTACTGAATACATTTACGCATAAGATCTTCATAGTTCTATGGGGTATCATCTTTTTTTTTCCCTTTTTTTTTTGTTTGTCGTGGGGCTTGAACTCTTGCCCTGGGTGCTGTCTCTGAACTCTTCAGCTCAAGGCCAGTGCTCTACCACTTTGAGCTACCGCAGCACTTCCGGTTTTCTGGTGGTTAATTGGAGATAAGAGTCTCATGGACTTTCTTGCCCTGGCTAGCTTGGAACCACAATGCTCAGATTTCAGCTTCTCGAATAGCTAGGATTACAGGTATGAGCCATCAGTGTCCGGCTAGCTTCTCCTTTTTATAAATGAAAAAAAAAAGGCCTAGAGGGATTGAGGAGCTGGTCCAAAGTTACTCAAGTTCTAAATAATGGAGAGGAAACTTGAACCCATCTGCTGTGCCTCCAAAGCTCATACCCTTCTTCACTGTGCTCTTTTGGCCCCCAGGTTATGTACTCATTAAGAAGTAAACCAACCCTTGCTTCAGATCCTATTTTTGCCTGTTTGTGTTGCTATTTACTCAGACTCAGAACCATTCCCTCCCTCACTTTCTATATGATAAATGACCCAGTTCCATGGTTTTTAACTTTTCGTGTGTTTTCAACTTTTATCCTGCGTTCCAAACCTGAAGCATCTATGAGCCTATTATCCTTTGGTTGGACCTCTAAAACCACCCCTTAAGTTCAGTACCAAATCTGTTTGGACTTATTAGAATCATAGGTATGTTCATTGGGATTAGCTTCTTAAGCAGCTTTGTACCTAGCAAGTTTGAGTTCTGAGCTCTTTCATGAAATGTGTAAGTAAAGCTTTTTATTTTGTGTTACCAGCTCTTTCTATCCCCTGCTTGATTTTACTCTTTGACACTCTTTTGTACCAAACTTGCTTTGCTTGTGTCACTCACTAAGACTCATTTCTTTCATCACCTCTTAAAAGCAGCCACTTTTTCATCTCATTGCTCTAAGGATAACTAGATCTCATACCCTGTGTCAATCAGCACACTTCATCTCACATGATATTGAACATAATCTACTTCTTTATCAATCTGAGATACTTGGCAAATAGCACCCTGTTTGATGAATCTTCATATAACTAGTACCCAGTAGTGTATGACACCATCTAAGACATTTGATAGATGTTTGTTAACCTGAATTCTAGAAGCAATTTTATAATATCTTAAGTATAATACTTACCTTATAGCCAGTATCAGAGGGAATTGTTGGCATTCTTGAACTACTTGAAGAATGCATTCACTGAGGAAATAATTGTACACAAGTCAATTATGGAAATCATTGCTTTCAAATAGAAAGTAAAGGAACATTTCCTGGATCGATAGGTGCTATGCTATTATAGTGCATGATACATATAATTAAAGAGCCTTTCTGGTAGACAGTCTTTGACTTACCATTAAATCTGTGTTGTATGTCTCCATTTCTATTGAAATGTGACTGCAACTGACCCATGTCTCCCATATCCAGTGTTAAGATCAGTATCAGTGTAGAATCAAACTGTCTAATGAGCCAGTGATGGGTTCTTCTAACATTGGTTTGTGATGGGACCAAGATTTTGGGCAATGTTAATTGACATAATTTAAGTTTGAGTTTGAAGGCATTTGAGGTAGTATATACAAATAGGTAACCTGAAAGTTATGAGAAATAAAAATGATTAGAAAACTAAAAATTTGTGGAGGTAGGAGGGAAGGGATTGGGGTAGGGGGAAAACAAAGGAGGAGGCAACAATGCTGGATAGGAAATGTACTCATTTCCTTGCTCATGTAACCATAACTCCTCTGTTCAGTATTTTTACAATAAAAATGTACAAAAAAGAAAACTAAAAGAATTGATCATTTCCTATATTCCAAACATTCTATTATCTAACTTAAAACTCTGAAAAAAATCAGGCCAGTAGGCTTAAACTCATTTATAAAAATTATAACTCTGGGAAGTGGTGCTGTGGCTCAAGTGGTAGAGCCTAGCCTTGAGCTGAAGAGCTCAGGGACAGCACACAGGCTCAGAGTTCAAGTCCCACGACCAAAAAAAAGAGATTATAACTCTGAAAAGTATAAGTTTTATTTTTCAGCATAGTTATACATTTGGGAAGGTGCTTTCCTTTATTATCCTAGGAATTCCAAGTTGTATTAGATTAATAGTCACCAATTAACATTCTATATTATACTAAAGTGATTTTATACTATCAACAATCTGTATTGCTTTTCATGGAATTTAATAGCTATTTCACTAGATGATAATCTGTACTTACAACTTTCAAAGGTGCAAGTTTAGCAATCTGTGTCTACCCTGGGTCTTAAAAGGACACAGGAGACACATTTATAATATTTTTAATGGAGATCATTTATTACATTTTCTCACAGGTGTTCGCATCATACTATTAAAAAGCCTCACTAGCCAGCCAAGGTGATGCGCATAATCAACGAGGAGGATGAGACAGGACATCACGAGTTCAAGACCAACCTGGGCTACATATTGAGGCTGGGAATGTGGCTTAGTGATAGAGTGCTTGCCTAATCCATGAAGCCTTGGGTTCTATTCCTCAGAACCACATAAACCGAAAAAGCCAGAAGTTGCCCTGTGGCTCAATTGGTAGAGAGAGCACTAGCCTTGAGCAAAAGAAACTCAAGGAC
This sequence comes from Dipodomys ordii, assembly GCF_000151885.1. Taxonomy (NCBI): domain Eukaryota; kingdom Metazoa; phylum Chordata; class Mammalia; order Rodentia; family Heteromyidae; genus Dipodomys; species Dipodomys ordii. The sequence goes on from NW_012267225.1 coordinate 27,853,556, forward strand.
AATGCCCAGGCCCTGGCCTCTACTCTGAGTAGTGTCTCTATCACAGGGTTAGGACCCCAGAAATGCAACAAAAGAAATGTTGCCCCAAATCAATCATCTAAATTTATATAAATGACGTTCAGTGAAAGTCAACTTCCTAAGTAACAGGAGCAGCATAAAAAGTAACTCACATGATGGATTGGAGTTCTGGATCTATTTTTTTGGTCTGGATTGGCTATATTTCTTGGAGTTTGGTGCCATAGAAAAACCCATCCCTCTCTTTAACTCAAAGATATTAAGAAGACCCAAAATCCTCAGGCGTTCAGGTCTTTCCAGACTCTATGGAGTTAATGCTTCTCAAAAATCAATCACCCTTTGACTTTTTTCCCCCACAATTCAAATATTTTATTTTGCAGAAATTTTATGTCGAGAAAGAGAGCACTCAAAGAAACACTCAGACACTTTGTGAACTTGCTAGCAATATTTCTCCTTCTTTGGATTCTTCCTTCTTGTCATTGTATTTCATATTTCTTTTACTCTCCTGCACTTATAGCCTAAGCTCAGTGTGTTGATACTTGATGTTTCCTAAGATTCTTCCCCAAGGAAGATTGATTCCCTGAATTAAGTCAGCTTTGGGCTTTTCCTGTCTCCTAACGGAATGTGAAGTCTCACTCTTGCTGTTGAAGAAAGTAGCAGAGGCTGAAGTTTGTCCTCTCTACACATCAAGGCTGTTGCATATTGCTTCCCATGAATTTGAGCTGAATTGAAGGGAATAAATATAACTGATCCAGTATGAAGAAAAGAATAAAATTCATTGGCATTTCAGATATGCATATGTCATAAATAAAAGAAAGCAATGTGAAGCCGTGGACTGTTGAGAGTGGGGAGAGTCTAACAAAGGGACAGCAGTGTGGAGCTAGTGACTGGAGGCACTATCCGGGAAGGTTCCTGAAGCCATGGGAGCCGAGAGAGCCCACAAGAAAAATTTGGATGTTAGTCCTTGACAGGTAGGAATAATAATAAATTGCTGGCTGCTCTGGATCATGAGTAGCATTAGGTTTCTTAGTTCCCACTCTTCCTCATGGACGATGTCATTGTTCTCCCCATGAAGCTGCAGTCTAGAGCTCTCTTCTCATGGGAACTATGATGAAGAATAGTTCTGGCAAAGAAAACTTTGTGAAGAGTCCACCTTGGTAGCCCTCTGACATATAGAAACTTGAGAACATGAGATCCGCTTCAAAGATTACAAAAAAAATGTTTTCACATATTTTCCTGTCATTTTGCCTTCATGTTTTACTTCTTGAATATATCTGGAATGAGTTTGTATGAGTTCTGCGAGATCTGAGTCCAGCTTAACTTTAAATAGAGAACATATCTTCCTCAATATATTTGTTGAAAAGATAATTATTTCTTAGCTAATTTTAAAATTATTTATTACAAGCTAATTCGTTGATTAGTTAAACGTATTTCTAGCAGTTTTGTTAACTCATTTTAGTTTCTGTGTCCATGCCATACTGTTATAATTAATTAGTTTTCATTAGTATCACTAAAGACAAATTCCTCCACATTGTTCTTGGTCACTATTTCCTGGTTATTCTTTTACATGCTCACATGACATTTGGCATGTACTTGATTTTAGGTCTTGAATAATTTTATTTACTTATAACTATATTTATTTGCCTATAGCTTACTTATCTATAGTTATAGCTTCTTCACTTCTAAAATTATATGACTGAAAACTATCAACTTTATTTCTTCATTGAAAAGACTAATTTCTTTACTTTGTCTGTTTGCTTATCACTGTCAGTTTGTGCAAGTTTCCAGTTAATGTGTCACCAGATAATACTACTGAGATAGTAAGTGCTGTGTTTTTTCTTTTCCTTCTGTACTTTCCCTAATACACAGTTTAGGATTTCCAATATATATTAAAGAGTAGTAGACATAGGGTAATATAGTTTGATTCTTCTTATTGGAACTTACTGAACTTATTTTTTCTTAAAGATTCAGAAAGAAATTCTTTAACTAGAAATATTCATATTAACTAGAAATATTAAGGAAGAAGGAACATTGGTTTTTGCCATACATTTTTGGCATCTATTGACTTTTCTCTGATAATTTAACTATTTCCCTTCATCCTGACCCATTTTTATTTTACTTTAAAATATTGCCTATTTATAATCTATTTTTACTTTTTCCTATTCTATTTCAAGGATTTTACATTCTTTTGTTTTTTGAGTTTACTTATTGGCTTCAAAAATGAATTCTCAAGTTTTATTATTGGGTTATTCTTCTTATTTTTCTTTTGGCTCTAGTTCGAATTTGTACAGTTACAATTTTGACAAGAATTACTGGGGGATGACAAGTGAAACCTTTGTTATCATTATGCATTGCTTCACATAGACTGTAAGACATCATATCCTCACCACATTCAGATGGCAATACACTTCTCAAGTATTTAGCCAAATGCAAATTGACTAATTAAAAGGAAAATGACTTTGTAGATCATAAGTAGATACATCAGAATTCAGCCATTTCCTTTGGCCATCAGACTCCCCTATATAAAAATAGTCAATGATAATACCTCTCTTGAAAGATGGTTGCTAAATCTATGAATTTAATTCTGTATTTTTTTATTATATATGTATTCAATCCTACACAAAAGGAATAGAAAAACAAACCTTGTATATTCATTACTTAAAGTATTTTCAACTAATTTCACTTATTTCTTGTTTCCCTGCTTATATTCCCATTTTTAATGTTATTCTTCTTAAAATTTTAAAGCAAATAGCATGAATATGTATGTACATGTATGTACATATGTATGTTTTTACATATGCATGTATATGCATATGTGTATACTTATCTTAGTCATGTTTATTGCATAAAATTCTATATTTTATCTGTCAAGTATATTATTGTGACATTCATTTTAAAATTTATACAGTACATCTTAATTTTTAAATTTTTAGTGTTACTTTTTTAATGTTCCTTTTTCAAATAGATTCTTAGTAAAATTTATGTGTGTTTCTATGTGTATATATGCATATGTGTTCCTTGCCACATAGGTATCATCACATCTAAGAAGGTCAGTTTTTGAATAGACCTCTGCTCTATTGCTGATGTATATTTAGAAAATCTATAATTTTGATTATTGTCTGTATAAGTTGAAAGAATAGATGAACAAAAGTTCTTTATGATCAGAACTATTACTGACTTTTTTCCATACACAGTGAAGTTGTTTGAATAGAAAAGCTGTATTAGAAGAAAATTCATTTTAAAACGTCCAGCCAAACTTTCAAGTAGACTTTTACCAATAACTGGATGCAGCATCAAGGCATGCATTTGAAAAATAGGTGTATAATGAAATGAATACATTATCGGAAATGATACTCTTAGCCTACAGGATATGAAAAACATTGAAAACAATATTCAATATATTTTCAATGTAGGTAGGAAAATTTTCCTTTAATTGAATAGAGGAAATTTGACAGCAGAAATCATGAATCATGAAATTATTCTTACAGGGGAAATTCTTGCCTCTCTTCAAAAGCTCCACCTTTTCTCTGATATATCTTGTTTTCTTAGTTGGTTGCTGACAGCTTAAAGTGGATTCTTCCTGAAGACTTTTAAAGCAGGCAAACCTTCAGCTGAGTATCAAATTTTGGCACTATATTAATGAAGATGATGAGATTCGGTGTCATGTGCAGTTCTGCTCATTTAGTTTTTCTTTTACTGTGGCTCTTTGAAGTAAGTGTTATTATTTAAAAGTTTCATAAAACAGAGCTAAAAGTAAATGGTACATAGTACATAGTACATAGGACAGATAAATTGTAACTCATTCAGTTATTCAGCCCTAGGGGTTATGGTCTACCTTCTAACCAACACTGTTTGAAGGCAAAGAAAAATATAGAGAAGGAAAGAAATGAGAAAAAGAGAAGAGCAGAGTAGAGCAGAGCAGAGCAGAGAAGAGAAGAGGAGTGTAACTTCTCTGCCTAATTATAAACCAAACAGTAATAATAAGTATCTTTCTTCATTCAATTTCCTTCAAGTCATATACATTTTTATTGGAGAATATATAGTTATTACATACAATTTAGGAAATCATGAAAAAGAAAAAAATCACTCATCACTCATCACAAAAATATTACATAAAATAACCATGTGTGTTTTTGATATATTTAAGAATTCACTTCTTTTTAATTTGTGCCTTTTCGGTCAGGATTGCCCAATTTTAATCATATATGGTAACAATGAATATAATACCACAGTGCTTGTGTTTGGTTTTTTTTTGGGGGGGGTCCGGTCATGGGGCCTGAACTCTGGGCTGGGCGCTGTCCCTCAGCTCTTCAGCTCAAGGCTAGTGCTCTACCACTTGAGCCACAGCGCCACTTCTGGCTTTTTTTCATTTTGCTTATGTGGTGCTGAGGAATCGAACCCAGGACCTAATGCATGCAAGGCAAGCACTCTACCACTGAGCCACCTTCCCAGCCCCTTGTGTTTTTAACCAGGAAATATTTATAGACTATCTCACTGTCCTTTTGTTTCTCTGAGTTCAACTTTTATATCATGCAGTATATGTCCTTCTCTGTTTGCATCTTTTTGTGTAATATGATGTCCTCCGGGTTTATATGTTGTCATATATGACAAGATTTTTCCTCACTCTATGTATTACATTGTCTCTATCCATTCATCTGTTAATGGGCATATTGACTATTTCAATAATGTGGGTTTTGTAAGTAGTACTGCATTAAACATGGGCAAATTAACACATTGGTTTTAGTCCCTTTGAATATATACATATTGCTAGATTATTGGATTACATGATAATTTTATTTTGATATTTTGAGGAACTTTAATATGGGTCTCTTAGTTGAAGGCACTGAGGTTTGAAGTCTGGACCTCAAAGCTTCTAGATAGGCATTCTTTTGCTGATCCACACCTCTAACCCTATAATACACTAGTTATTTTTGAGACAGTGTCTCATTTCCTGCCTGCAGTGTGCCTGGACAGTGATTGGTCTATTGAAGTGTTCCCATAGTAGTTGAGACAACAGGCGCACATCACAGCACCCAGCTATCTTTTCAGAAAGTCTCAAAAATGTTTCTTCAAATAATGACCTTCCTTATCTCAGCATCTCAAGCCTGAAGCAGTTGGGATAACAGGATTGAGCCACTGGTACTCAATTTTAATATGAGTTTCTATAATGGTCATATGAACTTCCCTTCTCAACAGGAAGCAAGGGTTCACTGAGATAGTGAATATTACAAAGGTTAAGGGACTTGTACAAGATTTCAAAAAATAGGGCTGAGAAGGTGGCTCAGTGGTAGAGTGCTTGCCTTGCATGCTTGAGGCCCTAGGTTCGATTCCTCAGCACCACATAAGCAAAAAGCCGGAAGTGGCGCTGTGGCTCAAATGGTAGAGTGCTAGCCTTGAGCTGAAGAGCTGAGGGACAGCGCCTAGGCCCAGAGTTCAGGCCTCACAACCGGACCAAAAAAATAAAAATTAAAAAAAATAAAATTAAATTAAAAAAAAGATTTCAAAAAATGTAAGCTTAAAATAATGTAGTTGTTTAAGGATACAGGTGGACCTGTTGCAACAATGAGAAGTACAAGTTGTCATGTCCAAAACGAGCTTTACAACGTCGGTGGGGGGGAGGAGAAAGATGGGGATTGGGGGTAGGGGGGAGGCTGGGAAGGGATGTGAAGGGTAAACAAAGGAGGAGGCTGCAATGCTTGGTAAGAAATGTACGCATTATCCTGCCCATGTAATTGTAACTCCTCTGTACAGTATGTTCACAAATAAAATTAAATTAAATTAAAAAAAGAAGAAAAAAATTATGTAGAAGTTTTTCACAATTAACTTCTAGTAGAGTCAATTATTTTGATTTGCTGCTAAAATTTGAGACATGGTAGGATTTTTCAAAGTAATCTTTGTTGGTTGAGAATTTATTCAGTTGCATGCAAGAAAAGGGAATCCAAGCTGGGCCCCAATGATTCATGCCTATAATTCTAGTTACTTAGGAGACAGATCTGAGGATCAGGATTTTAAGCCAGCCCAGGCAAAAAAAAAGTCTGTGAGACTCTTTTATCTAATTAAGCACCAAAAACCAGAAATGGAACTGTGGTTCAAGTGGAATAGTGGAAGCCTTGAGCCAAAAAGCTCAGGTACAGCACCAGGCCCTAGTTTAAGCCCCAGGACCATCACACACAATCATACACACACACACACACACACACACACACACACACACACACACACACAGAGAGAAGAGACAGAGACAGAGAGACAGAGACAGAGAGAGACAAAGAGAAAAGGAAAATAAAATAAAATCCAAGTCTACCATCTGAACCCAATATATGTTAGTTATGTTGGTGTTTTTCCTATAACAAGCTTGGAATTGAAGATGGGAACAGGGATGGTATAGCATACTCTGTTATTATTTCAGACTCTTTTCTCTCTTTCCAACTGGTGTTCCTGTGCAGTTTAACTTGTTCTTGTCACCATGTGGTCACAGAATGAGTACTCCAACTTCGCCTTCCTGTCTATATAGCAGGTACTCAAAAGTAGGTTAAAAATGAAATGGTGATGCTTTTAAAAAAATTCTTAGAGCTGGGTGCTAGTGGCTCATGCTTGAATTATAGCCACTTAGGGGGCTGAGATCTGAGGATCATGCTTTGAAGTCAGCCTGGGCTGAAAAGTCCCTGTGAGACTCTTATCTCCAATTAACCACCAGAAAACTGGAAGTGCTGCTATGGCTCAAAGTTGTTGACTGCTAGCCTTGAATGAAAAACCACTGAGTTCAAGCCCTACAACGGGGTGCGGGGGGGGGACAGGGAAAAAAACCACCACCACCACCAACAAAACACTTTATAAATCCTCCCAAGTCTTCTGTTTTCATCTCATTGGCTAGAATTGCATTCCAAGGCTACTCTTATCTGTGATGGAGTTAGGATATTGAAGATAATTGGTTTGGGTTTTTTTTTTTTTTTGGTGGGGTGGTGGTGGTAAGGGGGAATTATATGACCACTGAACAAAATCAGGATTCCCTCCTTAAAGGAGAGAAGAATGCATAATGAGTAGACAAGGACCAAAATCTACCACTTGGCCTATATTTGACAATTAAAAATTGGTAAATGTATCTTATCAGTATATTCTTAGTAAAATCCTTGAACCAGAGCAGTATTTCTTTCCTTTTCTTTCTTTTTTTAAATGATGGTGTGGAAGGGGAGAATGCATGCTATAGCATTTAGAACAAAAACTCTTTGCTTATTGAAGTTTTAAGAGCTTTGAAGTTCATCTCCTTGCCAAAGAATTTCCCAGTTGTGTGGTTTGCCCAGAGGTTCAGATGGTTTCTGAGCTCAGCAGTGATCATCCTGCATTTTATAGGTCTCTGCAGTGTCATTACTATGGTTCATTATGCTGTCTTGCAACAGCTTTGGCCACCCTTGCAGATGAGTTCAAAAAGCATCCTTTTCTGCAACCATTTCTTCAGTCCTGCCTATTCTAAGTCAGCCAGTTTTTTCTCCAATCTGGCGCTCCTTAGGTGGAACACATACGAAATGTGACCAGGACTTGAAATGACAATATAGGCAAGAATCTCTACTAGGCCTTTTTTCAGTGCTCATCTCTGCAGCTTCTTTCCTTGGTCCCCCCTATCCCATTGCCAGTGAGCTTTGTTAGATTCTACCAGCTTTTCATCCCTCCAGATGTTATAATCGGTAAGTTAAAATAGTGCTTCCCAGCTTTTTATTTTCTGGGGGGGGGAGTGAGGAAGGAGGGTGAGCAATGTGTCCATGATGAACAGAGATAACTCTGGAAGGTACCATGTGTATATAGGGTGAAGTAAGTGGGCTCTGGTGACAGCATCTATGTGCCCATGTGAGTAGGTATGCACATATGTGCATTTATGTTGTATGTATGAGCACAAGTGCACACATGCATGTGTATGTGTGCACATGTATGTGACTCATGCCACAGCATTATTCACCATGATTTTGGAAAGAGAAACACCTCCACTATCAACTTTTGTTGAAATTGGCCAATCAGAGCATTATGGTACCCTCCCCCTCCACAATTGTGTCCAGTGATACAACTGGAGTCAGTGAGGTGCAAGACCCCTCCCCACTCCCCTTGAGACTTCCAGAATTAGAACTTATTTTCTCCCATGACATTTAGTGCAAGCTTCATGACTCAATTATGGATACAACACTGTTAATACGTAAGAAGGAAGATTGTAAGATTACATGAAGACTGTAAAATCAGAAGAATATCTAGAAGACATTTTTGAAAGATTTAGACAAGGTCTGCCCTAAAGCTAATCTCAGTCACTGGCTTTGCAAATACACAAGCAAATTCCTTTCTTTTGTGCTAACCCAAGTTGAACCCTTTCTGCCCATTTGACATGAACAAAAAAATCCTCATTAAAAAATCCTCATTAATTCTTGAACACAAACTCTATATCCTTGAATTTTTTTTGAAGTTTTGAGTTTTAGCCTATCAACACTTTTATATTCTCTCTCACAACACAACTACAGGTTTTAAAAATATAAAACAGGTTTACATTATCATTCAAGTTATTTAACTTTCTGTCACTATGTTTTCAAGTAAAATTTATTTTCTAGGAGGTGATGTCATTTTTATTGCATTGCTTCTCATTCCCTTGACATGGTTTTGCATGTGCCAGGTGGTTGTATCTATGGCAATTTTAGAAACACACACTTGAGGAGTTGTGGGCACAAGTATAATAGGGAACTTCTGAATACAAAAAGTTTTCAGGTCTCAGAGGCACAGAATTGTAATGGCAGCATAATAGACTTTGTCACAGGAAGACCCTTTTGGGACCTCACAAATAGGCAACACTCACTCTATCCACAGACATAACTCCTTTGTGGATGAATACATACATATAAATATTCTGCAAGGTAGTGACAATCTGAATTTCAACAACTTTATTGAAATAGCTCTGGGTAAGCAGAGATACCCCCACATAATAAATTATGACATTTGACACTGAAAAAAACAACAACCTAGTGCTAATGCCTCTGGGGGGTATATTTTTGTTCCTTTTTTCCTTTGATTTTGCAGAGTTCTTATTTCCCTAGAGCACAAAGTTAGTCTAAACACCTGTTTTTCAAAGGGCTCAGATTAAAGAGGAGAGTGAAGAACAGTACTGGTGATTTACTTACATTCTGTGAAATACTTAGGTCAATATCTATTGCCAAATGTGCATAGGCTGAAAGAGATTGATATTCAAATGGGACATTTTCCAGCAATTTCTTTCCAGTGGTCGTCTTAGTTAGATACGCACTCTAATTTATTAGAGTAGAATAAAATTGATATGAAAGAGTTATTTCAACAAGTGCATGATTTGAGAAATCCTGATCAAATTAGAAATATTAAGCTCATGTTTCATTCAGTTCTTAACTAACAACTCAGTAACTGAAGGAGAATGTATTTTCTTTTTATATCTCCACCCATTGACTCAGTTTTGAATGAGCTCTTCATACTCTATAGTCTCTTCTATGGCCAGTGGTCTAATAATTGTAGCTGAAGTATTCAGTGTGTCCACTTCCTATACATATTTGAGGTTCAAGTACTTTCTCAACATGCAGTATTCTAGAGTGATATACAACAGTCACAAAATATAGCAAATTATTTAATATTCCAGTCCAACTATTAATATAGTATCAAAATTTTAGCAAGATAAGAGAGTTTCATTCTTGACCTTCAGTTTTCACTCTTTTGGCCTGAAAGATATTGGTCCAAAGTGTCATTTTGAACCTTAAAAATATTGGGCCACATAATGTTGCTTTTCCCTTGACTGATATCTACTTTGGTGTACTTTAAAAAATTAATTTCTTTGAAAGCTAAAGGACATTAAGACAGCTTTGCTACCTCATCAATAAATGATCAAGAGAGATACCTTTCTAATGTTGGAAAATATATATGGGGATCATTTCTGATCCAGATCTGATCCAGAGCTTATTTGATTATTCCCCCTTGCAAAAAGAAAATGTTATTTGTTATGATAGTTAAGAAAAAGCTGTGTCTAGCTAAGAAAATAGCTTCAATAACAATATTTTCAGAAATGTGTGTAATTGAAGATACTGAGAGCAGTCTGTAATGTTGATGTTAGAATTACCAGAGGCTTTATTGCTATTGCTTATAACAAGTGCAACAGAACAAAGATCTTGAAGACCTCTGAATACAACTTCCTTTCCTAATTGTCATAATATGATGATGGTGTCTTTGTTCCTTAATAGAATAGTTTCTACTTCAATGCTTGTTAGTGTGGCTATCCACAAAAACTAATTTAATGTGCTCTCTAGAATCTTCCATTATGAAAGAACTCTAACAGGGTAGTTCATTAAAAATATACAAACAAAACAGAGTATTTAAATATTAAAGACAATCCCAGAATGGAGTGATCATTATGGTCTCTGATAATAAAAAGATATAATAAAAAGATATTTAAGGAGTGGAAATATTCAACTTTAGTCTCCGACCTTCATTGTGATCATACCTTCCTCTTTACATCTCCCATTGAGAAGTCCAGAGTAGGTTAAGGAACATAATCAGAGAGAAGACATTTTATTGGATATCTATAACATTCTTGATGCTTTACATATGTTAATTCACTTATTGTTATATGTTCATATATTTAGAGCAAGTGAGAGGACTAATTTATCCAAATAATTATAGTGACTTAAGAAGTATTAAAAAAAGTAGAGAAAAGCATTAACTAGCCAAGTCTTGATAATTGGTAGAATTTTTGCATTCTAAAAGAGTGAAATTTGATGGCTATTATGACAGTGTTAGAATGCCAGGCCTTGAAGGAGTTATGTAGACATGAGGGTAGATCACTCACAAAAGCATTATTGCTTTTCTCAAGAGGCAGGGATAATTCTTTTGCTGATAGTTTTGGGTGCTAGGAATAAAACACAGGAACCTTGCACATGCTAGGCAATCACAGTACCACTAAGATACATCCCTTTTTAGACTGGGTTCAATTATAAGACTAGACCAATAGTCAAGAGATGAGTTTGCACAAAAGGAATGTGACCCCCATTACTTGCCTGATTTTTTCCATTCCCATTTATCCATTTGCTTTCTTCCACGCACTCAGACAACATGACCAACTTCTTCCTGTCACTACTCAAGCTTTATTTCCATGGTCGCCATGTACCAGGTAACTATGATGCAAAGAACTGACTAAGGGAGAAAAAAAATAAAGTTTAAACTTTCAGATGTTTCTTGATCTGTTCTTCTTAAAAATACTCTATGTTTTTGTTGCTCTACGCATGCATATATTGAGCATACCATCTTCTTTTATTTTTGGTAAAAAAGTATATATTTTAGCATTTGGTTATAAGTCAAATAGTGAAATCATGCTCATGAAGAAGTATTTCAAGTCACCAATTATTTTTACAATAGATAATCTATTTTGTGGTTGTTCTTTGCTATATTGGCATATTCATAACTTAAAATGATATGGTTATGTATTGTTTCTTGATTTTAAAATACCATGCTCTCTAGTGATACCTCACTATAGAAGGTATTTGTTTGCCTTGGGTAGGCAATGGGGCTTGCACTTTAAGGCCTCGTGCTCTTATTTGTGTTCTCAACGCTGGTGCTCCTCTACTTGGGAATTAGCTTCAGAAGTTTGAATGTTCACATGGCTTTAAAAAAAATAAAGACTGACACTCCTACCACTTGAGCGACATCTCTACTTCCAGCTTTTCACTAGTTAGTTGGAGATAAGAGCCTCATGGATTTTTCTGCCATGGCTAGTTTTGAAACATGATTTTCAGATCTCAGTACCCTGTGAAGGTAGGTTTACATACATGAGCCATCAGAACCTGACTTATGAAAGATACTTGACTCATCTAAGCTATTTACATGATAAGTGAAGTTTGGAGGGAATTTGCATTTTATATACTCATATATAGGTTATATTACTTCATTAATAGGTTGAGTAGCATTGCCTTTTTTCCTCTGTCTTGTCAGATAGAAGGCATAATATAAAGAGAATGCCTACCCTATATAAGATAGGTTAGGTGAGAAGAAAAACAGAAATTGGATAGAGAATGATTACTTTAAAAAGTAAAACCATCCGCCAACAACAAATCCTCAAAGAAACAACTGCCCAAAAAATAAGGGGCTAAAGACCTAAAGACAAAATTCTCTGAAGAGGAAATAAGAATGGCCAATAGACAAATGAAGAAATGCTCACCTCTCTAGCCATAAAAGAAATGCAATCAAAACAACATTGAGATTCCACCTCACCCCAGTTAGAATGGCTATAATCAAGAGCTCTAATAACAACAGATGCTGGAGGGGATGTGGACAGAAGTTGGAACCCTA
>NW_012267225.1:27866172-27923590 GCF_000151885.1 Dipodomys ordii
GTAAGCCAGGCCCAAAGAAACATAGGTCCCATGGTTTCCCTTATTTGCAATAACTAGTATATGTCTGAGACAAGCAGAAAAGGTCAGATAAGTTCATGTTAAGCGAAATGAACCCCAAGATAAGGACACAAGTGTTTTTCTTTCTTGCTTCTATTGTTTTTAACATATTTATAAGGTACCATGTGATTTTTTGTATGTCCCTCCCCCACAGTATAACCTCTGTTTTCACTGTATTTGATGTTGGTATAATTTGGGGAGCGGAAGGGAAAAAACAAATCGTTTAAATGGGGATACAGGTGGACCCATTGCAACAATGAGATGTACAAGACGCTATGTCGAAAATGAACTTTACAATTTAGGCTGGGGAGGAATGTAGTTGTGGAGGTAGGAGAGAAAGAATGGTAGGGGAAAAACAAAGAAGGAGGCAACAATGCTTGATAAGAAATGTACTCATTGGACTGGGAAGGTGGCTCAGTGGTAGAGCGCTTGCCTTGCATACATGAGGCCCTCAGCACCACATAAGCAAAAAAAGAAAAAAGCCGGAAGTGGCGCTGTGGATCAAGTGGTAAAGCGCTAGCCTTGAGCTGAAGAGCTGAGGGACAGCGCCCAGGCCCAGAGTTCAGGCCCCACGACCGTCCTGCCCCACAAAAAAATGTACTCATTACCTTGCTCATGTGATTGTAACACCTCTGTATAGTATTTTCACAATAAAAAAATTTATTTAAAAAAAAGAAAAAGTAAAACCAATCATAGAATATAGTGTTTTACTTTAAAAAATAGGATTCATGTTGGTTCTTCAGTCTTCAGCTAAAATGAAAAATATTTATAATATAAATGTAAGTTATATATACAATGATAAAATAATAATAGATAATAGTTCTACTAGGGATACAGGTGGACCCAGTGCAACAATGAGATGTACAAGTCGTTATGTCGAAAAACGAACTTTACAACTTTGGCCGGTGGTGGGGGAGGTGGGGTGAGGGGTGGGGAAGCAGGGGGGCGATAGGGGGAAGATGGGAAGGGGAAACAAAGGAGGAGGCAACAATGCTTGATAAGAAATGTACTCATTACCTTGTCCCTGTAATTGTAACCCCTCTGTACGGTATTTTCACAATAAAAAAAAAGTTCTAGTATGCCACACTAAATACTGAATTTTTTAGTGATTATTTTATATAATCTTCTGAAACAATAAATGAATATGGAAAACACAAAGTCTCTTTTATAGATGAGAATTAGCAATGTGAACCTCATCACCTAGGTGGTAAATGGATAAAATCAGTCAAATCTGAACCTTGTTCAAAACCATAATATTCCTCTGTCAAGTACTTGCCAGGGCCTCTAAGTAACAAAGAAGAAATGTAGGATTAACTCCTATCTTCAATAACACTGGGCTTTTATTAGAAAGGCATTCTCATACTAAAATAAAGGAAGGGTGGACTATTTAATGAAATAATGAAGTTCTAACTCGAAATTCCTGTGCTGTTGATGTGTATGCTACAATATTAATAGTATTAGGGGATGGTCTGAGAGGAAAGGTCATCTTTTAAGATTTCAAAAGAAGTTTCAAGAAAGAAGTAGAGGGGTTTGGGGTGGGGGTGGAGAAGAGGGAAATAGGGAGTGAGGGGGGAAGATGGGAAGGGATGGGAAGGGGAAACAAAGGAGGAGGCAACAATGCTTGATTAGAAATGTACTCATTACCTTGCCCATGTAATTGTAACCCCTCTGTACGGTATTTTCACAATGAAAAAAAGAAAGAAGTAGAATTTGAAATGGAACTATGATTGACAGAATTCAGGTAGAGAAAACTATGGGCATCTGGACTTTCTACCAGAAGAAAACATTGGCTTGTACATTCTATCTGACATTGACAGAATAAACTTGGCAAGATTCGCCCAAATAGAGAGAAAAGGAGAAAGACATCTGAACTACAGGTATAATGAGCAGTGATAGATCCAACATGTAGAGAGGAAAAATGGTAGAGGACTCAAGAGTGGTAAGAGGCTATTTCAGTGTGTTAGGTGGTGTTAATGTCAAAGAATTGACCTGCATCTTAGAAAAATTTGGAGAGCCATTGGGATTACCTTATTTATGAGAGAAGGATACAGAAAATTATTATCTTCATTTATAAATTCTAATGGATGTAAACATGATCATAGGAAAATAATTTTCTTTAATTTTTTTGTTATATTTATGTAGTTATAAAAAGGAGGTGCTATATACTAAATCAGTTCATATATACAATGCATCTTGATCAGTGTTAACCATTTTGTTATTCTCATACCCTCCCACTTAACCCCTTCTCCCCTCAATCTTCTTAATTTTATGATATACACAGTGGATCCTTGACAGCATTCTCCACCTTTCCCCTTTAATTTGTCTACCCCTCTCTACTTGGCTCCATTCCCCCTCTTATTATTGCTTATTGTTGATATTATTGGTCTTTGATCTAGTCTTTCTAAAAGATTATACTATTTGAGCTCTGCATAGATTCTATTATACTTCAATTAGCTCATTACTTTTGTAACCACTTGCATACTGACCAAGGTGTTTGCTTATTAATTATTACATTCTATCCACAAGGAACCATGCATCCTTTTTTTTTTCTCTGAGTCTGTCTTGCTTCACTTAATATAATTTTTCCCATGTCTTTCCACTTCCTTATGAATGGTACAATATCATCCTTTCTAATAGATCAGTAAAATTGCATTATGTATATATACCACATTTTCTTGATTCATTTTTCCATTGAGCAACATCTGGGCTGATTCTATATCTTGGCTATAGTGAGTAGTGTGGCAATGAACGTAGTTGTGCTGATGGTTTTACTGGAAACTTACTTGTGTTCTACTGGGTAAATAAATGTCAGAAGTGGAATTGCCAAATGATAAGGTAGTTCTTTGTTTAGTTTTTTGAGGAACCTCCATTTTACTTTCCAGAGTTGTTGAACAAGCTTATGTCCCCACCAACAGTTTCTTAGTTTCCTTTTGGCAGCATCCTTGCCAGTATTTGTTGTTTGCTTTCTTGATATTGGCCATTCTAACTGGGGTGATGTAGAATCCTAGTATTGTTTTGATTTACATTTTCTTTATGGCCAGAAATATTGAGCATTACTTCATGTGTCTATTGGCCATTTTTACTTCTTCTGAGGAGTCTCTCTTTAAGTCATTAGCCCATTTATTAATTGAGTTGTTTCTTTGAGGGTTTAATTTTTGAAGATTTAATTTTTGAGTACTAATTATATTCTGGATATTAAGCCCTTGTCTGATGTATAGCTGGTAAAAATCTCCTCCCATTTTATGGGCTCTCTATTTAGCTTGTTAGCTATATCATTTGCTATGGAAAATCTTTACAGTTTGATGCAATCCTATTTGTCAAATCTTACTTTGTTGTTTCTGTATTTGATTTGTTGTTTCTTTGATTTGTTGTTCTTTCTAAGTGAAAATCCTGTACCCAGTAGCCCTAGTGCTTTCCTTGCCCTTTCCTTTAATAGTTTCGTGGTTTCTGATCTTACATTGAGATCTTTTATCCCTTTTGAATTGCTCCTGGCACAAGTTTCAGGACTTGATTTGTTCCTGGATCTAGTTTTCTGTATATGGATATCCAGTTTTGCCAGCTCCATTTGTTAACTAGGCTCTCTTTCTTCCAGCATATGTTTTTTGATTCCTTATTGAATATTAAATGGGTATAGGTCTGTGGGCTCATTTCCGGGTCTTCTATTCTGTTCTTGGTCCTCAGCCTATTTTTGTGCCAATGGCAGCCTCTTTCTATTACTATAGTTTTGTAATAGAGTTTGGAGTTTGTTGCTATTATTCTATCAACACTGTTCTGCCTGCTAAGGATTGCTCTTGCTATTCAGGTTTTGTTTGTTATTCCATATGAATTTTTGGATAAAGTAATCATTTTCAAATATCTCATCCATTCTAAAATATTTTGTTTCCTATCCTATAAAGATTAAATGAATTTTGCTGAGTGCTAGTGGCTTATGACTGCAAGCCTACCTACTCAGAAGGCTGAGACTTCAGGATCACTGTTCAAAGACAGCCTGGGCAGAAAAGCCCATGAGACTTTTATCTCCAGTTAGCTACAAAAAAGCCCTAAGTGGAGTAAATGGAGTTGTGGGTTGAATGCTAGAGAGTTAGCATTGAACAAAAGAGTTCAGGGACAGTACCCAGACCTTGAGTTCAAGCCCTAGGACTGGTATACACACACACACACACACACACACACACACACACCCCTCGATTAAATGAGTTTGTTTGTATGAGACATATTTAAGTCCATGTTTCTTATCTTGCTATCCCTCCATGGAGGTGAAAAATCAACCTCAGAGTTTTTACCTGTTCTTAATTTCTGAGTGTTATTATTGGAAACTTTAGTAGTTTATTTATGTCTATGATAGAAATATGAGCTCCTCTATCACCTGATTTTATTTTTCTTTTTGAGGTATGAGCAACAAACATGCCATGTATCAAATCCAATGGAAAATTGACTGTGAACATGATCTGGGTTTTGGTGTATTGATTTGGTTGACTTAATTCTGTATATTTTAGGGAACAATTTTAGTGCATGGAAGTGCAGACTGAATTTGGGGCTCAAAACTGTTTAAACAAATTTTTTAGAAGCTGAGAGGTTTTAAATTTGCTTTTATCTCTTAAGCTTCCTTCCAGGTATGAGTAAGAGATATCATGTTAAAAGAAATAGTGACAGGTATGTTAAGATGGGAAAACTGGAACTGATCTCAAGATTTCTAGTTATCCAGAGTAAAGTATGGGGTTTTAGCTTGTCAGCATTCCAAAGTGAAGGGGAAACTAAAGCATTTTCCCAGCTTTGGTTTCAAAATTAAGGTTAAGATTGCTTTACATTGCTAAGCATATGAATGACAAAGGATTTCTGCTTTCCCACACTTCATTGAGTTTTGAATAAAGTTAATATGGTGTTAGGAACTGATGTAGTAGTTGGTAGGTTACTTTCCAATTTGAAAATTTATGTGTATTTGTTGTGGCTTCTTCAAATTGACAGTTAAGCAAAATGCCCAGGTTTTCAGTTGATGTCATCTGCAGGGGCTAAATTGAAATCAAACAAACTTGGAAAGTCTTTCCATAGTGCTGCAATAGCAAGGGCTGGTCATTAATTTTTTTTCTTACGATGCCAATATTGGACTTTCCTGACAGTGAACCTTGTATTGCTAAGTATTTTAAGTTGTTTATCCAGAATCTAACCCACTTTAACCTATATAGTTCTGGTGATAATTGCTGAATATCCAAATTAATAGGAAAACTGGCACAATACTAGATAATATCAGAGTTTGTTATTTGTGAAGTGCCAATTTTCTGTAATTAGAGAAAATTGCTAATTATCACTGGAACTATTCATTAATATTTGAAGCAGAATAAAAATTGATAGAAATGTTTTTTAGTGGCTAAAATTTTGAAAGGCCACCTGCTGTCATCACTTTAATGAGTGCAGCTCTTTGTATCTTATCAAAGAACTGGGAACTTGGGAGGAAAGTGGAAGTAATATTATTTTCCCAAATATTGTGATGAAATGTTTAAACAGTAAGGCTTACACTTGACTTACCTAGTAAATTAGGAAAGTCTCATATTTAATCAGTTAATGCCAATACCTTTGTATGAGATCAAAGTGGTTTTGGTTCATGAAATAAAGGGCATAGTTATATACATTTATTTAGTCCTTGAAAAGAGGCACTATTTGTAAAATTTATCTACATCAATGATAATTATGACTATTATATCACACCATTATGGAAATATAAGCTTTTGAGCCATAACAGTGAAAATAAGCTATGATTTTCAAACTTAAACCATGCTTTTCACAGATGGCCTTGGAAGTCAAATTTATAAGTATGTTCTTTGACCCAAAATAAGAATAAGTACAGATGCAAATGGTGTTAGAAAGATAAAACCTGTATTCATTAGCATATAGGAAACATTAGAAAACTGATCAACTTTTTATATTTAGTAAATGGTTGTTGAAATCCTTTTTGAGATAGTGAATTATTAATTTATTCAACAAATTTTTTTCTGAGCCTCTACCCTAGAATGATACCTGAGTAGCCATAGGAGCCAACTGAGTCAGTGGACTAGAGAGATTGAAAGGAAAGAAAATAAGGTTGACCAAGAAAGTTGGTTGTTCAGGGTCAGAATGAGGCTGAAATGAACTTGTCTGCAGGGGACAGAGTGTGTGATTAAAACAGGGCCTATGAGCATAGGGTCAGGAAGAAGGTGAACACAGGGTCAAGGAACCAGCAAGGGTGACAAGCTGGGAAATTGGAAAAAATGGCTTTGACTGAATGGATCTGTAGATATAATTCTAGTGAATTTAGAGTGGTAGTAACTGAGATCCTGGTAGATGTCCAGTATATTCCACTCACAACTATAAAAAATGAAGGAAAAAAATGGTAAACAAATAAAAATTTACCTGTGATGTCAAATATTCTTTCTTCTTTCTTTATCTTATTTGCGGGGGCAGGGGAGTGGAAGAGCCCCTCACATATGCTAGAAAGTTATTCTAACATAGATTTACATTCTCAGCCCTTTTCTAATTGTAGTTTTAAAATTTATAATGTAATGAAGTGTGACTGATGACTCACAGTCATTTCTAGTGGATTTTAGACAACACTTTGTAACTTATGTCTCCCAAAGCATGAATTATATGTTATTAAGGAAGGAGATCATAGATATAATCCATCCTAACTCTTCCCACAATGCTGAATTCCTATGGACATTTGTTTCAGAAGGGGTAACAGTTTTATGGACCTTACTGTATTATAAAGGCAGGGGTCTTGTAGTTGCTTTGTGTTGGTTCATTTAGAAGGCACAGTCTAGAAATACCTTCAGTACTTTCTTTATATGAGAGAATTTCTAGCTAGCTTTGCTCTATTAGGATCAAGTTCTTCACAGTATCTTTTCCAAAATGTGGCATTCACAATTTACTACCATTTCCAGAAGTACATTGGTCATAAAGAGTTCCAAAAGATGTTTAATTTGGATCAGAGAACTGTGCTCAGAGCTCAAGTAGCCAAGAACATAGATCCAAATCATATTTTAAAATGGATCCTAGGATTACTGCCTTGGAAAGACCTGTGCATCTGAGCATTGGACCCCAGAGTTTTACTTCCCTCCCTTCAGGACTTGGAAGCTATAGCTGGATCTAGACTCACAGGTGCCTCTGCCTAATCATTGTAGAGTAATGCCCCATCCTCTCATTCAAACTTAGGTATGTTTAGAATGACTGACTGTCCATGATGCAAAAGAGATGAATCCTGCCAAATAAGGAGAGAATTCTCCAAACATAGTAGAGAGGTTGTAATCTGGGCAGATCAGAAGACTAACAAAATGTCCCTTGTGTGTTTTTACTAAATCACTTCATATTGGGGATAGGGCTGCAGTCTAAACACAAAATTGATGTCTTACCAACATGGCATGAGGACAATTTTATTCAAAATCTTAAATAGTTTTGCATGATGACTCATTCCATGAGGTGGTTTAGGGAGTTTTACTTGTGTCATGCTGGCCCTCAAAAAATCTCCAGTGTTCAGTATTTCATATTTTCAGATGAAAGATTCTCCACCTGTACTTATCACAAAATGTATAAGTTGTATATTGAATACATACAAGATTTTTGTATGCCAATCACACCTCTATAATGTGATTTAGAAAAACGTAATCCAAACAGTACAATATTAAAAATCTGTCTGGGCACTCTAATGCTAAGATGCTCATGAGGCTGAGCTCTGAGGATCACTGTTCAGAAGTCAGCCCAGGCAGAAAAGTCTGACAGCCTCTTATGGCCAATTAACCACCAGAAAACCAGAGGTGGAGCTGTGACTCAAAATAGTAGAGCACTAGCCTTGAGCAAAACAGCTCAGGGACAGCACCCAGACCCTGAGTTAGAGCCTCACAATTAACAACAGCAACTAAATCTGCTGTGACAATAATAAGCAAGCAATCTTCATTTCAAGTACTTAGAAATTACTGGTATTAATCAAGGAGAATATGGATTTTGGTTCTGGGCTTGAATTTAGGGCCTGGGAACTATCCTTGAGCACTTTTGCTGAAGGCTAGCATTTTTTCCCTTTCAGCCTTTTTTCTTTCTTTTTCTTTTGGTAGTTAATTAGAGAGAGTCTCATTGACTTTCCTTCCCCATGCTGGCTTCAAATCACGATCCTTATATCTCAGACTCCTGAGTAGCTAGGGTGACAGGCGTGAGTCACTGGCACCTGGCTTGAGAATATTGAATTTTAATGGTCCATATAGCATTTATTTGAGAGTTGAGAGTTCAGAACCTCTTCTGCTTCTCTTCCAAGCATAGGCGTTTATATCCATTGGATAAAGTAGAATGCTATGGAATATTGTCTATGCTTAAATCCTGCAGCTTCTTTATAATAATAATTGGCCAGACACTAATCATGACACAAAATTGATCTCATGCTCATTGGGCTGCCGAACAACATTTTGAGTGCTTCCCATGAACTAAATCATAGTCCTTCCCACAGCTTTGGAAAGTACACAATGACATTCTTGAATGTTACATCAGAGGACATTGGAGCAAGGAGTTTAAATTACTATGTAGGAGTCCACTTTTTATATGTGACCATGGCCAGGGTGGAATCCAGACAACCTGGCCCACTCATTTCAGCTACGCATTAGAAAATTAGAGAGTGGCTCTATTGTGTTTCTCTGTGGTATATCAGAAACAGAATTCCTGCAGGAAAGGTGCTCTTGTGCTGGTGGGTGGCACTTCTTTGCTGAAATGAGATGCCATTTCACTGCCAGTGATACAGAAAAATGTGTCGACCTTTCTTTCTCTTGATCCAATCCCAACTGCAGGGAGCAATGTGACTACCCAGTGTGAAAAATATTCCAAGCATCTCAGTTGATAAATTCGAATGGAGCTCTGATGCCTTTTGTGACTTTGCTCAGATTCGTTTAGTGAACCAAGCACAAACTGCTTAAATCTTTTACATACAGCCATTCTATTGCCTATTAATTAGAACCGTCTTTTAATTGCCCTAGTGCTTCAGAATTAAGTCAATAAGTTACACAGATAGAATCCCCTGGGGCGGGGGGGGGTTTCTTTATGGGAAGCTAGCAATGTTAAAAACAAAGAAGCAGCAAACAATAAGACTCCCAGTAATATCTACAAAACACCCCCACAAAAAATCTTCCTAAATTATTTAAGGATCAAACTCTATTCTCAAGCTGCATGTTATAATATACATGATGCTTAGTTTACAGGGCCACACAGAGTGACTTCTGATAGGGTTGGTGGTTTCTTTGTATGCCTTTAGCTCCTTTCCTTTAAAAACCACATTTCTCCTACTCCATCCCCTTCTAGAAGAGAGAGCTGATAGGTTCATTTTGTTCTATCTCTTCTGACATAACAGGAAGAGATCATACATCAGTTTTTCCCATTTGATAGACTGCTTTTATTTGTGGGGTATTTTTTTTGCTGATTAATCATTACCTCATCCAGACATTTATATTTTAGGTCATTTTAACTTTCCGTGTCTAAAAGGAAATGTCAGCTATTGATGAAGACTGGAGAAATTTGGGAAAGCAAAGAAGGAATAAACTTATTCAAAGGTAGATTCTGAAGGGACGTAGTGGATATCTCCAGTTGATGATGAAGATGGGCACTGAGTCGTTGAAACATTCATGAACTTCTTCCGCAACTTCCAAATCTTTTGGTGATGGTAATGACAGCTCTGTCCGGGGCTGCTGGTAGGTCTGAGACTGTGGACCCTTCCCCTTAATGGTCTCCAGCAGCTCCAATCCTCCCACCATCACTTTCCTTGCATGTTTGAGTCCACCTTTCCATGTCCTTGACTCAGCCTACCTCCTCCTTTGCACTAGAAATGCCCACAAGTATACATACTGATAATTATCTCAAGCTACATTGATAAATGCCATGAAGCTCCTGATGCATATTCATTGATCAAAGTATGACTCTATGCAGTGCTACTTTAGATAATACTGGCTCGAAAAATAATCTTATAAACATCCTCCTTCTGTGATCCATGGCCTATATTTCACATTGTGTTAGCTCCTTACTCTCTGGAGTTCTGAGTCAGGCTTTTTATAGTTCACATAACCTAGATTTGTGAGTCACTATGTACAATAAATAGCCTTCTCACAGCAACCACAAGTTTGGAGTCAGTGCCAGGTGCCACGACTGTTGACGCCACTGCCTGCTGACGACAGATGTACTGTAGCATTCACATCATTCTCAGGCATCAGTTTCCTTTGTCATTAAAACAAGAGTCTTGGAGAAGCTGGT
This sequence comes from Dipodomys ordii, assembly GCF_000151885.1. Taxonomy (NCBI): domain Eukaryota; kingdom Metazoa; phylum Chordata; class Mammalia; order Rodentia; family Heteromyidae; genus Dipodomys; species Dipodomys ordii. Next base: position 27,876,475 of record NW_012267225.1, read on the forward strand.
AGTTTCCTAAGATATAATTTTAAACATGGTCATCTCTATTTTTTGCTTCAAATGGGAAATTAAAAAGCTCCGGGTTTTATTATTCCTCATGAAAAAGCCTGTTTTATTTTATTGCATCAGGCTGGTACGCACATTGCCTAAGTAAAGATGACAAATTTTTGTGTCTTTTACTATGCATTCGGTTTACTTGTAGATTTATAGGCACATTCTAATAACCACAAATGAGGGAAAATATTCAGCCTGTTTTTTTTGGGTCTGGCTTACTTCGCTTAGGATAATTTTTCCAAGACTTTCCATTTCCTAACAAATGGGGCAATGTCATTCTTTCTGATGGAGGCATAGAATTCCATTGTGTACATATATAACATTTTCTCGATCTATTCATCCACTGAGGGGCATCTGGGTTCATTCTATATCTTGGCTATTATTAACAATACTACAATGAACATGGCTGTGCTGGTGACTTTAGTGGAGCTTGGTTTGTAGATGCCCAGGAGTGGGATTGCTCTCTATTTAATCTTTTGAGGAATCTCCATACTGTTTTCCAGAGTGGCTGATCAAGTTTACATTCCCACCATCAGCATAGCAGCATCCCGTTTTGGCCACATCCTGGCCAGCATCTGTTATTGTTAGTTTTCTTGTTAATGGTCATCCTAACTGGGGTGAGGTAGATATTAATTAAATGGAAGTATAAACATTCACACAGTAAGAACAAAGGAACATATCTTGAGGAGAGGATCAAAAGAGCTTATTAACATATTAACATATTAGCTATATGCTAACAGTATATATGTGCATCATGTAAAATGATACCGAAATGAATTCCAAGATTTTTAAAATATATTTTTGATTGTCAAAATACTGTACAGAGGGGTTACAGTTTCATCAATAAGATAATGAGTACAGTTCCTAGTGAGCATTGTTACCTCTGCCTTTGTTTATCCCCTACCATCCTTTCCCTCCCCACCCCAAGTTGTAAAGTTCATTTTCAACATAGTGTCTTGTACATCTCATTGTTACAATGGGTCAACCTGTATCCTTATTTCAGCATTTTATTGCTGTCCATTTTTTTCTTCTTTCCTTTTTTCCTTGGGTTATTCCCTTCTGTCTCTGTTTTTTTTTTTATTTCTGTGCCCTTTGTCTAGTATATAAGTTTATCTGATTTCAAGAAGGGGAGAAGAAGCACAGAAATGATGAGACAAAGATTGAACCAATTCAGCAGTGAAACCTACTAAACATTATGTTCAAAATGAACTACACAACTTGTGGGGAGGGGAGGGAAGTCAAAAGTGGGAAAACTGGCAGAGAATGAGGGAGGGGGGACACTATTCAAAAGGAAATGTACTCATTACTTGATTTACATAACTGGAACCTCTCTGTACATCACCTTTCCAAAAAAATTTAGACTAAATAAGAGGACATAGCAAAAGGTATGGAAAATAATGGGCCATGTGCTCCATCTCATGGTTCTAAACAAAGTAAAAGGGCAGTGGAAAGGAGAAAAATATGCTGTCATGTCTGTTATTGATGATATTGTGGAGATATTTCTTTTCCTGAAGATCTTTCTGCAGTCTTATCATCTACCATTGAATCACTGGCACTATGCAAATACTGGAGTTCCTATTTTAGCTCAGAAAGGAATGAAAGTAAAGCTAATGCCCAGAGAAAAATAAACAATATTTCAGCAAACTGAATAAGAGAGGGGAGTGGGTAGTACAGGTTCAGGATTGGACAGGATGACACTGAAGGACCCTTGCACCTGTGATTCTGCGATTGCCAATGCAACATAACGTTTATTCAGTTGTATTTTCTTGCTTGTGCTTTCTGTGATTTGATCTTCTTTGCCTCTCATTCTTTGCTTTGGAGGATTCATTTCTTGTCTATATCTTCTTTTCTCTTGCTTCAACTCCCATGGAGTTGTATTTGTTTCGCCATTTCCTTTTCTTCCTTCTTGTAGCTATTAAGGAACTATCATATGTCAACTCCCAGGAACCCATATGGGAGCTTTCATAATTCATATATTGCTCAGGGTTTACTCACTACTTTGGAAACTAGACTAAGATGTTCTAAAACTTAAAAATATCAATATTTCATGTTCATATTCAGAAAAATTCAACAATTAAAGAGAATATATTTTATGAACAAAGATTGTTTCTACTGAGCAACAAAAAAACGAAGAAAGTGTCCCCAACTCATGTACTCCATGTAAAATGGCAAAACACCTAAACATCTTTCTTTGTGGATGAGCCTCCATGTCCTTATGCTGCCATCATAGGTAGTGTTTGTGCATAAGTAGATATGTGTTAAAAATAATATTTGTGATTCTGCCTTTCTTCTTCTTTTAAGTAGCAAGCTGTATCCCTGAGGAACAAAAATAAAGGAAGTTGATGTCTACAATAGAACTATTAAGGGTGAATTTGTGCCTCTGTTATTTGGATGTAATTGGCACTGAGCATGACAATGCACTTGTAATTGGGTCTCTACTTGTTCCCTTCAAGGTTCCATGTTATTTCTACTTGAACCCATTTTTTTGATACCGTTCAGCTCAGCAGTGCCAGCTAACTCTTGTTATGCAGTTGAAAAACTGTGGCCATTAAAAATAGGATACGGTGTGATTTTGTTTTGCAGCACGGCATGGAAAATCAGTTGCTGTTCATAACAGCTCTGTGGTTGGTTGATTTAAAGCAGGGGGGTGACTTGGAATTGACAAGCAGACAGTTTGTGAAAAGGGATATTGTATCTTTAAGGCTCTCTGACTGATTGTGTTTAACTGCACCACGCAGCAGGCAGTAATTAGGCTGTAGCTTCACCGAGAGACTTAAAGCACCAGTTCTGGTTCTCAGTTCTCCACATTTGTTTTTTAAGAGCACAAACATTTTTTTTTTGAGGATTTGAATACATGATAATTAAAAAAAAAACTGTGAGTGAGCCAATGACATCCCAGAGGCTGCCACTACACACTATCTCTAGGACCACCCTGTGCTTGGGCTCTTGGGAGAGAAAGCAACTGCACTGGGAGGCAGAAAGAAACCTGATAGGAACACAGAATGCCACTGCTGCTGAAGGTGAAGGTGCTCTTGAAATGAAAGCTCTTCTCATGTGACAGTGTCTTCCAGCCCAGTTCACAATGTTAATGAGACTCCAGTTGGAACAGGCTACTAAGATTAATAGACAAAACGTCTAATAATTTTTATTTAGGGGGAAGAGAAACTTTCTTTTACCTAAGACCAGTAACTAGAGAGTATTTTAGAAGCGAATCAAACCATTCGCTTAAGGAATGTTTTACCATCCTTCAGAAATTCTACCTTCCCTTGACCTCCTTTGACCCTCTTGTAGAAAATGGTGACCATCATCAATTTGTTATTGTTTGGCAAAGATGAAGTTCCAAGTTATTTATATGTTTGTTGTCACAGAAGAGCAGTAAGCTGATTTTACACTGACCTTATAAAAAATGGACATTCAGTGACTGTGATAGCTTTGGTAGCTATTTTCTTACTAATCAGGGAACAGGGGCAGAAGCATAACTGTATAGAAGATACTGTACTGGATACTGTGAGAGATGAAAATTGGTCTCAAAATATACTTGTGGTCTTTCATGAACTATTGTTATTCTTGCTCTCGATGGATGCTATATAAGTTTAGGTACTACTTAATTCTTAAATTGCTGTCTTTGCTTTCTCTTACTATGTAAATTCATTTTTAATTTTTGTTACTTTACTCTGATGTCTGGATCTTTACCTATTCTCACACTTCTGTCTATGGTAGATGTGTACGGATTATAAATATTTTTGTTTTTTTAATAATAACTCTTCATATTCATGTATAGTGTTAATTTTCAGCATGACTTATTTCAGAGGATGTCAGTTGGGCCTCCTAAAACACCCTGAAGGGTGTATACTATTATCTTTTTAGAGACTCAGGAGCTGAGCAGCAAAAGAGGACTAAGATTAGAAACTGTTTTTTCTGATTCTCGGCTTTTTGTAGGATACTTCTCAGCATTCTCTTCTGAGAATGATCTTCAAAGCCAATCTGAGAATGGCCTATCTTCTAAATTTAAGAGCAATGTCTTCATTGTATTAGATAAAACACATAATAAAAGTCAAGCATAGGTCTCACATTAGAAAGAAACTTTGATTTATATTAGTTACTTCCATCAGTTTTAACTAATGTTTATCTTTTCACTGTCATATTTAAAGAGAATTTCTTGGTTTTGAATTTTTGGACTATCTTGAGGATGAATTGCTATCATCAATAGGTTAAGTTTTACTAATGCATTTATCTTTCTCATCAGTCTTTGTCCTAAGATCAGTAGGAAAGAGCTGATTTAAAGAAACTATAAATATGTATCAAAATCTAGTTGCTATTAGAACCAACATGTTATAAATGTGTCTCATTACTGCTATGAATGAAACAGAGATGAATTCAATTTTGTAGTTCAAATTTCACTTGTGTGTATCTACTTTTGTATATGACCCTTCCTAAATATCTAGGTCAACGTTTCTATGGATTCTTAAGGTTGGTTCATTTTGTAGTGTTAAGAAAGGTTCCTTGGAATTGGGATGTACAGAAGATCAAAGATTAATTTTTTTCCCCCAAAGTGACAATGAATCTAATTCACTGTTAGTTAATGCCAGGTGTTTCTCCCCCTAGTATTAAGTTCTTCAAAACAGTGGCTGCATAGGACACCATTCACAGAGGCTTAGTGCTGGGGAGAAAATGATTACATTAAATTGAATGATATGAATAATTCATGACATCACATTTTGTAATCCTGGTGTTAAGCACAAAACCAGTGGTTTATTTTTTCAGCAAAATGTTTTTGTATCATTTTAGATAGTGCATAATGCAAAACAATAACTGCATACATAATGCAGGAAGGATGGTGGGGAATAGGCTCCTTAATAGTGCTTGCAGCCTCATCTGTGGTGTGATCACAATAAACACGTTTTGAGCCAATACCCATGGGTGCCCAACGTTTGCTGGAATTTTCTAAGTTCAATAGAATGGCTGCCTTTTAATTTGTTTTTGAATATTACACCTGACCTTTACCACAGATCTGAAAGTCAGTCCTTGTACATTGCTTAAACTACAAATCCTTTTGTCCCCTCTTCTTTCTGTTCATGTGAAGGGTAATTCTACTGGGAAGTAAACAGCTGATTTTTTTAAAATGATGTTTGAAAATAGCATTTGAAATGCTAGAATAATACATTGAATCTCAACTTATATTTTATAAAGATCTTAAACCTTTCAGGAGAAAATGTCAGAAATGTAGCAATTCAACCAGGTATTTATTAGGTATTTATTTCTGGACTAACTAAATGGTTTCTTGCCTTATTGAATCTTCTCCCTGTTTTCTAGAGCAAACATCTTGTGTTTATAATTATTAAAAGGGACTAAAGATAGTTTTGCAACCTCCAGGATGCAGTTTCCAGGTCATGTGCTCAACAGCAATCCCCTAATATGTGACTGATTATTCTACTGCATCTCAGGCTGAAAATAATTGTGTACCTGAGCCATCTGCGACTGCCTTTTCCAGCACCTTCCTGTGGACAGCTCCAGGGCACTCTCTGGAAGTCAGAATGGATTCCTGCTGATTCGCCCACATATTTGTCTTGAATGAAAGAATAGCGTATGCCAGTGTGTTTCAAAGCTTATCACAAAAAATATATATACATCTAAATACTCTGATTTATATCAAGCATGTGTATTATTTACAACTGATTAAATATGTTGTTTTACAACATGAACAGATCTGCTGGTAAAATAACCTGTATTATAATTTTTTTGAAATACTTAATGTTTGGTTAGTAGCCTTAAAATTCTGACCTGTTTGGAGTATATGTCAACAGAATATATATTATTTAACCACATGGATGGAAAATAATTTTATTTAAAATATTACTCCCCCCTACCTTAGATAATTTGGAAGCAAGATAAAATTCCTTGACACCAAGAATGTTGTTCAAATCTCTTATGGTCTTTCAGCAGGATTCAGGAATGACTATATCTTTTCAGAGAAAAGATAAGGAAGTTATGTTTAGAAATAAATTTTAGCTAGGCACAGGTGGCTCACGCCTGTAATCCTAGCTCCTCAGGAGGCTGAGATCTGAGGATCATGGTTCAAAGCCAGCCCTGGCAGAAAAGTCTGTGAGGCTCTTATCTCTAATAAACCACTAGAAAACCGGAAGTGGCACTGTGGCTCAAGCTGTAGAACGCATGCCTTGAGCTGAAGAACACAGCGACAGAGCCCAGGCCTAGAGTTCAAGTTCACAACTGACAAAATAAATAAATAAAGTTAAATGTGTTCTAATAAGGATGTTTAATGGGATGTCCTGGGCTCACTCACTGGATATGTATGTGAAAAACAAAACACCGGTATATACTAGCCGGGAGCTATTCTTCTTATCAAAGATATATAAAACTGCCACAGTTTAATTGGCAGAGAAGCCAAACTCTGAAAAGGAACTCATATTTCTTTTCTGAGGAGTGTAAAATCTGCTACACAAAAAATCTTACTGTTAAATTCTGGGCCACAGTTAGATATTGACAGAAATTGGTTTCTTTTTTCTCACCCTGACCCTTTCCTATTAATAGAATCCTCTCAAAGCTTACAGTTTTTGGTTGACTGTTTCTGTTACTGATCATAAGATTGCTTGATCACTACAGAGCTGTGTATCTTGCATGTGCCTTTTATTATTTTTTTGATATCTAACATAACTCTTTGATAAGTGTCCAAAGATCTCAAGCCTTTCCTACTCCCATCTATTCCTTCTTATCAGCTTTAGGGCATGTGCAACTTACTTCTGATAGACTCTATTAGAAACAAGAATAGAATCATCCATAGTAAAATTCCAGTTCTGTGTACAATGATGAATGCATTACTAAAATGAAGTCTCATTTTTCTAAATAGCAACTATCACATCGCTTTTCTATAGCAAATACAAAAGAGAACAAGTTCCACTGCTTGTTTGGTCACTAGTCAGAACATCAAAGAGTAATGCAAACCTCAGCTTCTTCAGCTTTAAAACATAAAGAAACGATCTTGTATTTATCATGACGTAAATGGATTATATGCAGGCAAGTCTTGTATAATAACTCCCTATGGAAATAATAATTACTTGATCTTGCAAAGAATTCCTTTTCCTTTTCAGCTATGCATTATCACAGATTAACTTAAAACTAAATATAATAAGAAGGCAAGTAAACTCAGTTTCTTTGTAGTTTCACCCCTAGCTTTAATCACTTGGTTAAGCCTGCCAAATCAGTGATGTGGGCTTCCATGTATAGCCAGCCTTCCCACTCTTACATGTGTAACCTTGAAAGTAATACAGTTTGCTGAGTTGACTATTTCCCTGCTTTCCCAAAACGCATGTCAACTGAGCAATGTAGAGTTAGCTGTCGTAAAAAGAAGGAAGATACTTCAGTGGAAAGCCTTTTCAATAATTAATCCACTGAGCAACTGTCTGAATATTTGATAAATATTTAGTCAACTATGTGTACCATGCAGCATCGGCTGCATCCTAGAGTAAAGGTAAAAACCTGCCACTCATAGGTATCAAAGAAACGGAGATTTCAAGATCACAAGTTAGAGATGTGCATATGATTCCTCAGTACATGTGACTATCATGTGAATGCTACTGAGGGAGGAGGGAGGAGGCAGTGTCTGGTTTGGTACTGTGCTAAAGTGAATTTGGCATCACATTTTTAAATTAATAGATGCTTGCCTGTCCTGGTGCATAAGGTAATATTCCCAATGAATATGTGAAGTGGAACTCTTTAACATTTACCCTATGTCCTCTTGAATTCATATTATAGAACTAAGAAAATACTGATGGCCAATCTACTACCACATGGAGTTGGGCTTGATTTCCACTTGCAGCAGCATGCAGAAATGGAAGCTCACTGGAGAACACACGTGTTCATTCCCCAGAAGGAACACAAAGCTAAGAGAAGCTCCGTCACCCATGATGAGAGTCTTCTGACTACAGGAAATATAAGTTCGAATTCTTGTGTAGGAATAATAATAATAAAAAACCTCACCAAATGCATTTTAAATAGGAAGATGATCTCTGATTTCTGTAATGATCATGTTATAGATTGATATTTTTTTTCTGTCTTGTTAATCACTCCTAAATTGTAATCTACTGTGAATTTCTACCGAGAGGCTCACAAATTCTTACAAACCTCTTTAGAGAGCTTGTGGTCTCCTACTATCAGCACTGCGGCCCCTTCTCAGTTAGTTCCAGGTCTTTAGTTTTCATGGGGGTGGGTGTGAATCCTTGAAAACAGAAAGTGGGAGTGACTGCTCTTCTTGGCACCCCCTGCTGGCCAGAGTAGCACTAATGATGGCTCCAGAGAGCCTCATCTTCTCTCTTCCAGCCTATATGAACTGTTGCCATGGCAGCCACGGCAATAAAAGGAAGGGAGCCCAGGGGCTGCAGCATGTGTAAGAAAGAGATGACCTCAAATAAGGCACTGGAAAGGAATGCCTCTAGGACTTCCCCCAACACAAAAGAATGATCTTGCAGAGAACTCTTCTACCTGGATTTATTCATAGGAACCATGTTCTGCTCCTTAATTATGGCTCATTTGCCCACACTATCCTACTTTGATTTTCAATCTCCTGATTATATTTCTCTTTTACACATGAGTAAAAGGTGAAGAGAGGCTAACCAAAGGCAAACAAAGAAACTGCAAGGAATACCTTTTATAATATTAGAAACATTTCATGTTTCAAGAGATTTAGTATTTTTAGGATGGCAATACTTCTTGTTATGATATACTGACACAAATACAATCCTTATCAGAATCCCAGCTGGCTTCTTTGCAGAAATTGGCAAGCTGATTCTAAAACTTACATGGAATTACAAGCAACTAAAAATAGCCAAAACAATCTTGAGAAAGACATATAAGTTGGAGGGCTCACACTTTTGGATTTCAAAACATAACTACAAAGCAATAATAGTCAAGACAGTGTGGTACTGGTATCAGGACAGACATGTAGGTTGATGGAATAGAGCTAAGAGTCCACGAATAAATCCATGTACCTCCACTAAACTGACTTTTAACAATAATGCTAAGACCATTCAATGAATATAAGAAGAGTCTTCTAAAAGAAAAAAGGACAAATAAAACAAAAAAGGTAGTTGGTCCTTTACCTTACATCACATAGTAAAATTAATTCAAAATTAAAAAAGACTCTGATGTATGATAAAATACAGAGGTAAAATTTTATGATCCTGGATTTGACAATGGAATATTAGATATGGCACCAAAAGAATTCTAAACAAGCAAAAAATAAATTGGACATAATTCAGACTAAGAATGTTTGGGCTTCAAAAACTACTACTAACAAAATGAACAGATAACTCAAAGAGTAGAAGAGAAATACTAGTAATCTCTATATCCATTAAAAGACTTTTATTGTGACAACTTCATAATGAAAGACAAGTAATCCTATTCATAATGGACAATGGATGAAACTAGGTATGTCCTCAAAGAAGATATACCTACAAAGAGATGCAAGGTTGAGTAAGTGAGAAAATGATATCAAAACCAGGGTACTATCTTACTTCACACCCACTAGGATGGATACAAGACAAAAGAAAAAGGTTGGCATGGATGTGAAACTATCAGAATACTCATAGAGTACCAGATGTGCAATGGAGTAGTCACTGTGCAAACAGGCTGACAGTTCCTTCACTGGTTAACATAGGGCACCATAGAATTCATACATGGTCCTATATATTGGACCTATGCCTACGTGTATTGCCAAGAAAAGCAGAAAGATGAACTGACACAAAAACTTGAAAATAAATTGTATGACAGCATTATTCATAGCAGTTGATAAGTATAAATAACCCCAATGTCTCTCATGTAACAAATAAACAAAATGTGCTATATCCATATGATAAAATATGATTCCACCATTAAAAGGAATAAAGTACTGGTACTATACAATGGATGAATTCTGAAAAGCTTATACCAAGGCAAAGGAGTCCATTACAAAAGCCACATGCCAGAGGACCCCATTTATCTGAAACATCTAGAATAGGAAAATTTATAAAGACAGAAAGTAAATTAAGTGTTTGCTAGCACTGGTGATAAGGGAGAAATAGAGGTGATGGCTACAGGGTGCAGAGTTTTCAGTTGAGATGATGAAAATATTCTGAAATTGGCTGTGGTGATGTTTGCACATATCTGTGAATATGCTAAAAAATCACTGAAATGTACACTTTGAATGTGTGAATTATATGGTATTTAAATTATATCTCAATAAAGCTGTTAAAATGAGATGACTTTTACACTATTAGAAGCAGTTTACATGGAGAGAGGGCCAACTTTCATTCAAACTGGGTCCTCCTGTTTCTATGACCTTTTGACAGCCCAATCTTGTGAGTGCCTTTATTTATCAGCACCTGACTCTCCTACCACTCATCACAAGAGCCTGAAATCCTGTCCTTTGAGCTTCTAATGATGAATAGAACTATTGCTTAACCTTGTGCCTCTTCTTGTCTGAATTTCCTGGTTCCTCCAGGTTCAAATCTCTGTGCTTTCCAAGAAGACATTCAGCATGTTTAGTAAACTATTCTAAACAGATGAGTGAGGATTGTAGAGATGCTTATGGTTCTTCTCACTGTAGAACTTAGAGCCGAGAAATTACCTAAGCAAGAAGCATGGTGAATCCTTTCTCCCATTCCTTAAGAGGCAAGAGAAGCTAAAACATGCCATTTCCAAGTCTCTCTCCTTAACAACTAGAAGTAGCCAAGTAACAGAGTTTCTTGTGGGGGATTCATGGTATTTTCTTTTTTTTATGGTATTTGTAGATTTAAGTGCTGGTGCTGTAGAAGGCATCTTGTCACATAGTTCATGAGAATCTGGCTCTTACATCTGTGAGCTACTGAACCAGTATCACTAGCCTCCTGAATGTAAACTCCTTGGTAAGAGTTTGATTTGCTTATAGTCCTTTTATCCAAGAGTTTTGAAACTGGCAGGTGATGATAATCCTTACTGAAGCACCAATGCTTTATTGTTGTGAGTAATGTTCTGTTTGCTTCATTTTTCCTATCTTGCTCCCAGATGGAAGATTTTTAGGAATAAAATTCTAGTTCACTCGTGTTTGCATTAGCAGTATTAGCACTATGCCTTTCTACTCTTCACTATTAGTTTCATGTCTGAGTCTCTTTTATGTGATTGTTCAAAGTCTGGTTTATCCACCCAATCTATTCCTAGCTTAAGGCCATCTGGTATGTATATATGCTCCCTTTTCTTCCCTACCTTTAACTTTGTATATATGCCTTTTTCAGACCTCAAAATAGGCTTGAATCACTACTATGTTCTTTCCTTTCAGAAAAGTGACTATTTCCAGGTCTATAGTCCTTTTGGTTTTCCCCTCCATACTTCACTATCCTTTCTCCTTCAGTACATTCTGTGTCAGATAGTACTTCTTGGACTCTCAATCTGTCCCTTGCCACGGGTATGTTCTCTTCTGCATTCAAATGTGCTCCATTTTCCTTTATTTTATGCATGCACGCACACACACACACACACACACACACACACACACACACACACACCACACACCACACACCACACACCGCACACCACACCAAGTCAATGCCTCCAGAACTTCTTATAGACTAGAAACCTATTATAAGCCATTGTTCTATATTTTTTTCTTCCTAACATTTCTTTCCTTGTTTTACTTTTCATTTGGTTCATACATGTATATCACAAGATTCAATTCTCATTTGCTCACTTTTGTCCTTCATGCACAATCTGTTCTTTCTCATGGTATTAAAAACATCACATCCATGATTTTCCTTCCTACTTATACATACACATTGAACTTTTTGCTCATTTGAAAGACCCAAAATAACTTATGCCCTTGACCATAAGAGTGAAATTAATGACCTCTCTCTCTCAGAATAATTGTCAGATTTTTATTCCTAGTGTCTTTTGGGTATTATACTTACCTCAAATAATGTGTCAAAAATCAAGCTAATTCTTTTGCCACCCCTCTCCAAAACAAAAAATCCTTTTCCTGCCAATTACATCATCAGTCATTGTATGTCTTTTCCTGCTTTACCCCCCTCCCCAACACACACATTACTTCTCTCATGATGCTCATGATGCTCATTCCTTCTTCCCATCCCTAAGAATATATCAGTATAAACCTCCATTTATAGTATGAGATGTTCCCTAACTGGCTCTTTGGCCAATGGCTTTTCTTATTTCAGTCCTCTGATATGTGCCTTCTAAGTCATTCTTAAATAGAGGCGACACCTCCTATTAAAAGTTATTGTTAATAGATTTCTATTGACAATTTCACAACATTCAAATTCCTTAACCTATCAGTCAACACCCTGCCAACTCCCTGCATTTTCTTCATTTGCATAAACTGTCCATTAAGATGATCTTCATTTTCAGATCCATCAGACATTTCTTCAACTCCCTTCTGTGAGAAAAATCTTCTGTCCAGTGAAGTCTCAAGTCTCTGATATTCCCAATCCTCGCTAACTAGCCTTTCTGATAGATAACATTGCTTTTCCATGGATATCTTTTATTAATTGGTTTCTTGTTTATGTATGGCCTGGAACAGAATCAGTGAAAAGCATGTTTAAGTCACATATGCTATTGGTAGAACAGCCAGTGATTGCTTTCCATGAGCCAGACTCATACAAACAAATGATTTTTCATTTTTAACCTCTCAATAGCAGAAACATCAAATATAAATCATGAGCATTGGTAATTATCCTTGAGATGATGCTTTTTTCAGTGAGAGGAGTTTGGCTGATTCACTGATAAGAAAAATGAAAGAATGTAAGAAACAATGTTGGGACGAGTGAGAAAGAAAAACATAGTACAATTATTTATATATAGTTACTGTCATATATTTATTTTACAGATTCTTTCTGTGCTTAAGTAGGAGCCACTGAAGTATTTGATTACTGTTTCTTAAGCATAAACACTATAGTATGTTACTGAACTGACTCATATGGTCTGTGAAAAACAAACACATTAAAATTCTTTGACATAGTGTAATGATCATTTTTTTATCTGCTATAAAAGTAGCTCTTTTCTTGTCCTAATTTTTGTGGCCCAGAAATCTTACTGCTGACACAGGTATTGGGATTGGTAGTTCACAAGCATGCCTTGGCCTACGTTCAGTGGGTGGAGAGGAAAACTAGTAAATAAATGTATTAGGACATTATTTTGTACACTCATACATGAAGTTGTACATTACATTTGTGGCAATTGCTTAGCTGAGTCTCTTTTGTCCTCTTTTTTTCTTTTTCTCTACTTTTGTCCTTAGAACATCCTCCTTCAGTAGACACAGAATCCATTTCCTTTTATCTCACTCCACTCTGATATCATTTACTGGCTATTTCCTAATCTAGTGGAAAGCCATCTATCTCCTTTCTGGTTTCTAGTAATTAAACTGGAAAGGGATCTATTGTTTGAGGACCCTTGAGTAACAACCCGCAGGAGTAACACTATTTCCCACTTCATCCTAGACATTACAGGAGGGGTAGACTGGCTCTGTTCCTCTGTTAAGGACCTGACTAGGGCTGGTCTGGGAAAGAGACCTGTGGGGTTAGGAACACTGCTAAAATGCTACCTGCCATGTACATGTGCAGACCTGCTGGCCACCAGCCAGCAATCCCTTAAGCAACACTTCTCTGCAAAGAGAATCACCACTCACTATGGCCTTTGCATCTTTCCGTCCTTTGCAGTTTCAAAAACCAAGAATTCAGACATTCTCTAGTTGACTAGACATTTTCCTCAGTCAGTGGCAAAGTGGTGCAAATAAATATAAATTTTCAAACATTTCAGTTTGATGGATAGTGATGTACAGTGTCTGGATTTTTGTCACTGGGAGCTGTTTTTATTGACTCTCTCCTCTGGGATTTTAACATCCAACCGTGAATGATAAGTCATCTTTCTCCGTATCACCCAAAAAGAAATTTGAGCACTTTATGCTCACTGGGAGGGCAGAGTATAATTAATTCATGGTTTTACCATGCAGAGACCTAACTCAACTCTATCTGTAGGAAATAAATGACATCCCAGGTGGTGATTGCTTGCTGCTTGAATGACTTACTTTCTTTGCTTTCTTTGCCTAACTAACCTTGTGACCTGGTATCTGACCCCCATCCAAACCTCCCAGGATTTACTACATGAAGAATGATCTTTAGGTATTCTTTAAAAGCATATAGTAGCACTTGCTTTCACAAGCTTATCTTATTGCCTTTAAGCTTATTAAGCAATGCATGAAATTTTGGCCCTGATACTATTATTCTCATATGTTTCTTTGAATCATTTAGAAATATTAGAATATGTTCCACACACATACATTTTCTTACAGTTTATTGACATGCACATGTTCTCCTGGCTTAAAACCATTTGGTGAGTTGGAGTAAATAACAACGATAAGGATAATAATATAAACAAGAAGAAAAATAATGTGTCTATTATTAAACTTTAATTTTTATGGTTGAATAAAGAAAACAATATGCAGATATGGTTGATTTATTCTGGACAACCAATATTCAGTTTGAGGAAGAGACTAATTTTAGTGTAAACTGAATAAAATTAATTTCAGGGCTGCATACATTTATGCAAAAATATACTGTGTACTGATAAATGGAGTTTTTAAAGTATCCGATTCAATTTACTCCTAATCTACTTTAAATTTCCTATTTAGTAGCAAATCTACTTTTCTCTAATGCCAACAGCACATAAGAGCTAGGAACAAAAGGCTTTGATCGGTTCTCTTTCTTCTCTCTCTCTCTGTCTCTCCCTCTCTCTCTGAGTTTGAACTTCAACATGCAAATGTATATCTCTTTTGTTGCTTATACAATTTGATTTATTCCTAATTGGCTGGGAGCAGCCATGGACGTTGGTGGTTTGGGCTTGTAATATGAAGAAAATGGTTACCTAACATGTGCTGTTGTTTTTTAATGTGGGCATACATTTACAATTCTCACGGCTTTCCCTCTCCTCCCCCTACCCTGCAAAGCAAAATGCATTTAGCTTTGAGCTGAAGCTACATCTCCTGGCTCACAGAGACATTAACATACACAAGCATTGTCTTTGCAGCTTCATATAATAAAACAAGCCGCATCAAATAGGCTAGGCTGTAATATTAGGTAAAATCTAATTTCAGTTTGGTTATCATATACTGTTCATTTCCCTAAGGGAGGGGAAAAATTAAATTTGTAAGCTTAAGACTTCAGCTGAAGCAGTAGAAAGTATGAAAGGCTTCCCTCTGCCTTTTATTATTCAGTTTATGAATTAGCTTTAGTTTACTTGTTTCGATCCGGTGTCAACATATTTCTGAATACTATTAGCATAGCAATCAGGGCTGTTCTCAGGTTATTGAATGGTGTGTTGACTTCCAAAATAAATAGATATGCAGTGTGAAGGGCGAGCTGTCACTTTAGGAGAGCTTTTCTGAACTAAATTAAAAGGCACTTCTAATTGAAAACTGTAATAGCAGGAGGGTTAGAGACAATGAAACTGCTCAGTCCCTTTCAGTTTTCACAGATTCTGTTAGTGAATGTTGGATACAAAAAAAAGGAAAATGAAAATATTAAATTACAAATTACAATTTAAGTAGCATTATTAAATTATACCTAAATAGCCACATTGCTCTTGAGCAATTTTTAGATGCTTGATTTAAAGGCTCTCAGTGCATTTGAGTTTTTTCTGCTATTATCTTCTGATCTATCAGTTTTATCACTCAACATATAATTCTGTGTTTACAACAGCACTTTTGTCTTTAACTATAAAATAAGAAATTGGTGTTGAAAGACTTTTCATTTTGCATTTTGTGCTCACTAATGTAGTGGTATATATCATTAAAAAATTATATCTGAGAGGGCTTGTAAGGAATAGGGAATCTCAAAGTCATGACCATCTAAAGATATCTGAGATAGTCATTCATTGCTGGTCCAAGTGAAATATTTTAAAAAATTAACAGCAAATCTATTTTGAATTTAACTAACCCAAGGAAATATTAGCTGTTTCAGTCACATAAATAGCTACCAGCTGTCTGAGTCTATATATTTTGGTCCTTTAAGGGTTAACAATTGAGGTCTGTCTATAGCTCATTTCTATAGTAACAGCAAGACGTAGACTTTTTATGGGCACCTAATAATTAGAAAGTGCTAGAAGGTATAACAATATAATGAATCAAAACTGATAGACTTGTGGGTTTCCATAGAAACATGTATAATTATGATAATCGGTCCCTAGCGTACCCTCTGAATCGTATACATTCAGTTAAATGCAATAAACATTAGGCACTATTTAGTGAGCTGTGATGCAGATTAACAGTGTGAGATACAGGGAGGCTATGAATAAAATTGCTGTACAGTTTATCTCAAACTAATTTCCCAGATTGCTTTAATAGATGTAGTGTGTGTAACAATTGGAAGTGTATTTTTGTTAGCAGCAAAGCTAACAAAGATAATATTTCATAAAGTGGCTGACTGATTGTTAATTTCAGTGTCCACCAAGATGGCTCTGGCTTATTTTTCAGTGCATAGTCCCAGAGCCCTCAAAGAAAATGGCAGATTGGACTTTCCTTCGCCAGATTTATTTATCAGTGAATTATATATCTTTCGGTGGTAGCCCACTTTTGTGCTTTTTCTCTTTGTTCTTTTGACTTGCTCATGGTAGGAGTACTTTTTGCAACCCTGTTATTGGGGAGAGAAGATGTAAGTCAGACATTTTCAGGTTTGATTCTGGAAAAGTGACAATTTCTTCAGGTTCCTTTGCCAGCTAGGTTTTAATTTTCCCCCAGCTTTTAGATTTCAAATGTACCAGGCCTTACCACTTGCACAGGGTCCCTATAAAACAGGCAGAATTCCATTGGAGGAAAAAAATTGTGTGTGTGTGTGTGTGTGTGTGTGTGTGTGTGTGTGTATGTGTGTTTACTGGGGCTTGAATGCTAGGCCTCAGTGCTATTTCTTAGCTTTTTCTGCTTAAAGCTAGCACTCTACTTCTGAGAGCCACAGCACTACTTCCAGTTTTCTGGTGGTCAAGTAGAGATAAGAATCTCAGACTTTTCCTGTCAGGCCTGGCTTCGAACTGAGATCCTCAACCTCGGCGTCCTGTGTAGCTTGGATTGCAGGCATAAACCACCAAATGGCCTGCTATCTTTCATTGTGAATACAGTTCAGTATTCTCCTTCCTCTATAGCTTTACTCAGTGACATCTGACCTGCTACATTCATGCCAGTGTTTATACTACTATTTCACAGTGTCTGAACATTTCCGTGGCCTGTTTAATATACACAACTATATTAATACATTAACTACTCACAAAATAGGCAGAAAAATAATATTTTGCTTTGCAGGTACACATACATATTTAGATATAACCCATCTATTTATCTGTGACATCTGATATTTTAACATTTACATAAATGAATTGCAATTAGTTTCCGTGGTATTGTATTTTGGGGGGGATGGGTTTGAACTCAGAGCTTTGTATTGCTAAGCAAGTCTTCTGCCACTTGAGTCATGCCCCTAATATCTTTTGCTTTGGAGTAGTTTTTATTTTAGACAGATAGGTGTCTCCTACCTATCCCTCCTGAATAGTCCAGTTTCCAGTGTGAATCCCTATACTTGGCTTATTTATTGAGATGAGATGTTGCTAATACCAAGGTTGCATCAAACTATGATTCTCCTAATCTCTGTTTTCCACACTGTTAGGAATACATTCATGTACCACCTGACTGCCCAGAGAATTGTATTTTATAAGGCTCTTGTTGTGGTAAAGTGAATATAAAGGGAATATAAATAAATAAAGGGAATATATATATATATATATATATAGGGAATATAACTAGGCAATATATTTCATCTCCACAAGAAATCACTAATTTCTTTGCACAAAAGTGAGAAATCATTCTTTTCTACATCCTGAAGACATGCTCATGTATATATTGATAGGGAGCTCATATTAGGGTGTTTAACATATATTGATGGTTTTCAGGGCACTATTAGTTTTATTTTGAACTACAGAAATGTATATTATATACATTTCACATTTAATTTACAAGTAGTTGCATTATTGTTGCCAATTATTCCCCTTACAAGAAACAAATTTGTAAAATATTTTCTTTTTTTAAAAAATTTTAGCAAATATTATTGAATCTCAATTATACAAAAGGCATTTTCTTTAAATTTTGGAGATTCAACAATTTTTTTCTCCTGTCTAGATATTGTTTTAATGTCAGAATATTGAAAACTATAGCAAGTATATATCAATCAGTGCCACACAGAAAAATACAACAGAGCAAATAATGGGGAAATACAGATAAATTATGCACCTATATATTAAAACGTGAATTGCTCAAATCCTGGCTTATTATACACAGGAACCTGATTGCTAGTTTTCATAGAAGAGTATTTTTAAAAATAGGCAGTCATCTGAGTGTCAGTAATTCTAGCTACACAGAAGTCTGAGATATGAAGATTGTAGTTCAAAGCCAGCCCAAGCAGGAAAATCTGTGAGATTCTTAACCACCCAAAATTCTAGAAATGGAGCTCTAGCTCAAGTGGTAGAGTGATAGTGATTTTGAGCAGAACAACTTAGGGACATCCAGGCCTTGAGTGTAAGCTGTATGACTGGCACATATGCACGCAAAAGTCAGGCAAAAGGAATAAAAGGAACGTTTGTCAGATAACTAGCACTGCTTGGTACTGTATTAGATTTCTCTTCCGCAGTGTATCATTTGTGCCTGTATCGACCCTGAGAGTTAGACAGGGATTGGTAGCTTATTTCCACAGGGGCATAAACTGAAATTCCTAGCTGCTCACCCAAGGTCACAGAGTGTTTATTCTTGGATTTCAGCCAGATCTTCCCATTCCAAAGTCTTGCTCCACTAGCTTACATACCTGAAGGACAAAGAATAGTTAGGCACCTTCAGGATGGCACAAAAATGTCTAGGTTTCATTATTCTTTCATTGTTCTCAGGGAAGGCAGGAAGAATAACTTGACTGACCACATTTTAACCCAACCACACAGTTTTACTGTCTGCCCCTCACCCCCCACTGCTAGTGTTCAAACCTTAAAGATTTATAAGGCAGAATCTTCTCCATGGCTGAATTGCTGTGGCTTATTTCTAACTGAGTATTTTTGCTGTGAGGATTCATCTACACTTTTTCTTGCGTTGCACGTTATGTCTTGAAAACTAAATTGTTCTCATCCTAGAGAATCCAAAAAGACTTTTAGAGTGTTATCTGTTTGAAGATTCTAGTTAAACTATTTTGAGCGCATGTACCAATGATTTTGATGTGAGGATAGGAGTCTAATATTTTGAAATGTACTTCACACTGTTTGGTTTAGGTTAAAGATTGGTACCAGAAATGCTATCTAACAAGATTTTTTTCCCCAAAGAACCTGGGATTCATCTGTTTGTTACACATTTATTTTTTATTATTAAAAAACATCTTTATTAAACAGAAGAGTTGCAGTTACATAAATCAGGCAATGTCACTTCTCTCACTCTCTCCCAGTTTTCCCCTCCTATCCCATCCAGAAGTTGTAGAGTTCATTTTCAACATAGTGTCCAGTGAATACCACTGTTGCATTTATGTACCCTTTGTCCCTCCGTTATTGTGCCTCCCCAAATACATATAGACAAACAAACAAGACAAAAATAAAAAAAATCTGTTTCCATTGTCGGGAGTTCATTTGATAAATATTATTCTGTATGATCAGATGCACATAAACATTGTGCCTTTCTGTTCTTTTCCTGGGTGTTCTCTCAAATGCAGAAACTAGACCAAAAGAGGACACTTTAGGAAAGGAACAGAAAGGCACAATGCCTATGTGCATCAGATCATTAGACTTTTAAAAAGGAGAGGTGATAGTATGCAGTAGCACCCTTCTTTCTAAAGGGAAGATAAATATGCACTAAAAAAGGAAAGGCAATTATATAATACACGTACTCCCATTTGTGTAAAGTAATCCTCATAGTTATGGACTTTCATCAACAGTGATCACCATTTGATAATGCTGTTAGATGTAAATATAGCATCTTTTGTTTGCTTGACTAACAGTATGACTGGCTTAATCACAAGATGCAATAAAGCATAAAAATCATATACTGTATACTTTCATGAACAAGAGCACATCTTTTTTCCTTTGGAGTTATTTAATCAACACTAATGATCATTTTTGATGCAGTTAAATTAATATTTGATAGATTTAATTAAATAAATTATTTAGATTGGTGTTTTGATCACCCAGATGTTGGTGAGAAGAAGAAACTCTGTGATGGTATTAAGTTTCAGATGCATGTGTTGGGTGAGTAGCGTTGTTTTTGTTGTTGTTTATTGTACAAGAAGAAGCATTCTTGATACAAGTTTTCTTATTTCAGCTTGAATTCATTTATGAATGGGGATGCAAAGAAAAAAGTAGGGATTTCTACCTTGTTTTGTTCATAGTCTCCTCTGTTGTCTTGTGAATGTTATATTTTCCTATTGCCCCATTCATAGATTTAGAAAATTGTTTTGGACAGTTGCTGTGGAGGATAATTAATTCAAATAATCACTTTGTGCTTGCATATGGACCTTTGCGAAATGTTGTCTGGTTGGAAAATGCCAAGTTCTCCTCCTGTTGTCTTTGGTAATTTGGCAAATAAATGTGCTATTGTGCAGGAGCAAGGGACTAATATGGACCTCTTTGTTTGAGTTGGGTGTTCTCATTCAAAACTGCATTAGCCTTCATTTCAAAAATCCTACTTTAAATAATTCAGCCCAGGGTATCTAGGCAGGTCTAGCACAGTTAATGCTAATTTTGAAGTAAGCAACACTTTAATCTAGGTTCTACAATTGAAGCCTAGATAATCATCACATAGTACCTCCAATCACATATAGACTCTTTAGTTTACTATCATCTATTATTTTAATACAGTTGGAAAATGGCAAATTTTATACTTATCTTATAATCTGTTTTATGAAAGATGGTCTAGTTTTTCACTGAAAGCTCATTCAGCACTAAAAGACACCTTGATGACTTGGAATAATATACATGATATGTTACTAAATAGGCTCAACTAGTCAACAGTAACAATACTAGCAAAGATATGCAAATATATAAATGATAGGGTTATGAGTAACTATCTTTTAAAGACTGTCTTTTCTAGATTCCTACAGTAGCCATTATTTTCTAAACTATTTTAAAATAGGATTTTAAAAGCAAAAAATAGTATGTTATACATTATAAAACATACATTGAAAGGAAAAAAGGTGAGAGATTAATAAAATGTACCTGTTTCTGTGATCTCCCAAATCTCATGAGTGAAAATATCTTTTAATAAGAGAAAAGGCTCACAAAAGTGAAAAGAAAGTGGCTTATTGTCTCATAGTCGGTGTAAACTATTTATTTGAAAATCAGTCGCATGACTGACCTAACAATGTGCTCATAGGCGAGCTCATGGATTCATGTATTATGCCACATGCCACCATGTAGCTGTGGGTAATTCTGTGTAGTTCCTTAATTCTATTGGCTGTTGTGTTTGTATGAATCGTTATTTTTTCCCATATTTTAGGACGATGTCAGTCAATTCCTTTTCTCCAGCACTGTCAGGGTCTCTTTCATTATGTAGCTCTGTTGAATGTGCCTTACTCCTCTCTCCCTTTTGTTGATGGTATCGGCCATCTTAGCAGGAGTTTCTTGTTAACCACAGCTGCTGATGTTAGATGCAGTTACTAATTTAAAGCTCTTGCCTTTCCAAACAGCAAACTCTTTCTCCCTTGTATCTTTGAAATGTTATCTGCAAATCACTCCCTTACCACAAGAAGAGTAAAAATTTAAAATTAGCAGATAGATCCAAATGAAAAACGGGTCCAATTTAGAGTCTGAGCAAGCCAGAGAAGAATGACTCATTAATGCCAGTATTTGGAATGTGGTAAGATCATTAGTCACTTTTTGAGTTAGGATATACTAAATTCTCTGTGTGATTTTTTTAAATAACTATTTTTAGAAAAACAAAAATCAAGCCTGGAGCCAATGGCTCACGCCTGTAATCCTAGCTACTCAGGAGGCTGAGATCTGAGAATTGCAGTTCAAAGCCAGCCTGAGCAGGAAAGTCTGTGAGACTCTTATCTCCAGTTAACCACCAGAAAAACTGAAAGTGGCACTGTGGCTCAAGTGGTAGAGTGTTAGCCTTGAGCTGAATCGCTCAGGGACAGCGCCAAGTCCCACAGTTCAAACCCCAGGACCGACCAAAAAGAAAAATCAAGTGTTGAATATGGTTTTGGATCAGTAATTGTGGGCCTTTTTTTTCTCACTCTCTTCAAAAAGATGGAAGCAACAGGATGAGCACTTGGAGAGCACAGAATGGCCACATTCCTTGTTTGATAGTGGTTACAGAAAATAACTAAATTAGCATTTCCTTAGCCTGTGACTGCAGTACAACTTAAGAAATAATTTTCTTCCTGAAACCCACATTATCTATATCTTAGGAAATCAAGATATTTTCAAACTTTACTTTCCCTGGCATGCCATGAGAATGTAGAGGTTTTGTAGTCTCTCATTTATCACTACATTTTTTTTTCATTGAAGTCCAGGTAGAGAGAAGCCAAAGAAATGATGCCTTTAACTTTTCCAGTTCCTTTTGTTTATTTTGGAGGTGCTAGGGTTTGAAATCAGGGTCTTGCACTTTGTAAGTAGGCACCCTACTGATTTACCACCCAACTCTCAGCCCTTTGTTTTGCTTTAATTAGTTTTGAATGAGGTCTCATATTGTCTCCCAAACCAGTCTGTACCATTATCCTAGTATTTATACCTCCTATTGGAATGACAGTAAGAGCTCATGCCAAGATTTTTATTGGTTATACATAGGGTTATCTTGAACTTTTTTTTTTTAACCCCAGCTGAACTTAAATCACAATCCTACCTATTTTCATTTCCTGAGCAGTTAGGAGTGAAGGTATCAGCTACTGTGCCTTGCTCAAATTTACTTTTGAGAGTCGCTTTTACTTTTGCTTAGGCTCAAACCATGTCCACTTAATAATTTCAAGACAGTAACCTGTACCATGCCTAATTCATTTGAAGTATCATAATTTTTACTATTGTGGAGTTTAATAATATTGATAATATTTTCTTGTTTAGCTTTAACCTAACTTGTTGTATCCCCAAACCATGGACATGCCATGTGTATTTCAACACCTAAACAGCCAGATTGTGCCAGGGAGAAATCTAATGAATCCTGGGCTTCTGCTTTGCAAAGCAATTTCTCTTATACTTAACTAATAATTTGTCTACATATGTAAAACTACTTGGAATTTATCTTCTCCCAGTTGATCACAAGTTAGTAGTTTTGACCTCTTAATTATTTGTCCTATTTTGGATACTTTTTCTTTCTTTCTTTCTTTTTTTTGGGGGGGGGCTTAAGGATGGTTGTGGGGTCTGAACTCTGGGCCTGGGTGCTGTCCCTCAGCTCTTTAGCTCAAGGCTAGCATGCTACCACGTGAGCCACAGCACTACTTCCGGTTTTTTTTTTTTTTTGCTTATGTGGTGCTGAGGAATCGAACCCAGCGCCTCATGCATACAAGGCAAGTGCTCTACCACAGAGCCACCTTCCCAGCCCTACAATTCTTTTGATCTTGAAAGTAAGCATCCAATATTACTGTCTTAATATAGTCAAAGGAGGAATAACACTGCCACTACTGTTCAGTAACCATGAATATGATAATGTTAACAGACATTCTTCTAAGATGTTTAAACGCATGTCATTTGGTCTCCATATCAATCCTGTAAGAGGCTCTGTTATTATTCTTACTCCTATTAAGGACACACAGGACCAGTGAGGTAAAGATCAAAATGAGCCAGAAGCGTGGTTGGTATGGGAAACACACAGTCTGAGTTACTTGAATCAATACTTCATAATTCTATACTGTCTCTCAAGGTTAGGATCTCTTAGAAGCAATATGTATCTACCAAGGAGTGCATCTGATCGTTAATGTTACTATAGAAAATCCTCACTATGATGAGAATTATTATATAATCTTCATATATTATGATAAGAAATCTGAAGTTTTATAGGTCCTTATACATATAACTCTGAATTCTTTGGCACATTGAATTTGGAGTGAATTTTTCAACAGTTTTTCCTGAACAAGTCTTTTCTTTGTTTATTCACCTACCCCATAGTGCATGTTTTTCTTTTAGTATTGCATGGTACTCTTTCTACTCTCACTGTTTTAAAATTATTATTAGTGTATATTGATTGTACAAAGAATTTTCACTGTGGTGCTTACATTTATGAAAATAATATTTTTTAATCAAATTCACTCCATTATTCTATTGTATCTCCCTCCCCTCCTTTAAAATAATTTTATTAAATCCAATTATTCTTTTTCATACATGGGTACATAGTGCTGTGATCATGCAAAACCCACTGAGTCCTACCTCCACATAATTTCTTGTTTCACATTTATGGCATTTGTTTTCGTTAGGTACAGATTCCATAGTTGAGCAAGAACATACATATTTATTGTTCTCTCTCTGGCTCACTTAACATGATGATTTTCATTTCCATCAACAATTCTGCAAACATAATTTCATTCTTCTTTTTAAAAAAATTATCTTTAAGGAGTTGTGCAAGGAGTTGCCATTTAACAATGCAGTTTATGAATACCATATGTCTTGATCAATGTCAACCCTGTCAAAATTCTCACTCATATCTCCCTAACTCCTCTACTCATACTTCTTAATTTTGTAGAATATACATAGAACTACATTGGAGTCTCCCCCTCTTCTCTACATTTCACCCTCCAAAAATGTATGTTGCCAAACATGTATGTTGGAGAAGAGGCAACAAATTGTGCCATAAAAGGTGGATGTCTACATACAGTAGACTGAAGCTAAATCCTACTCTCTCATGATAAAACCTGATCCAGAATGGGCCAAAAACCCAAAGGCAAAGTGCAAGACTTGACAAATGACATTTGCATCAAATTCAAAAGCTTCTGCACATGACAAGAGAGAATCAGTGTCAAGAGACAAGTAACATTAAAATCATTACTATCTACCTATTGGGCAAAGAATTCATAGCTAAAACATCTAAAGAGCTCCAAAAATGAGATGTCAGAAAAAAATAATCCCTTTAATAAATGGAATATGAGTTGAACAGAACTTCTCAAAAGAAGTACAAATGGTCAGCAAGTATATAAAGGAATATTCAAAAGAAAATTCAAATTTGAATATTCCTTCAAAATCTTTAGCTATAAAGGAAACACAAATCTTGGCTTCATTTCTGAAGACTACAATAACTTAGACTTTAGCCATTTGTGGAATGTACTTTTCTTATTGCTGTGACAAAATGCTTGACATAAAAAACCTAAATGAGGAAGGATTTATTTTAGCTCATGTTTTAAGAGGTTTCAGCTTACAGCCTTTTGTTCTATTCATTCTTTGCCCATGGTGAGGCAGAGCAACCATGGAACAAAGAGTCTGTGACAGATGCTGCTCACCTCATAGTGGACAGGAAGTGGCAAGACAGGATGAGGACCAGATATAATCTCAAGGTACAATCCAATGACCTATGTCCTTCTGGGCCCTACCTTCCAAAGTTTTCACTTCCTTTGAAAATCACACTTTAACTGGCTACCTTTCATTCAATGCATGAGTCTGTGGGAAACAGTTCTTAACATAGATTAACTTGAGTATTTTATGTGAAGATTTTCTCCGAATTCCTCGGTTTTCTATTGATTTTGCTAGCTATGTCCTTTCCCATGCAGAAACTCTGCAATATCATGCAATCCCATTTGTCCAACCTTGCTTTGATTTGTTGTGTTTCTAGGTCTTTATTAAGAAAATTTTGGCCTGTTCCAAGGAGCCCTAGAGTTTCTCCTAGTCCCTCTCCTAATGTTTTCAGGGTGTCTGCTTTGATGTCAAGGTATTTGATCCATTTGGAGTTGATTCTGGTGCAGGGTGATATAGGATCTAGCTTTAGTTTTCTACAAGTGATTAACCAATTTTGCCAGCACCATTTACTGAAAAGGCTGTCTTTCTTCCATTCTATTTTTTTTAGTTCCCTTATCGAAGATTAGGTGGCTATAGGTCTGGGGGTCCATTTTGGGGTCTTCAGTTCTATTGCATTGGTCATCAGGTCTGTTCTTGTGCCAGTACCAAGCTGTTTTAATAACTACTGCTTTGTAGTAGAGTTTGAAATTTAGTATTGATATTTCTCCAGCACTGTTCTTTCTGTCAAGGATTGTTTTTGCTATTTAGGGTCTTTTACTGTTCCATACAAATTTTTGGGTTGCTTCTTCTCTTTCATTGAAGAATGAGGTTGGAATGTTGATAGGTATCACATTGAATTTGTAGATACCCTTGGGAAGTATTGCCATTTTCACAACGTTAATCCTCCCAATCCAGGAGCATGGGAAGCTTTTCTACTTCCTAAGTTCTGCTTTAATTTCCTTTTTTAGGTTTTTAAAGTTTTCATCATAGAGGTCCTTCACTTCTTTAGTTAACTCCTAGATATTTTCTTTGTGTGGGGCTATTACAAAAGGAATTGCTTTCCTGATTTCAGCTGCTCTCTTCTCATTGTTGCCATACAGAAAAGCCATTGATTTTTGAGGGTTAATTTTATATCCTGCTACTTTGCCAAAATTTTGGGTCAGCTCGAGTAATTTGGGAGTGGAGTCCGTGGGATTCTATAAATGCAAGATTATGTCATCTGCAAAGAGGGAGAGTTTTATTTCATCTTTCCCTATTTGGATCCTCTTTATGTTTGCATCTTGTCTTATTGCTCTAACTAGGCATCTAATACTAAATTGAAGAAGAGTGGAGAGAATGGACTTCCTTGTCTCATTCCTGAATTTAGAGGAAATGTCTTTAGCTTTTCACCATTAAGTATAATGCTTGCTGTAGGTTTGTCATACACAGCCTTTATCATATTGAAGAATGTTCCACGGATTCCTAGTTTTTCAAGCACCTTCATCATAAAGGGGTATTGGATCTTGTCAAATGCTTTTTCTGCATCTATTGAGGTAACTATGTGATTCTTATCCTTCCTCTTGTTGATGTGATGAATCATATCAATTGATTTGTGTATATTGAACCGGAATTGCATCCCTGAAATGAATCCTGCTTGATCATCATGTATGATTTTTTTTGATGAGTTGTTGAAGTCAATTGGCCAAAATTTTGTTGAGAAGTTTTGCATCACTATTCATCAAAGAAATGGGTCTATAGTTCTCTTTCTTTGACGAGTCCCTGTCTGGTTTTGGAATGAGGGTTATGATGGCTTCATAGAAAGAGTTTGGTAGTTAACGTTTACTTTCAATTTCATTGAAGAGTTGGAGAAGTATTGGTGTGAGTTCTGCTTTGAAGGCTTTGTAAAATTCAGCTATAAGTCCTTGGATTTTCTTGGCTGGAAGGTCTCTTATTGCTGTTTCTATTTCAATGCTTGATATGGGTCTGTTAAGTTGATTTAAATCATCTTGGTTTAGTTTTGGCATGTTGCTATTTGCTAGAAAATTGTCCATTACTTCTAGGTTGTCAAACTTATTAGCATAAAGGTTTGAGAAGTATTTCCTTATAATGTTCTGAATCTTGGTTGTTTCTGTGGTGATATTTCCATTCTCATCTCTGAGTTTATTTGAGTGTGTTCTTTTTTTTATTTTTTTAAAGGTTTGCTAAGGGTCTGCCAATCTTGTTACCTTTTTCAAAGAACCAACTCTTTGTTTTGTTGATTCTTTCTATGATTTTTTGGCTTCTAATTCATTTAATTCTGATTTCATTTTAATAATTTGTTTCTGTCTGTTGGATTGGGGTTTAGCTTGCTGCTCTTTTTCAAGGAGTTTCATGTGTCTCATTAAATTGCTGTTTTCAGATCTTTCCAATTTGTTGAAATAGGAACTTAGAGTTATAAACTTGCCTCTGAGTACTGACTTTGCCTCCTTTTACCTACACAAAGATAGATAAATGAATAAACAAGACAAAATAAATAAAAACAAAAATGGCTACGAAAAAAAATAAATCATAAATCTCCTGTTTTCAACTTCCTTGAGTTCATTTCGATAAATATTATTTTTATGGTCAGATATACATAGTTTTTGCACTTATGTGATCCTCTACCAGAAAAAAAAAAAAACTTTTAAAGAAACTCCTGCTGAGAGCCAGTGTCTCACTCATGCAATCTTAGCTACTTAGGAAGGTGAGACCTCAGGATTGCTGTTCAAAGCCAGCCCAGGCAAGCAAGTGCCTGAGACTCTTTTCTCCAATTAACCACCAGAAAACTGAAAGTGGTGCTGTGGCTCAAAATAGTAGAGTGACCAGTCGCTGAGCTGAAGCCTACAACTGGAAAGAAAGAAAGAAAGAAAGGAAGCAAGCAAGCAAGCAAAGGAAGTAAGAAAGAAAGAAAGAAAATCCTTACTAGGCCTATTTACAAGTATGTAATATCTTTAAAAGAATAGGTAGCATTTCACCACCACCACCCACTTTATTCTGGACATAACAGACAAAACTCCCCCTTAGTTGGAACTTATTTGAACTAGTATGGATGACATATCTTATCTTTAACCCTCATGATAAGTATACTTAACAGAGCAGTAAACAGTGGATGCACTCAGAAAGACAAGCAAGCAAATGTGTATATCTTAGCTAATCATGCACAGGCCATTGATTAAGTAACTGAGATAGCTAAAAGTCATGTTAGTAAAAGCTGAAATTATGTATGTGAGCACATTTACATACATGTGTATGTTCTTGCTAGACACAGAGAAATCGTTCAAAAAGGTTGTTTCCTTTATATTTGGTTGCAGATATGCATCCTGGACTTTAATGTGATCCCCTGTAATAAGCATGTTCATTGTTTTTTTGTCTAAAAAAGGATGAAAGTCAGATCTTTTAAAAGAAGTCTTTGTGAAATTAATTATTTTTAAGTAATTGTACAAAGTAGTTACCATTAACAAAGCAGTTTATGAATATAATGCATCTTGATCAGTGTCACTCCTTTTAACATTCTCACTTCCCACCCAACCCACCCATTCTCTTACATTTTTAAATTTTGTAGTATGAAGAGAAATTATTGGGTTGTGAAGCTGTGAAATGGCAGGTACCTGAGCCAGATACAACCTTATCATCTGAGGCCACCTTTCTGCCCAGTAAAGAGCTGTACAAAACAAGGAGAAAGATGATTATCAGCCTCATATCATGTTCTAGGCACCTTTGTAAATGCCAGTTGGTACCTTGGCACCACTAAGTAGCAGGGCCCTAATATATCTTCTGTTTAAGCTCATGTTGGTGGAGTAATTTCAATATGGCTTTTCTGATCTTAAAGCACATGTTCAGTGATGGAGGAAGTAGGCTTTAACTTATGGTTTAATTCTGGTAGATCAATACCAACTGCATTTAACACTATGTTAAGGATTATGAAGTGTCAGTCTGAGGGGCCACTTTAAAAATGCTTGACTATTTGCCATTGGCTAGGAAGAAGAGAACCTAAGTATGGGCTGGATTTCTTATCTCATCAATGTCATGTGAGTGACATGCACTATGGTAGCAACATGCACCATGCTTCTGAAAGCCTAACAGATTATTTTACATTAGATGTAATCCAAACTTATTTAAGACAAACCTTGTTTTTGGCAATTTCTGCAAGAAAAAAAATACCCACCATGTTCCCTTCTAAACATTTAAAAAGTAATAAGCAGGGTAATATCTATACATATATTATATTTAAGGCTTCTTCTCTCAAGGATTTTATTGAGAGCAAATTTACTGAAGGCAGACTGTCCCTCATTGATATTGGTGTCTGACTAAGACTTTGTAGGAGACAATAAGAGGTATGGGAAGTTGAATTCCATTTAAGAAAATAAAAGCAATAGGAAGGTACTGAGGTGGTTCATTTTAGTTTTGAGAATTCTGAAAGGCAGACATGGTGAGTATGAGCAGTTAGATATGCAGATTCTCTTCTAAGAAGTGGGTAAAATCATCTTGAAGTGCAGAGTAAGAGGTGGATGCAAGAAACTGGGTTGAAAAAGCTGATACAAGGCAAGTTCTGGAAATAAACAGTAGACAAAAGCTCTCTCTCTCTCTCTCTCTCTCTCTCTCTCACACACACACACACACCAAAATGAAAAACAATTCCTTTCCTGCCTTAGGAATTTTAGAGCTCAAAATTAAAATTGCTGGCATGTTTCTCTCTTACTTTAAGTAAATGTTAAATAGTGAGAAATTTGCTGTTGCAATGTATCCTTAAGCTATTTAGACAGTTTTGATGTAAGTCTTTTATTGCTTAAATGTCAGTGGTAGATTTGTATAGATATTAGACAGAAGTTCTTAGTAGGTTACAGTCAAAACATTATGTGTGTGAGTTTATATATTATTCAAAAACAACTCAAAACACAAGCAAAAAGGTATTGCTGGGAGATGAAAGAAAGGAAATAAAAAGGTAATAAGACATGAGGGAGAATTACAGCTATCTTCCTTCTGTTTTCATTAGTCA
Source organism: Dipodomys ordii (assembly GCF_000151885.1). NCBI lineage: Eukaryota > Metazoa > Chordata > Mammalia > Rodentia > Heteromyidae > Dipodomys > Dipodomys ordii. The sequence continues at coordinate 27,906,959 of NW_012267225.1, forward strand.
GTAAGAAAAATATGGAATGGATGGAAGGAAAAAAAGGGAAGAAGAAAAGGTAAAGCACACAATAAAGTTAATTCCTGTGATACTTCTACAGTGTTAATGTTAAATAAAAAGAGCTCCTGGGATGGTTTATGGTAACAAATACCCTCTAATTCCCATTTGCTAAGCCCAGTCAAGATTAGTTAGTAGCTCACTCATATTACAACTCAGGAGGACTGAGACACTTTCCTGCAAGAGGAAAGAGGGCAATGATGATCCCTGCACTGGTCATCCTGGGAATGGTAAATGATTATTGCTGTCCACTTCATTTTCCAGAACAGAGTCTTGGACCCTTCACCTAACCATAATGGGCTAGGAAATTTGGTTTAACCATATATTCAGGAAATTTGAACAGATTGAGGTACACCTCACCTGTCTCTGCTTCAGTATGGTTGCTTCAGTTTCAGGAAAGAGAAGGAAACACTGTAATTTCCATAAACACTACAGTTTCTTTTTGAATTTCCTCCCTCCCTCCCTTTCTTCCCTCCCTTCATTTCTTCCTTCCTTCCCTCCTTCCCTTGCTCACACTCTCCTTTCCCTTCCTTCTTTTTCTCCCTTCCTCTATTCCTCCCTCCCTCTCTCTCTCTCACTCCTTTCTTTCAAAATGGGGTTTGAACTTAAAACCTCAGGTTTGCATAGTTTGCTTGTTTGGCTGGCCCTCTACCATGTAAATCACGTCTCTAGCTTGGCTTTTGTTGGTTATTTTTAGAATCTAGTGGGGTTTTCTGCCCCCAGCTGGCTTTTAATTGTGAACCTCTAAATTTCAATATTCTAAGTAGCTAGGATTATAGCATGAAGGAAATGTGTTTAGACCTGCATTCCCATAACAAATGAGTTAAGATCAGCCCATCTAGAAGCAGAGTTGGGTTCCTCCCAACTCATTGCTGTTCAATCGCATTTTGCATCCTTCTCCAGGCAAGCAGTTCATATCATCTCTCCAGAAAAAAAAATATGGAGCCTTCTATGAAAATGTGTATGTTTTAGGACTGAGGTTTGAATTTAAGGTGTCATACTCCCTAGATAGGTGTTCTCCCACTTGAGCCATGACCCATTTCTTTTTATTTTTCTTATAGGGTCACATGTTTCCAGGCAATTCTAGAAATCAGCTTAAATTCTCTTACCTCTGCCTCCCTTGTTGCTGAGATTATAAGTGTGCACAGCATGTCTGTCTTGTTTGAGCTAGGGTATTACTAATTTTTGTTGGGCTGGCCTAGAATTATAATCCCGTTGCACCCACTTTCTGAGTTGCTGGGATTATAAGATTGTTCTTCTATATCTAGTCATTGAGACTTTGCTTGACATGAAGTAAATTAATTATTTGAGTGCTTGAATTTTGTAACTAACTTGTCTTTGAATTTTGACCTATTTTTAAAATTAATTTTCTTTATTGTTATTATAGAGGTAATGTACAGAGGGATTACAATTACATGGGTCAGGTAATGAGTACATATCCTTTTGTACAGTGTCTTCTGTACCCTCATTTTGATTTTGACCTCTTTCTATTTCTTGTTAATACACAGGTAGTTATATTTGTCCTTCAACAAAATTGTGCTTTTTTTCTTTAAATATTTTTCCTTAATTTTAAATCATTTAATAAGGGTAAAAAATTAAGCTTTCATACTTCACATCAAAAGTTACACTTTCATATTTTTATAATTATGCTGGAAAGAAAAAAGAATGCAATTACTGAAGTAAATTTAGCTTTTGTATAAAAGAAATCTATGGTAGAACTATAATTATTATAATAGTGTAGTAAATATACAGATTGTAACATGCAGCTATTTTTCAGTATGATTATTATAGTGTTGCTATTACTAGAACCAATTTACTATAGTTTTACTAGGCAAAATATTAGTTACTCTATTTTTCATATAATAACTGGCTTGTTATGGGTTTATGACAAAACTAGAGTGTTTTTATAATGGATTTTCTTATGTTGCACTTGTAACAGATAGAGAGGGATTTTTTAACTTGATCTGTAGCTTTTCTTTTCTTTTTGCATGACCTAGAGCATGTTACTTGGGCTTGCCTTATCTTTGTTTTCTTCTATAAAAAAGGCATTCATTAAAACAATAATAATACTATTAAAAATACAAAACCCAGTCCTATTAATTGCCTGAATTAATTGAAATAAAACGTTAAGCTTCTAAACACATTGGGATACTCTCCATCACTATAAATGTTAGCTTGTCCCTCCCCATTTTGATTTGACTGCCTCCATCTTAGGTTCTTTCCCTGAAAATGGGTAACCAGGCCAGGCCTGGCATTAACTGTTAGCCCCACCCCATTCCCCAAACTACAGGTATCTCTAGCCTCCAGCTGCATCAGCTGAATGCTGTCTGCTCAGGTCTGTCTGTCCAGCTGAGGAGAACATCCTTCCTTCAGTGAAAATTTCCACTCTCAGCCTCTGGGTCCCACCTTCAGCCTTCCTGACACTATAGAACTAAACCTCCTTCTCAAGGACAGGCTGACAATGAAGACCTTTTCACTGTATGTGACTGTGTGTCCCTTTGGTTTTCTAGGCTGGTGCTTTTAATAAATGATTTCAGTATTCATTGTTAGCACTATCCCTACCTCCGTCCTCAGCTGCACTCCAGACCTGAGCTCTTCCCTTCCCGCGAGTTCCCACCATACCTACAGCTTGCCACGCCTCTTCCTCCAGACCCACCTGTGCATGCTACTAGCCCTAGAGCACCCACTTGGATAGGATCAAATGCCATATTGCTTCCTCTCCCAGGGAAGATATGGCCCCTGTAATAAACCTTATAATAATCTTTCTCCTTTACCTGCTTATGCGTGGTTCCCTGGGATGGTTGTGATGGATCCTAATGCTCATACTAAAGGTGATATATGTTAGGTTTATAAAAAGAGGTAGCCGAATAAGAACAGCACCACGCACATGGTATTCAGGTAAAGGGTAGGTTTATTCAGTAGACCTGCTGGGACCAGGCCAGGTGGGCACTCCACACGGCTGGCAAAGAGAGCATCTGGCCCTGAGTTAGGCCTTATCTAGGGTAGTGGTGGGGAAAGGTGTGTCCAGGTAAAGGGAAGTGGGACCCAGGTAAGAGGAGGTGGGACCAGGTGGGAGAAAGGTGTGGCCACATCAAATTCAGATGTGACCTCAGCAGATGCAGATGTGACCTCTTCCAGATGTCTCAGTTGCCTAGGTAACACAGGTACTGGGCGGGGTCTGCTCACCATCCAGGAATGGACCTTACAATATATACTGAATATTCATAATTAAGATGAAAATGAAATAACGAGAATTGAACCATGTTTGAAGGAGTGTTTGTCTTCATTATTCTGGTGCTACAAACTTTTTTTCCAAGTCTGATCTCCCTAAGCTTCAGTTTCTTCTCTTCTCTTCTTAGAGATCTGCCTTCATTACCCGGCCATATTAGATTTCATGTGTTTAGCATTAAAAGCATGATATTTTAAAAAATCAGATTGTATGTATGACATGCGACACATTTAAAGATACTGCTCCAGTCTTGATTATAATCAAACTCCAACAGTATAGTTAAAAATAAATTTGTTGAGTACTCTGTGATTTGTAATATTTGCTGAGGTTTTGATTTTCTTGGATTCACTAATGACAATATTTCCTTCTGCAAAGGAACAAGGAATACATTGGCTTTGATTTTTACTTGGTAGTACATTTCGGCTCCAGAAAAATGAATTCAATAGTAGATTTACAGAAAGAAAGTAAGACTTCATTCTTTTCTTTCTGAAAGTTGAAAGCATTTGGGAGAGAGGATTGAGGAAGATAGAAATTAAGATGTAAGCTACATTAATTGGAGGAAGTGGTTTAGGTTCCTGGATTAATCCTTTTGATATTTATTCCCTGAAGAAGCCTCCTCCAGCATCACTGCCAATTGGAAGCAGAGCTTGAAGGCAGCCCTGATAAGGCAGGCATTCCTTACCACAGAAAAAGAGAACTAATGCTCTTACCCCCCTGGCACAAAAGGACAATGCGACTGTACGCTGATCAGAAGAAATACGGGCAGAAATAAATTTTGCATTTCTAAGCAAGGCCCATAAAACTTCTTGTGCAATCTCCTACAATTTCCTTGTGATCCTGACAGAACCCAAGGCTCTAAGAGAGAAATAAGAAACACCAAGACATGGAAACACTGCTAGGAAAAGAAAATGTGGGTGCCTAAAAGCTTCATGGAAGTGCCGATTATTCTTTCTTTCTTTCCTTAATTTCTTTCTTTCTCTCTTTCTCTTTCTTTCACATATTTTTTTATTGTAAAGATACTGCACAGAGGGGTTACAATTACATGAGCAAGGTAATAGTCCATTCCCTATTGAGTATTTACACCCTCCTTTATATTTTATATTTCCCCACCTCCCTGTCCCCTCCACCCCAAGTTGTAAAGTTCGTTTTCAACATAGTGTATTGTACATCCCATTGTTACAATGGGTCATCCTGTATCCTTATTTCAGCATTTTGTTATTTCCCTTCCCCTCCCCAAATTAGAAAAGTGTATATACAAGATGCAGGGCACCAGAATCAAATACAGTGACCACACTTATCTCACCCTTTTAATGTGTATCTGACAACTACAGGTGTGATAAATAGCTATTACATTAAAGCTGCTAACTATTCTAGTTAGTATACAACAGTAGTCATTGAGAAAAATAGAAAAAAAAGAATAACTCTGAGCCCCATAATTCTGAGCCCTGAGAAAAACTACGTTAGTTTTATTACTTCTTTCTAACTCTAGCAATGAACTAGTACATAATATCAGCACCAATCATTAACAAAAGCTAAACACACTACACAGAATCAGAAAATGAAAGATATTGGCTGTTTGCTTCATATAAACAATTAAAAGAATAATTATATAAGCATAAAGAAAAATAACAAAAAATAAAGCATCTATTGTTTCAACCATGGTTCTTTTAAACCAAACTAATTGTTAACTGATTGCAGCATATTTTAGATTTAGAATCAGCCAATGATATTTTTCTGATGAACATAAATTTCAATACCAGCATATGCAACTTGTTCAACTTATTCCAATATATTCAGGATTTATGAAATGCTTCTCCTTTATGTTTTTTGGATAAGTGGATACATAAGGTGGTACATTACTTCAAAATTTAGTGTCTTGTTAATTATTGTTAATAATCCAAATTTGTAGTATGATTAAATACATTGTATAATACATGTCCCAAAAGATATATTACTTTTCCTAACCCAGATGTAATTTTTTTTTTTGGGTCTGGTTGTGGGGCCTGAACTCTGGGCCTGGGCACTGTCCCTCAGTTCTTCAGCTCAAGGCTAGCGCTCTACCACTTGGGCCACAGTGCCACTTCCGGCTTTTTTCTTTTTGCTTATGTGGTGCTGAGGAATCGAATCCAGGGCCTCAGGCATGCAAGGCAAGGGCTCTACCACTGAGCTACCTTCCCAACCCATTTTTTTTTTTATAGATTTCAATAGGTTTAGGAGAATGTAATACATGCAATATATGGTGATTAGACCTGTGCAGAAAAGAGAGAACTAATGCAAATAAACAAGGTAAAAGAAGGCCATAGGCAAATATTATGACTGATGAGGTAAGATGTAATCAGCAAAGGTATCTTCTTGTTTCAAGTTAGAAACATTTCTTTTCTCTTTATAAGATTATGTGCAGAATATCACTGTTATAGAGTGCTCATTAGTTATGAATCAAAGGTGAAGAAATAGCCTTGAAGCTACTGGCAAGAGCCTGCCTTGAAGTGGTTCAGATGAAAATATTTTTGTTTTGTTTTGTTTTGTGTGTGTGGTTCTGAGGCTTGAACCTGGGGCCTGGACACTGTCCTTTAGCATTTTTAGTGGTTAATTGGAGATAGAAGTCACATGGACTTTCCTTCCTGTGCTAGCTTTGAACCAAGATCCTTAGATCTTAGCTAGGACCTTGAGTAGCTAGGATTCACTGATGCTCAGATGAAAATATATTTGATAATCAAAGATCACAAAAGATGATGTTTTGGTTCACAGGTTCTTAGTCATGATTTTTGTTGCACAGATTGAATAGAAAATATAATTTAGGAGCCAGGTGCCGGTGGCTCATGTCTATAATCCTAGCTACTCAGGAGGCTGATCTGAGGATCATGGTTCAAAGCCAGCCCGGACAGGAAAGTAGGTGAAACTCTTATCTCCAATAAACCACCAGAAAACTGGAATTGGCGCTATGGCTCAAGTGGTAGAGCATTAGCCTTTGGCTGAATAGCTGAGGGACAGTGCCCAGGCCCAGGGTTCAAGAGAGTTCAAGCCCTGAGACAGAAAAAAAAAGAAAAATAAAACAAAAAAAGAAATATTTAAGGCCATACTTTTACATTTCTATAGCTCTAGAAGTCATCTCCTAGGCAGAACACTAGTGTAGGATCTTGAGAACACCGTAAAAATTTGCTTTGTTTATTCTTTGCTGTTAATAATTACCATGAAAGAAAGTGCAAAAAGATCTTTTGTTTTTAGATTTTAAAGTTTTTATTGTAAAGTTAATAGAAAGAAAAACTCTATTCTTCTCTGAAAGCTGACAGGCTTTGGAAGAGAGGGTTGAGGAAGATAGAAATTAAGATGTAAGTTACTTTAATGGGAGGAAGTGGCTTAGGTTCCTGGATTAATCCTTTTGATATTCATACCCTGAAGAAGCCTTCTCTGGCTTCACTGCCAATTGGAGGCAAAGCTTGAAGGCAGCCCTGATAAGGCAGGCATTCCTTACCACAGAGAAAGGGAACCAATGTAACAGAAGGGCTAAAGTTAGTAAGTCAGGTGATGAGCACATTTCCTTTTGAACAGTGTCACCTCCTCCCTCATTCTTTGCCACTTTTTCCTTTCCTGATTTCCCTCGCCCAAACATTGTATATGGGTTTCACTATGAATTGGTTCATCCTTTGTCCCTGTGTTTCTCTTTCCTTTTGTTTTAAAGTAAAATATATGGCAAAAATAATCTATGTGCTATCTTCAAGCCATAGTGCAACTTTTCATTTTTAATTTAATTAACAGCACTTGTGCTCAATAACCCAGTCTCCTTTCAGTGTAGAATAAACTAGAGAAAGTAAGACCAATGGCTAGTCAAGTGTGAGGAAACCCATAACAATCAAGACATTTGCTGAAGATAGGTGAAAAAAAGGAGACAAATTTAGGATGCTGTTGATAATATTCAGTTAAAGGTCAATGAAAGAAAGCATCAAGTCAGAACTGTCCTGATTTCTAACCTGAATGAGGCTCGGAGCCTGCTTAGTAATGCAGAGGTCAGAGGGAAGGGGTTAGTTTGGGGGCCACCCATAGACTTGATAGAACTATAGCAAATGTGGTCATTGAACATATGAATGTATTGGTCTAAAGTGGAATGTGCTATTAGGGCAATTTGCACATTGTACTTTGAAGACTACTAAAGAAAACCAGGTAAATGATCTCATTAATAAATATTGACTTGATCGTATGCTGAACTGAAAATATTTTGTCTCACTTGGGGTGAATTTATTATTAATGGGTTTCACTTTTTTAATATGTCTACTAGAAAATATAAAAATATATATGCAGTTTGTTGCACAACTTTTTCTATTTTGCTTTCTGCTGCTGTTGGTGTGATGCCTATTGCCTGTGACACTGTATTTCTATGGGAAAGTTCTGGCTATATATACGTGTGTATATATGTATATACACACACACACATATATATATACACACACATATTTATATATATATATATATATATATATATATATATATATATATATATGGTCCTAGAGCTTAAACTCAAGGCCTGGGCTCTGTCCCTGATCCTGTATGTGCTTAACCACTTGAGCTACAGCACCACTCCGAGTTTTTTCTGTTTATGTGGCAAAAAGAATTGAGCCCAGGGCTTCATGCATGCTATACAAACATTTTACCACTGAGCCACATTCCAAGGCCCAAAATAGAGATTATTCTTTTTGTTTCTGATACTTCGGATTGAATCCTGGGTTTTGAGCTTGTTAGGTTAGTGCTCTATTACTTGAGCCATACCTTCTGGACAAGTATATTGACAGGAAAAAGTAATTAAGGCATTTTAATCTGATTTTTCCTCATTAATGAAAGTAATATAGATATTATACAAATTCTTGAAAGTCCACTGGATATCAGGAGTTCATGCCTGTAATACTAGCTAATTGCTTAGCTGAGATTGGGCGGATAATAGTTCCAACTAAGCCCGAGCATAAAAATTCACAAGATTCATCTTACTAGAAAACCAAACCAAACCAAACAGCAATAACTGAGCATAATGTTCCCTATTTGCCTATATATCACACAAGCTATGCAGGAAGTACAAATAGGTCCAGGCCTGCCTGGACAAAAAGTAAGTGAGACCTTATCTCTAAAGTAATCAGAATTTAAAAGGCTGGAAATGTGTCTCAAGCTGTAAAGTGTCTACCAAGCAAGCAGAAAGCTCTGACTTCAAACCCCAGTATTGAAAACACTGACTACTACTACTACAAAAAACCACAATGCAATGGTAACAATTGTGTTTTTTGTAACTCTGAGGGTACTTAAGAATCCTGCAATGCCCTGACAGTTACTATGGTAAACAGACCAAGATTCTGGGTCATATTTATATAAAACATCTGCCCTGAGTGTCCACTTGAATGGGATTTCATGTTTGTGTACGGGCATCTGTGCATATGACAAGAGCAAGATGAAATCTGTTATTCACTTCTTATATTTCCAATAGAAATATTGCTTTTAGGATTCTGCGAATTTGCATGTATTCTTTATGCGGTTTTGGCCAATGAAACTGGACTGTTTCAAGTATTAAAAGGGAGAAATTGATCACTTACAAACATAGAAAAGCCAGGCACTAGTATGGCTCATGCCCAGCTATTCAGGAGGCTGAGATCTGAGAATAACAAGTTCCAAGCCAGCCCAGGCAGGAAAGTCTATGAAATTCTTATCTCCAATTAACTATTTAAAAAGCCAGAAGTTGAGCTGTTGTTCAAATGGTAGAGTGCTAACCTTGAGTGAAAAGCTCAGAAAGCCCACCATACCGAGTTCAAACTTGGGAGCTGCACAATAAAACAAATATGTAGAATAAATTATTTAGCACCTATAGCACATGATAGATGCATAATTACTACTTAGTCTATCATCTTTATTTTGCTCTTTAAGTTGAATACATAGAATAAAGTAATATTCTTACTTCTTAACCTTTTCTTTATTGTAAAGATGATATGCAGAGGGGTTGCAGTTAATATAAGACAGATAATGAGTACATTTCCTTTGGACTAGTGTCACCCCCTCCCTCAGTTTTCCCCCTCTTGACTTCTCTCCCCCTGAAGTTGTATAATTCATTTCCAACATAGCGTCTAGTGGGTTTCACTGCTGAATTAGTTCACCCTTTGTCCCACTGTTTCTGTGTTTCCCTTAGTGTTTCAGCATGGTTGAAATCACTTTGTCTCAAGTAACTCTCAACCTTTGCATTCCAAGTATCTTTTGCAAACTTACCACTTACATTCTACTGTGAATGTTTTCTTTTTTTAAATATGTTTTAGTTGTAAAAATATTGTACAGAGGTATTACATTTACAGGTAAGGTAATGAGTACATTTCCTATTGAAATGTACTGTTAATTGCGCCTTTGTTTTCCCCCTACCATCCCTTCCCTTCTCCACCTCCCAACTCCTCCTGCTCCCCACCAAGATGTAAAGTTCATTTTCAATATACTGTCTTGTACATCTAATTGTTACAATGGGTCAACCTATATCCCTCTTTAAGCATTTTGGTTTTTTCCTTCCCCTCCCCAAATTAGAGTGTATATACAAGATGCAGGGAACCAACATCAAATGCAGTGAAAAAAGGGGTTATACTGTAGGGGAGGAACATACAAAGAAACAAAAAAATCACATGGTACATTATAAATACATTAGAAACAATAGCAAGAAAGAAAAAAGTTATTTGTGTCCCTATCTTGGGGTTCATTTCGCTTAACATCATCTTACCTGGTCATATGAACTCTTCTGCTTGTCCCAGACATATACTAGTTATTGCAAATAAGGGAAACCATGGGACCTATGTATCTTTGGGCCTGGCTTACTTACTTAATATATTTTTTCCCAAGTCTTTCCATTTCCTAACAAAAGGGACAATGTCATTCTTTCTGATGGAGGCATAGAATTCCATTGTATAAACATACCACATTTTCTTGATCCATTTATATAATGCGGGACATCTGGGTTGGTTCCATATTTTAGCTATGGTAAATAATGCAATAAATTTAGTTGTTTTGGTACCTTTAGTGTAGCCTTGTTTGTGGTCATTTGGGTAAATGCCCAAAAGTAGGATTGCTGGGTCATGGGGGAGCTCTTTGTGGAGTCTTTTGAGGAACCTCCATACTACTTTCCAAAGTGGTTGAACAAGTTTACACTCCCACCAACAATGCAGCAGGGTTCCCTTTTGGCCACATCCCCTCCAGCATCTGTTGTTATTAGATTTCTTAATTATACTCATTTTAACTGGGGTGAGGTTGAATCTCAATGTTGTTTTGATTTGCTTTTATGGCTAGAGAAGTTGAGCATTTGTTCATGTGTCTATTAGCCATTCTTATTTCATCTTCAGAGAAGTTTCTCTTTAACTTTTTATTCCACATATTTATTGGGCAGTTGTTTCTTTGAGGATTTGTTGTTGGGGAATTTAGTTTTTTGAGTTCTAAGTATATTTTAGATAAGTGGCCCTTGTTTGTTGTATGGCTAGTGAAGATCTTCTCCCAATCTATAGGCTTTCTATTGATCTTGCTAGCTATGTCTTTTGCCATGCAGAAACCCTGCAATTTCATGTGCCATTTGTCCAAACTTTCTTTGATTTGTTGTGTTTCTGGGTCTTTATTAAAAAAATTTCATATGAATTTTTGGATTGCCTCTTCTATTTCCTTGAAGAATGAGGTTAGAATATTGATAGGTATCTAATTGAATTTGTAGATAGCCTTGGGAAGTATTGCTATTTTCATGATGTTGATCTTTCTAATCCAGCAGCATGGGAGTTTTTTGCCACTTTCTGAGTTCTGTTTTGATTTCCTTTTTCAGGCTTTTAAAGTTTACATCATAGAGGTCCTTCACTTCTTTGGTTATGTTAATTCCTAGGTGTTTTATTTTTTGTGGGGCTATTACAAATGGAGTTGCTTTCATGATTCCAGCCGTATTCTGCTCATTGTTGGCATACAAAAAGCCATTGATATTTGAGGGTTAATTTTATACTCTGCTACTTTGCCAAAGTTTTCAATCACCTTGAGTAATTTGGGAGCAGAGTCCATGGGATTCTTTAAATACAAGATCATGCCATCTGCAAAGAGGGAGAGTTTTACTTCATCTTTCCCTATATGGATCCCCTTATGTCTGCATCTTGTCTTATTGCTGTAGCTAGGCATTCTAATACTAGATTGAAGAGCAGTGGAGAGAGTGGGCATCCTTGTCTTGTTCCTGAGTTTATAGGAAATGGCTTTAATTTTTCACCATTGAGTATAATGCTGACTGTAGGTTTGTCATATACAGCCTTTATTGTATTGCGGAAGGTTCCATGGATTCCTAGTTTTCCAGAACCTTCATCATAAAGGGGTGTTGGATCTTGTCAAATGCTTTTTCTGCATCTACTGAGATAACCATGTTGTTCTTATCCTTGCTATTGTTGATGTGATGAGGGGCAATCCCAGAATTCATATGGAACAATAAAAGACCCCGAATAGCAAAAATGATCCTTAACAGAAAGAACAATGCTGGAGGAATATCAATACCAAATTTCAAACTCTACTACAAAGCCATAGTAATCAAAACAGCTTGATACTGGCACAAGAACAGACCCCAGAACTTGAAAACCCAGAAATGAACCCACAGACCTATAGCCATCTAATCTTTGATAAGGAAGCTAAAAAAATAGAATGGAAGAAAGACAGCTTCTACAGTAAATGGTGCTGGCAAAATTGGTTAACTACTTGTAGAAAACTAAAGCTAGATCCTTATCTATCACCCTGCACCAGAATCAACTCCAAATGGATCAGAGACCTCGGAGTCAAAGCAGACACTCTGAAAACATTACAGGATGGAATAGGAGAAACCCTAGGTCTCCTTGGCACAGTCTGAAATTTTTTTAATAGAGACCCGGAAACACAACAAATCAAAGAAAGGTTGGACAAATAGGATTGCATGAAATTGCGGAGCTTCTGCATGGCAAAAGACATAGCTTACAAAATCAATAGAAAGCCCATGGATTGGGAGAAGTTCTTCACTTGCCATACAACAGACAAGAGTCTCATATCTAAAATACACCTAGAACTTAAAAAATTAAATCCCCCAACAACAAATCCTCAAAGAAACAACTGCCCAATAAATAAGTGGGCGAAAGACTTAAAGAGAAACTTTTCTGAAGAGGAAAGAAGGATGGCCAATAGACACATGAAGAAAGGCTCAGCCTCCCTAGCCATAAAAGAAATGCAAATCAAAACAACATTGAGATACCACCCCAATTAGAATGGCAAAAATCAAGAACTCTGATAACAACAGATGCTAGAAGGGATGTGGACAGAAGGGAATCTTACTGCATTGTTGGTGGGAGTGTAAACTTGTTCAACCACTTTGGAAAGTAGTATGGAGGTTCCTCAAAAGACTCCACATAGAGCTCCCCTATGACCCGGCAATCCCTCTTTTGGGCATTTACCCAAATGATCACAAACAAGACCACACTAAAGCTACCATCACGACTATGTTTATTGCAGCATTATTTACCATAGCTAAGATATGGAACTAACCCAGATGCCCTTCAGTAGATGAATGGATCAAGAAAGTGTGGTATATATACACAATGGAACTCTATGCCTCCATCAAATGACATTGCCCCATTTGTTAGGAAATGGAAGGACTTGGAAAAAAATATATTAAGTGAAGTAAGCCAAGCCCAAAGAAACATAGGTCCCATGGTTTCCCTTATTTGCAATAACTAGTATATGTCTGAGTCAAGCAGAAAAAGTCAGATAAGTTTATGTTAGTGGAATAAACCCCAAGATAACTATTCAAATGTTTTTTTCTTTCCTGCAATTGTTTCTATCATATTTATAAATGATTTCTATGTTGCTTTGTATGTCCCTCCCCCACAGTATAACACATACTTTCACTGTATTTGATGTTGATATAATTTGTGGAGGGGAAGGGGAAAAAAACAAATCATTTAACTAGGGATACAGGTGGACCCATTGCAACAATGAGATGTACAAGTTGTTATGTTGAAAAACGAACTTAACAACTTTGGTGGGGGTTGGGGGGAGGTTTGGATGGGGGTTGGTTGGGGGAGTATGGGAAGGAATGGGAAGGGGAAACAAAGAGGAGGCAACAATGCTTGATAAGAAATGTACTTGTTATCTTGCCCATGTAATTGTAACTCCTTGGTATTCTCACACACACAAAAAAAATCAGCCTGTACCAAAGAGCCCTAGAGTTTTTCCTATTCTTTAATGTTTTCAGGGTGTCTACTTTGACTTGAAGATCTTTGACCCATTTGGAGTTGATTCTGGTACAGTGTGATGTATAAGCATCTAGCTTTAGTTTTCTACAGGTGTTTAACCAATTTTGCCAGCACCACTTACTGAAGAGACTGTCTTCCTTCCATTCTAATTTTTTAGCTTCCTTATGGAAGATAAAGTGGCTATATATCTTTGGAATCATTTCTGGGTCTTCAGTTTTATTCCATTGGTCCTCAGGTGTGTTCTTGAGCCAAGCTGCTTTGATTAGTATTGCTTTGTAGTAGAGTTTGAAATTTAGTATTGATATTCCTCCAGCACTGTTCTTTCTGCTGAGGATTATTTTTGCTATTCTGGGTCTTTTACTGTTCCATATGAATTTTTGGTTTGTTTCTTGTCTTTCATTGAAGAGTGAAGTTGGAATATTGGTAGATATAGCATTGAATTTGTAGATAGCCTTGGGAAGTATTGCCATTTTTGCAATGTTAATCCTCCCAAACCAGGAGCATGGGAGGCTTTTCCACTTTCTAAATTCTGCCTTAATTTCCCTTTTAGGATTTTAAAGTTTTCATTATAGAGATCCTTCACTTCTTTTGTTAACTCCTAGATATTTTTTGTGGGGCTATTACAAAAGGAATTGCTTTCCTGATTTCATCTGCTCTCTTGTCATTGTTGCCATTCAAAAAGCCATTGATTTTTGAGGGTTAATTTTATTCCCTGATACAGAAGTTTTGAATCAGTTTGAGTAATTTGGGAGTAGAGTCCATGGGATTCTTTAAATATAAGGTCATGTCATCTGCAAAGAGGAAGAGTTTTATTTCATCTTTCCCTATTTCGATCCCCTTTATGTTTGCATCTTGTCTTATTGCTGTAGCTAGACCTTCTAATACTAAATTGCAGAAAAGTGGAGAGAGTGGACATCCTTGTCTCATTCCTGAATTTAGAGGAAATGTTTTTATCTTTTCACCATTAAGTATAATGCTTGCTGTAGGTTAGTCAACATAGCCTTTATTGTATTGAGGAATGTTCCCTGGATTTCTAGTTTTCCCAGAACCTTCATCATAAAGGGGTGTTGGATCTTATCAAATGTTTTTCCTGCATCTACTGAGATGATCATGTGGTTCTTATCCTTGCTCTTGTGATGTGATGAATCATATTAATTGATCTGCATATATTGAACCAGCTTTGCATCCTTGAAATGAATCCTGTTTGATTGAGGTGTATGATTTTTTTTGATGAATTGTTGAAGTCGATTGGCCAAAATTTTTTGAGAAATTTTGCATCAATGTTCATCAAAGAAATGGGTGTATAGTTCTCTTTCTTTGATGAGTCCCTGCCTGGTTTTGGGATGAGGCTTATGATAGCTTCATAGAAAGGGTTTGGTAGTGAACTTTTACTTCCAATTTCATTGAAGAGTTGGAGGAGTATTGGTGTGAGTTCTGCTTTGAAGGCCTTGTAGAATTCAGAAAATCTGTAATTTCTGATAAGATTTGCTAAGGGAATATTGATTTTTGTTAATTTTTTCCAAGAACCAACTCTTTGTTTTGTTGAATCTATGTTTTTTTATTCTAATTCATTTAATTCTGATTTAATTTTAATTATTTGTTTCCATCTACTGGATTGGGGTTTAGCCTGTTGATCTTTTTCAAGGAGTTTCAGGTGTCCCATTAAATTGTTGGTTTTGGATCTTTCCAATTTGTTGATATAGGAACTCAAAGTTATAAACTTGCCTCTGAGTATTGCCTTTGCTGTGTCCCAGAGGAGCTGGTAATGTGTGTGTTCATTTTTGTTGAATATCATCTGAACATTTTCTTATTCAAGATCATCTCTGTTTTTGGTAGGTATGTTTTCACTTGCATATAGAATATAATGAAAGTGGAAAAAAGCTACTTTATCAACTTCTTGTAGTACGATGTTTAGGAGAGAAATAAATCTATTTTAATTTTTTTGTTTAAAAATTATTTATCTGTTATTATCCCTTTCTTACTCAAAACATACATTTTCTGTATCATTGACAAGATTAACGGGCAAATATCAAAGTCAAAATTAGCAGGCGATATCCAATTGTGACTTAATATTTCTAATAACTGGCCTGATTATAATAAATTTAAATATAAACCAATTCCAACCACATTCATTAAAATCCTATATTTATAGGAGGTAATGTTGACTAAGAAATCCCAAACCCAATCATTAGTGTAGTTATTTTAAATCTGATACATCTATAACCGTATAGCTACTTATAAAAATTTTCTACTAGTAAAATTGGTTTGAAGAAGCGTGAATCTATTATTATTTTCATTTTCATTTGTTTCATTTGTTTCAACTTAAAGCAGAAATAGAGATTTGTTCTGCGAAGATTTGTCATTGTATAGCACTCTATTTTGGCCTCCTCCCTAAATTATCAAGTTTGTCAAAATAGATGGAGGGTTCTGTTTTTTGTTTTGTTTTTTTTTGTTGTTGTTTTTCTGGAGGGAGATCAAATCAGTTATTACTCTATACAACAGAAAATAATGTCTCCTGAATCCTGTGTTGGGAAACCAATTTGTGTTATGCACAAGCATCAATTGCTGATGGTTTTTATATCTTTTCAAATGGAATCAAATTTTAACACAAGCCCAATTTGCTTTTCTGTTTTTTTTTCAAGGCTCTGGACAACAAGTCTTTCATGATTTCAACTGATTCAAATTTACTAAACCACCCAATAAACAAATGTAACTTCAAACATTTAAAAGAACCACAACGGCAGCAAATTGTAGTGAAATAGAAAACCTGTCATTTGGCCTCTTGTAATGGATCAAGAAACTCAGCTCTATGATGCTTAGAAGTGGAAAGAAGGAGGCAAAACTAGAAAGGTCACATCTGGGCATTTTCCATGAATTGTCATAAATATCATCATAATCTTTTTGGCTCTTGCTAACTTTTCTCCCAGGCCAGCTTCTGAGATCCTCCTATATCAATTTCCTGAGTACCTGGGATTATAGTTGTGAACAGCAAAATGTCTCTAATTTATTTATTTATTTTTGGGGGGTCTGGTCATGGGGCCTGAACTCTGGGCCTGGGTGCTGTCCCTCAGCTCTTCAGCTCAAGGCTAGCACTCTACCACTTGAGCCACAGCGCACTTCTGG
>NW_012267225.1:27932060-27981890 GCF_000151885.1 Dipodomys ordii
TGTGGCTCAAGTGGTAGAGTGCTAGCCTTGAGCTGAAGAGCTGAGGGACAGTGCCCAGGCCCAGAGTTCAGGCCCCACGACTGGACCCTCCCAAAAGGAAAAAGAAAACCATATTAAAATTCCATACTAAGCCTAATTAAAGGTGAAATGGTAAAACTTTTTCTCCTGCTATCATATCAACAATCTTGTTTTCATTACTAAATAGAGCTTTTAGATAGTTTGTAAAGGCAAGATAATACATGGGATAATGACCGGAAGCAAAAAAATAAAATGCTTCCCTTTATGAAACCAATTGATAATGTAGAAAAATTTAAATTTACTAATGAATTATTATGTGACTAGCTGGTCACTAGGGGCTCATACTTGTAATCTTAGTTTTTCAGAAGACTGAGACCTTGAGAATACTGTTTTATTGCCTGGGCAGAAAAGTTGTCAAAATTCATCACCAAAATATTCAGCAAATGGACAGGATGAAAGCATAGTTCAAATAGTATAGGAGCAGCTCTGAGTGTAAAAGCTGAGCAAGAGTTTATGGCCCTCTGGGTTCAATTCCTTGGTACCACATTAACAAAAAATAATACATTTGAGTAATTATAATAATAATACTCCATTGTTGTTTGCAATGACTTCTGTGATATTAAGAAAAAAAGAAAAAAGAGTTTATAGCCCTGGGTTCAAGCACTAAAACTGGCAAAAAAAAGTGGCTTTAACCAATGTTTTAATTATCAATTAGAAACTAACATTTGAAAAAAAAATCACGATTTACAGAATCATGCCAACTATAGCAATTTCCTAAGGATAAATTTAACAAACCTTTGAAGAGGTTACAGAAATCTACCGTAAAAAGACAGTAATAGAGATGGAAATAAATGAGGGATATGTTCAATATTTTAAAAAATTCTCAATTTAACCCATAGTCTATTTGATTCTGACAAAGATGACAGATTGCTTTATTTTTTATATCTGTTTGTGAATGTGTAAGCTGAGACTTAGTTCAAAAATTTATATTGTGGTCAGGCATTGCCTAAAATCTCAGCTAATGGGGTGTCAAGGCATAAGACTCATGAGTAAGGACAACCTAGACAAAGTTAGTGAGAATCTGTCTAAAAACAAAATACAAAAAGCAAAAGGGCTATGGACATAGCTCAAGTGGGAGAGCTATCGTCTGACATGCACAAGGCACTGCTTCAACCCTCAAAACCTGTAAATAAGTAAGTAAATAAATAAGGAATAAAAATAAATTTAAATAAAGTATAATGACATATTTGAAAAGAATAGCAAGTCAGTCTTCCAAGACTTACAAATGAACTACCATATTTAAAACACTTAAATAAAAGCATAAGGTTGACCAATTAGCTTGTGGTAGATTAAGACCTTAAGTGTATCATTTGTAGGAAAATGAATATAAATATACTGAAGGGGCGAAAAAAATTCTAAAGTACATAACTAAAAAGAGACAATCATTCAGACTTTGGAAAGAATTCCAATTTAGTTCAATAATCAAAATATTCAGATCACTCAATAGAAAAAGGCAAGGGAATTATTAAAACCAGGAAACTCAAATCAGCAACAAGACTGAAAAGTAATTCAACTTCATAGGTCATCAAGGAAATGCAAATTAAGGTCACAATGAATCACACTACAATACACCAGCCAGCCAGAATTAAGAGTATTGCTACTATATCCCTATAGAAACTCATACTCTGAGAATTACAAGGTAAATATAATCATCATTCAAGATCTCAGTTTATAAATCGATGCCAAATATATTAAATTTAGCAATATGATACAACAATATAATTAAATGAACACTAGATTTATGCAATAACTTGTATAAAACTTATGAACATTATTGTGGATAAAATAAATGATCAGGGGCTGGGAAGGTAGCTCAGTGGTAGACTGTTTGCCTTGCATGCATGAGGCCCTGGGTTCAAGTCCTCAGCATCACATAAGCAGAAAAAGCTGGACGTAATGCTGTGGCTCCAATGGTAGAGTGCTTGCCTAGAGCAGAAGAGCTGAGGGACAGCTCCCAGGTCCAGAGTTCAGGCCTCACAACTGACCCCTCCTACCCCCCCCCAATATATATATATATATATATATATATATATATATATATAAGTAAAAGATTGTCTACTGCTAGGATTCCACTTATATGAACTCTATAAAAGGCAATGGCTATTTGATGGTGGTAGGGTCAGAATGGCAGTTAACTATTGGTGATGAAGAAATCAGCATGAGGAAGACCTGCAGTGGAGCTCTATGCTTTTTTCTTGCTTACAGGAAAGCTTGTTTTTGGAGGATTCACTGGGCTATCCCATGATTTGTGTGTGTTTCCATATGTGTTGTATTTCACTAACAATGGCATGAAAGCAGCTTTGTTTGTACTGCCTTACTTTCTCAATGTACTACTCTTTAATTTTGTTGCCAAATGTCTGGAAAGAATCATCTATGCCTGTTGTTCTCTTTCTCTGTCTCTTTTTAAAGTCTCCACTCATTCCCAGCCCATTATAATCTGGAATCTGCCCTATTGCTCTGAAAGTACTTTTGCTGAAGTTGCCAGTGACCTTCTGATTGCCAATTGTCTGTTTCTAGTTTCTATCAACTTGACCCATCCATGCCACATGACACTGCTGGCCAACCCTCATTTGTAACTCTCTCTTCCTTTGACCTCTCTTCATTCTTCTCCCTCATTTTAGACATTTCTATTAAGTCTTTCTCCTCCTTTGGGTGGCCTCCAAATTCATGTTCTCTAATTATAATTGTGTATAGATTTCATGAAAATTAGAATTAAAACCTGCAATGAGTTTTCTGTATTTCAAAGTTTCTTCATGAATTAAACAGCAACAATAACAACAGCAACCAAATCCAGGTTTCTGGCTTCAGAAAAATGTAAAAATATCTTACTAACACTAGAATCACCATTTTTTGGTTTCTTCTTTGGGTCAGTATTGGCATTTGAACTCAGTCTTCTAGCTGTTTGCTGTCACTCTGCCAGGTGAGCTATGTTTCCAGTGCAGCTTTATGCTGATTATTTTTGAGATGGAGTTTCTGGGACTTTTCTGCACAGGCTAGCCCTGATTATGATTCTCTGGATCTCAGTCTACTACAAGCCTCCATCTTGGAATCCCTTTTTTGAAGAGGTAGCAATCTTCCAAAGTAAAATAATTGGAGCTCTTCCACCTGACCCACAGCTTGTCTATACTTTGGTATTTAAACACTTTGCCTGGGTCCCCTAATCCTCGGATCTACTTACAACTCTCACAATTGTTACACATGTGTCCTGAGAGCAGAACTAATTATAAAACCACCGTGAAATGTGTCTAATTTCCTCTGTGGCACATCAGGAAGACAAAATGATAAGCATTGGTCAGAGTTCAGGAAAGGGCATTTAAAAACTCCAAAGTGGCCAGGTGCTAGTGGTTCATGCCTGCCATCCTAGCTGAGATCTGAGGATCGTGGATCAAAGCCAACCTGGGCAGAAAAGTCCATGAAACTCTTATTTCCAACTATCTACCAATAAAAATGCTGAAAGTGGAGCTGGGCTCAAGTGGTAGAGCTCTAACCTTGAGCAAAAGAGCTCAGGGACAAGTCCCATGCCTGGAGTTCAAGCACCAGGACTGGTGCACACACACATACATACATGCATACATACATGTATATATACACATGCATACAAACACACACACATCCAGTGATTCTAAGGCAAGTTTTTTCATTGAAGATACCATTTAAAGGACTTCCTTCCCTTCTCTCCCTCCTTCCCTCCCTCCCCCTTCTCTCCTTCTCTCCTTCTTTCCTTCCCTCCCTCCTTCCCTCCTTCCATCCCTCCCTCCCTCCCTCCTTCCTTCCTTCCTTCCTTTCTTCCTTTCTTCCTTCCTTCCTTCCTTCCTGCCTTCCTGCCTTCCTTCCTTCCTTCCTTCCTAGAACCTTAAAGTTGAGACTTCTCAGAGGAGCTCTATTACTTAAGCCATGCTCCCAGTTTTAGAGGAATACTTTTACTCTTATGTCTTCAATTTCCATTTCAGTTTGGATCTCCTGTTTTACTGTCTTGTAAGTGATGTAGAAATACAAACAAATAGTCATAATAATATAAATAATCATCTCTCCTATGCAGGCTGAGCACAGCAGTTCCAGTCTTTGTGAAAGTCTATGGCAGTAGTTAAATGTGGGTTATCAGGATTCTGGATCATAGATTAGAACAATGTCTTGTCCAGAAGAAAAGATGATCAGTAGTTAATAAATATAGTTAGGCCAGGAGCTTATCAAGCCCAAGGGACAGGGATTTGGAAGAATACAGAAAGTAGGATATTTCCAAAGAGGAATTTGAAGACTAGGACTTACAGAAGCTCTTTGGGGGCACATAAGGGCAGCCATTTTTGAAATGAAACTTGTTAATTTGCAGAAAAGTGTTATAAAACTTATGTCTTCTTGCGGATCACAATTTGACAAATGTTACCAAAGAATTATATATTGTGACCATAGAATATATAATTCTTTGGTAACAAATTAATTGTTATAGTTTTTGTTCTATCGGCTCCAGAGTAGGAAAATAGTCTTGATTTATTTAATGAAGCATTTAATTTAGAAAACATCATTTATTGGAAAAATCAAGCTGTATATCTATGAATACAGTGATGTTTACCTGTCGCTGGAATCACTATTTTGATTCAACATCAGGAACATGCTGGAAAAATAAAATAGAAATAAAAGAAAGCAAAATGATTGACAGTAGTGCAAGATGATTATGGAACTAGATCACAGGTTCATTTTGTTAATAATGAATCAAGAGAAAGAATATAGACCAGGCTGGCACTGGGTGTCAATGTTATCCCCTAACAATAACAAAAACTGTATCTTGTGGCTCAAGTGATGAATTGCCTGCTTAGCAAGCACAAGGCCACAAGTTCAAACCATATACCTGTGGAAAAAATCACACTGAGCATGAAGTGGTTCATAGTAACTATACAAACATAAATAATAATATATGTACTTTTCAAAACATGTTTTATAGATACCAAATCATTTATCAAAACAAATTACCTGGTAGTATGACAAGAAATTAACTTCTTGCTCTAACAGAAAAAAAAGCAAGACAAAAGTAGCCTAAGGAAACAAATTAATTATAGAAATAACACTAAAGACAATGCAATTTAGTCTCTATATTTTAGGTATCTTATAGATAATGATGCCTTTAATTGTTATAGCTTTTGTTTTCCAATTATTGTATTAACATAGCATACATTTTTCCTCAATATTCACTAAAATGTAGTCATCCAATTAATCAAGTAGTTTTTATAGATTTATTTTGGGATAGGGAAAAAGAAATTAAATGATACTCCACTTTATCAATGTTTCATGGCTCATGTTTACACAGGATAGATGGGAATCTGAATTTGTTACATCTCTAGATTTTTGATAAGAATAACATGATATATACATACACATACATACACATACCCATATATACATATACACATGTGTATACCCACACAGATATATGTACATTATACACACATAGGTATATTATATACACAAATATAAACACATATATACATTCTATGCATTATATACACATACATGTATATATGCATGCCTTGGCATATAGATTATTATATAGATACATACACATACACATATATACACATAGATAGGGAACACTAACTATGAAACAAAAATAGGGAGCTGCTTCTCAAACTTTCTGCTGCATTTGCTTTTTCTCTCTTTTTTTTTATTGTGAAAATACCATACAGAGAGGTTACAATTACATGGGCAAGGTGATGAGTACATTTCTTATCAAGCATTGTTGCCTCCTCCTTTGTTTTCTCCTACCATCCCTTCCCATCTCCCCCGAGCCTCCCACCCACTCCTGTGCCAAAGTTGTAAAGTTCGTTTTTCGACATAATGTCTTGTACACCTCTTTGTTGCAATGGGTCCACCTGTATCCTTATTTGAACAATTTGTTTTTTTCCTTCTCCTCCCCAAATTATACCAACATTAAATACAGTGAAAGCAGGGGTTATACTGTGGGGGAGGACATACAAAGCAACAAAGAAATATCTTATAAATATGTTAGAAACAATGGCAAGAAAAAAAAATTTGAGTCCTTATCTTGGGGTTTCTTTAGCCTAACATCAACTTATCTGACCGTTTCTGCTTGTCTCAGACATTTGCTTTTTCAAGCTTCATTTTTTTTTTCTGTTGTAGAGGGTTCCTCACTGACTGTCAACAGAGGAAAGATTTTGTAGGGAAGCAAATTTGAAGAATGCATCACAAAAGAACCATTGATGTGTCTTAGCCTACCAGTCTCTCCCTTTCACAGACTTTCCCGCCTTTATTTCCTGTGGAAGCAGGAGGGAAGGAGGCCACACCTGTGTTCTGAAGGTGGAATTTCATTGCTGTGTATTCATTACTGTGGACTTGTAGTCACATGTGAGTAAAAGCTTTATAGAAATTGGCCTCAGTTTTCCCTCTACAAAATGGATCAAAAAACAAAAAAATGTAAATAAAAGCATTTATAGAGCACAAAGCACTTTACAAACAAGTGTTCTTTGTGGAAGAAATCACACAGGCTTCTATTTCCTCATGTTTTTATCCTTGGGAAATTATTTAATCACTTGAATCTTAACTGTTCATCTGTAAAACATAGATAACACTTTGTCAGACATTGCTCGAAGATTTCTTACCTTATATGTAGACTACATTTTAATTTATAAATGATATATTTTAGTGGAGAGGATGAGGAGGAAGTTACTTTGCTGTACTTAGGTTCTGCTATATTTTAAAACAGATTTTTCTTTAGATTAATTCTGAAAAATGCATTATATGTGGTCACTAGATTTCTTTAGAATACATAGTAATATTACATTAATGTTCAATATCTGGTGAAATTGAACAATATATTTAATGCCTTACCCATCAAATTTCTTCTTTTATGTAAGTCAGTGGTTTTTATCTCTACTTATAAGTCAGATATTGTTTTCAAAAGCAATATATATTTCTTCTTGATAAATATATAGATACTATTAGAATTGGATACAAGACATTCAGAACATATTCTGACTTCCAACAATATTTGAAATGAAGGAAGGTAATAATATAATTGGACATGATAATAGTAATAATGAAAAAAGAAGCACATAGAGGAAAACCCCATTAAAATCAAATTTAAAAAGAGTGTCCAGCAACCATCACCACTGCTTATAGAGCATTTTCCATACCTTAAAACAATATGTTGGTTTCTCTATTTCTCCAGCTCCTGATCACTATTAATCAACTTTTTATCTCTATATGTTTGCCTGTTGTAGACACTTCATATAAAATGTGAGCACTTGTGAGCTTTCAAAAAGTAGTGTCCAGGCTCAATGTTGGTTTCTACACATTTCTAAATCTGTCATTGTGCCAACTGCTCCTAAAGGAGAAGTCTCTCATTTATCAACCCCTCCCCACATTGCTGTCTGATGATCTGTATCAAATGTAGCTCCTATTTTAAAGCTTCAATGGCTTTCCTGCCTTCAGGATAGAATTCACATTTTATATCCTGGTTCTTTCCCTCTACTTTCTTTCTTATGGGACACCAGTTATACTAACATGTCAAAATACGTACCCACAGTTTATCTCTTTTTTTGTCTTCTAACCCTCCTTTTTGACCTTCAGGGCTCCTGAAAGCCCTTCCCAACTTCTATGTGTGAGTGTGTGTGTGTGTGTGTGTGTGTGTATGAGAGTATATGTGTGTGTGTGTGTGTGTGTGTGTGTTTGGTGTGTGTATGAGTGTGTGTGTGTGTGTGTGTTTGGTGTGTGTGTGTGAGAGAGAGAGAGTTAACTGTATTCTTCTGCCTTCTCATATATGCTTGTCTGGATCACATGCTTTGCCTTATCAGATCACAGTTATTAGAGTTGTTAGTTCTCTCATCCAATAGCACATAGATTGCCTGTGTGCTGGAATTGTATTCTCTTTATAGATTCTTGTTGTGAAAACAGGGTAGAAAGCATAGTAGGTGCTGGGAGAACATTTGCTGATTGAATGAATGAATGCAGTGTGTTTCACTATATATAAACTTTTGATATGTTCTTGGAAGAGAAAGGTTTTGACCAGGTTGAGTAGCATAATCTAGGGATTGTTGCACTATTTCTTTTACAGAAAAGGTTTAGCATAAAGTTAGGTGAAAATTCAGTGGAAGTTGTTATTTTCCCATTCTGTTCAAGGTTAGAGGTAGCCATGGGAGCCTGTCAAGGTTATATATTTGTTGGGGAAGAGATAACTCTGAAGTGAAGTTCCCTACTAGTCTTGCCTTTCAGCAACACATAGATCAAGCTTTTCTTTCTTCTTCCTAAGGCATTGACTAGCCCACTCCTAAGACTGAACCAAATACCAGGAGACACTGATGAAAACTGAAGAGATAAACGTTAAGTTTTCATGGACAAACTTCACCTATTTTTGCACTGAAGATAATAGTAGTGTCTGTGTCATGGAGATGTTGGGAGAATTAAAGAGCTCAGAGAGATAATAAACTTAAAAGAGCATTCAAAAGCCTTTTCTAAAATTCTGTGAATTTCAGAAGTCTGTGAAGTGAAGGAAGATGCTCTGTAAATGTCTTTTCCCATTCTCCATCCATAATCTTCAGCCCATTCTCTGAGCATGCAAATGCTAAAGGGCATATGGAAGATATGTAGGGCTAGCACTGGGACCTTTGGCTTAGGTCTGTCTACAATATCATGCCTATCTGTGTGGATTATCCATGCCAATGACATTTTCTGGGTACCAATAGCAGTAACTCCACAGGCATGCTAGTCTGATAAGAAGACCTGGGTGCTCCTCTAAAGAAACTTACTGGACTACAGTGGCCATGATAATTCTTGTAGGCAAAGACATGAAAGGCACTCTGTTTTTGATGATCTCTGTTGGACTTACACATTTTAGAGATATCTAGGGATACATTTTAGAAGTCAAACTGTCATGCACAAAACAGACACTGGGAAAAGAGCTTCTGCATCAATTTAAATCACCTCGCTCCAAACATTTTCCTCAAATGCCCTGGCATGTTTCACCTTTGTTTGAGGTGTGGGATATATTTGGGCACTGTTTGTTAAACTGTAGTGATAATAACAAACATAGTTGTGGGTCCAAACAATAAGGTTACCTAAAAAATTGCAATAATATTAAAAGAGTGTCAAACTAAAGTGTAGATGGTGTTCAGGGAAGGATGAAGTTTAAATCTACTTGGTAAAACAATTTCTAAAATATGATAAATATGAAATGCTTTTAATCTATGTTTAAATATTAGTAGATTAAATGTTTTATAGGATCTCAGAAAATTATAAAATATGACTCAGAAAATAAGAAAATCCTAGTTTTTGTTGATTTGTGAGACTTCTTTTTTTCTAATTTTTAAGAGTTTATTGTAGAGGTGATTGCAGAGGGGTTTCAGTTACATAAGTCAGTGAATGGGTACATTTCATTTTGAACACTGTCATCACCTCCTTCATTCTTTCCCAGTTTTTCCCCTCCCAGCTTCCCTCTCCTCCAGATTTCTTTCTCTTTAAATCATGTGTGATTTTTAGAACTTTTTTTTCTTTAGGTCATTTCTTTAACCTTTCTTTATATATTGTGCAATATTTTGTCTTTAAATATATTCATTGCATTATTAATACCTTTTCTAAAATTAAAAAATAGTTACTATCTAATATGATAATGATATTTTTATGATCTACATTTTTGTTAGGAAAACTTTCTTTGTGAATCACAAAGTAGTTGTGTAGAATACTTCTGATCATATTCAGGATGTTCTAAACTGTCTCATTAAGAAAAAAAGATGTTTTATAAAACATATTTTATTTGAATGCAAATTAAGTAAAAATTTCAATATTTTCAGCTCTTTACTTGGGTATCACATTCCTATTTTGGCTAGAGATTTTGTCCATAGATCCTTATTCATATGACTAGTACTGTTGGCCTTAGCCAGCCAGCCTACTTATCTAAGGAATTAAGTTAAGATATATCAGTGTCATTTCAAGAGCTTAAAATGTGATAGTTAATTTGGATCTATTGCTTTCTTTTGTACTATAGTCTGATTTGTTTTTATTCAGGATTGTATAATCCCAGCTTGTACAGTGTTTAATTGTATTTTTATTCCACTTATCAACTTGCTTCAGTGGATTTTTAAAGCACTTTCACATTGATATAATTTTATGAGACATGCTCTGTACTTCTTTGGCTTTTTCCAATATTGTATAGCGAGTCTTTTACTTTTCAATTTCTAATATAGTTATTTAACTATTTCTATGGATAATACCATCTCTCAATTTTAAAGAACTTGTTTTGAAGTTCAGGGTTGTTTAGGGCCACAGCAGCCAGCCCATTTTCAATTATTTAGATATCTTGATTTAAAAACAAAGTAGCCTGTGCTCTGAATATTTACTTTTTTACATATGGTTTTTGTTGTAAAATAAAATGTATATTTACTTTTTTTTCACAAATTATACAGTGAAAGCAGGGCTTATACCCTGGGGGAGGTACATACAAAGCAACAAAGAAATCATCTTATAAATATGTTGGAAACAATCGCAAGAAAGAAAAAACATTTGAATTCTTAACTTGGGGTTCATTTCGCCTAACATCAACTTGTCTGACAGTTTCTGTTTGTCTCAGACATATACTAGTTATTGCAAATAAGGGAAACCATTGGGCCTATATTTCTTTGGGCCTGGCTTACTTCATTTAATAAATTTTTCCAAGTCTTTCCATTTCTTAACAAATGGGGCAATGTCATTCTTTCTGATGGAGGCATAGAATTCCATTGTGAATATATATTATGTATATATATATATATACATATATATATATATATATATATGACATTTTCTTGATCCATTCATCTACAGAGGGGCATCTGGGTTGGTTCCATATCTCAGCTATGGTAAATAATGCTGCAATAAGCATAGTTGTGGTGGTAGCTTTAGTATGGTCTTGTTTGTGATCATTTGGGTAAATGTCCAAAAGTGGGATTTCTGGGTCATAGAGGAGCTCTATGTGGAGTCTTTTGAGGAACCTCCATATTTTCCAAAGTGGTTGAACAAGTTTACACTCCCACCAACAATGCAGTAAGGTTCCCTTCTGTCCACATCCCCTCCAGATCTGTTGTTATTAGAGTTCTTGATTATATCCATTCTAAATGGGGTGAGGTGGTATCTCAATGTTGTTTTGATTTGCATTTCTTTTATGGCTAGGGAGGTTGAGTATTGCTTCATGTGTCTATTGACCATCCTTCTTTCCTCTTCAGAGAAGTGTTTCTTTAAGTCTTTAGCCTACTTATTTACTGGGCAGTTGTTTCTTTGAAGATTTGTTGTTGAGGGATTTAATTTTTTGAGTTCCAGGTATATTTTAGATATGAGACCCTTGTCCATTGTATGGCTAATGAAGATCTCCCAATCCATGGGCTTTCTACTGATCTTGCGAGCTATGTCCTTTGCCACGCAGAAGCTCTGCAATTTCATGCAATCCCATTTGTCTAAACTTTCTTTGATTTGTTGTGTTTCTGGGTCTCTATTAAGAAATTTTCAGCCTGTACCAAGGAGACCTAAGGATTCTCCTATTCCATCCTGTAATGTTTTCAGAATGTCTGCTGCAGAGCTTCTGTATGGCAAAGGACATAGCTAGCAAGATCAATAGAAAGCCCACAAATTGGGAGAAGATCTTTACTGGCCATACAACAAATCCTGAAAGAAACAACTGCCTGATGATTTAAAAAAAAAAAAACTTCTCTGAAGAGAAAATAAGAATGGCCAATAGACATATGAAGAATGCTCAACCTCTTTAGCCATAAAAGAAATTCAAATAAAAACAACATAGAGATTCCCCCTCACCCCAGTTAGAATGGCTATAAATCAAGAACTCTAACAGCAACAGATGCTGGAGGGGATGTATACAGAAGTTGGAACCCTACTGCATTGTTGGTGGGAGTGTAAACTTGTTCAGCCACTTTAGAAAGCAGTATGGAGGTTCCTCAAAGACTCGACATACAGCTCTCCTATGACCCACCAATCCCACTTTTGGGCATTTACCCAAATGATCACAAACAAGACCATACTAAAGCTACCAGCACAACTATGTTTATTGCAGCATTAAATATTTACTTTTCATAACAATAATTCTGTTATAAATACTTTGTTCTTGGTAATATAATTTGGTATTCTTTTGCAATTCCTTGTTGGGACTAAAGCGTAAATGAATACAGTTCTGCAGCTCCTTAAATGTGTTTCTAAACGGTGTTCTACAGCACCTTTCCATTAAAAAGATATTTCCAATTTCATATTTCTTTTCTTGAAAGCTCATTATTTTGCATTTACTTATAGTGAACCAAATTTGTCATGTATTTGCATAGATACATAAATGTTCTCAGTCTTGATGTCTACCATATAATATTGCTCTTCCTTGCTTTTTTAGTCATTAAAAAGTCATCTGCAAAAGCAGGGTCAAGGTGAATCCTATTTATCTATCTGTCTATGGCTGAAAGAGATGAGTTCTTAAGACATTTAATAGTAGGAAAAACAATAATGATGAGGTGGATTTGATAGTTTGGCCCTTGTTTTTCCATTAACAGTGTTGTTTTATTATCTGTGGTACTAATAGCAGCAGCTCAGAAAGTCTTAGAGATAATAAAAGGAGTTTCCAATAGCATCTACCCATGAAAGTGTGATTAGTACTCTAAACTACAGCAGTAATATATTTATACATATTCAGGGAATGGCTTTTAAGATATCAATAAGATTTTAATTGTGTGTATGAAAAACTATATAGTGATTTTGTGTTGCAAGTTCTACTTTATTCAGGTTAATTGGTAAATACAGTAGTAGAGATCTTTACAGGAAGCATTGCAATCACTGCTGGATATTGTCAAGGACTCCAGAGTGCCCACCCATTCAATGCCAATCATTAATACTAGCAGAATTATCTGCATAGGAAATGCTAGCAGACTAAGCATTAGGTTAACTGTCCTATTTTGCATATATATGTAATATGTATGCATGTAGAATAATATTTGCATATATATGATCACTTCACAAATAGTTTTCATTAAAATTTGATTGAGGAAACTGGAAGAAAGCAAAGGAAGGGTGATATTGTTCAAAAAATAAAATGTACTCCCTAACTGATTTATGAAATAGTAACCCCTTTTTACAACACCTTAATAATAACCAAATTTTATTTTAAAAACAATAAAGATATTAAAAAACATTGATTGGAGAGTATTAGAGATTTAAGTGTGAGAGTCCTGTTGGGCCCCTCTCTGTTTCATGTTCTGAATCACACTGACAACCTCTGAAAACGGGGATATAGAAACAGGGAGATAGAAAAAAATTTATCTATGTCTACTTAATAGAAGGGAGTGTTTTCCCAGAGTCATCAAAAGCTGAGTTTTTCTAGGCTTTACTGACTACATAGAGGTAGGAAAAAAGGAATTTTTAAGAGAGGAAAAAGTACATTAAATATGTATTTGAATATTCTAAGGTTTGGTGATGTGATAGAGTCAATGTTCTAAAAGTTAGACTAATAAAATACAATTTCTCCTTTTTCTCCTCAGGAGAACAATTAGAAGATGACAGATAAATGACAGTTTTCTAGTGTGAAGTTGAGGGAGAACATGCCTTGGATGATTGACAGATGGGAAGTGGAAGTTTTGTCCACTTCTGAGAAGACAGGGAAAACATTAGGGTTTGAGCTAAGTCATCTTAGAATGCTAAAGAGAAACTAGCCAGATGACCAAAGTGGAGGGGACCCTTTCAGAACAAAGGGACAAATGTGGAAAATTATAGCTTCTTTTTTGTTGTTCTTGGTTTTTATTATGGCATTAGAAGCAGTTTGATGTTGCTGGGTCATGTAGATCAGCTGTCCCCTGGGCAGTGTAGAAAGCATTTTGGTAGATTTACTTTAGAACCTCCATGATAACAAAATATATTTGTGTTAGATTTCTGTTGCTTAAATAAACACTGAGATAATCAACCTAAAAAGAGAAAAATGTTAATGTGCTTCTCATGTTTTTGGAGATTTCAACCATAATCACTTGGATGTATTGCTTTGAGGTCCATCGCAAGTCAGCACATCATGGATGGAGCACACAGAGGAGCAAAACTGCTCACATCAAAAAAGGCAGAAAACAAGCAAAAGGCAGAGGCTGGGGATTCACTATTCCCTTCAAGGACAAACCTTTAATGAATTAAAGAGCACACACCAGGTCCTATCTGTAGTTTCCAGCACTTGCTAATAGTTCCAGTTAAGGACATTGGGCCAGAAGGACTTTTCCCCTTGCAACTATAATAATAGCACCCTCAAGATTTCTGTGAGCCATGGATTTTCATTCTGGCTATAATTTTTGAAAATGTCCTGTAACTTTTTTGTGTCTTAATCCAAACATATTTAAGTAGGGAAAATCTAATACTTCACATATAAGATTAGATCTATAGAAGTGCTCTCTAACTTGGAAAATGCAATATAGATGTTTATCATTATTAACTGGTAAGATTTGTTGAGATTTTTGCCATATCTCATACATTTATAGCATATAACAAAATACAAAACACAAATATCGATCTCACTATATGAAACTATCTTTCTCATAAAATTTAACTCAATGGAAATAATAATATTGAAGAAAAGACATAATATAGAGGCCAAATATTTTACATATATGACTTGATTCATCACTTAATGCTCTTAAAGTGAGTGGCATTAATGGATACAAACAGATCTGTTCTACTTTGCCTAAGTGGAATCACAAAATTACCAAAATTCCAGCCAGCCAAACTGATATACAGCAGTAGACTCCTGAAACTTATTATTTGTCTTAGCGAAGTAAAATCTTGATTTAATTTTAGGCAGAAAAGGGTAGAAGAATTTAAAAAAATACTTTTTAAGTGTAAAAACTGCACAGAGGGGTTACAGTTACATGAACAAAGTAATGAGTACATTTCCTATCAAGCATTGTTACCTCCTCCTTTGTTTTCCCCTACCATCCCTTCCCTCCTACCTTCACAACTACACTCCCCCTTCCCCCTTGCCCTCCCTCCCAGATTAAATTGTAAAGTTTGTTTTTCAACATAGTATCTTGTACATCTCATTATTGCAATGATTCAACCTGTATCCTTATTTAAGCATTTCATTTTTGTCCTTCCCCTCTCCAAGGTAGAGAAGTGTATATACAAGATGCAGGGCACCAACATCAAATACGGTGAAAACAGGGGTTATACCATGGGGGGAGGAACATACAAAGAAACAAAAAAATCACATGGTACATTATAAATATGTTAAGAACAATAGCAAGAAAATAAAAATCACTTGTGTCCCTATCTTGGGGTTCATTTCACTTAACATCATCCTATGTGGTCATATGTACATAGCTTTTGACCTTTTCTGCTTGTCCCAGACATACACGAGTTATTCAAATAAGGGAAACCATGGGACCTATGTTTCTTTGCATAGCTTACTTATTTATAATTTTTTCCAAGTCTTTCCATTTCCTAACCAATGGGGCAATGTCATTCTTTCTGATGGAGGCATAGAACAGAAGTCTTTTTTTTCCTCCTTGTAAGTAATCATTGTATAGATGTTTTTAGTTATGAGCAGAACAAAAAGAAAGAAAACCATCTTTAAACATCCTCAGGAATGAGAATGTGAGACATCTGAAGTTAAAACATGGAGTTTCTTCTGGTATCTAAGATTATTGATAGCATAATTCCCTTCATAGTCCAAATGGTTTTGCATCTATTGTGTTTGTTATAACATGATGACTATGAAATGACTAGGCTTCTGCCAAATGATAAATAGAAACTCAGGCACAAATATCCCTAAGTAGATCAGAATAGTTTGTGAATGAAGTATAAAATACTGGCAGCTACCTTAAAATATCATAACTATATATGCACATATTTCTTTTTTGTCTCTCTCTTTCTCTCTGTTTTATTTTTCTTTATTTATTTTTATTGTGAGAATACCGTACAGAGGAGTTACAATAACATGGGCAAGATAATGAGTACATTTCTTATCAAGCATTGTAGCCTCCTCCTTTGTTTCCCCTTCCCATCCCTTCCCATACTCTCCCTCCTCCCCCCACCCAATCCTCCCCTGCCACCAAAGTTGTAAAGTTCATTTTTCAACATAAAGACTTGAACATCTCATTGTTGCAATGGGTCCACCTGTATCCCTTGTTAAACTATTTGTTTTTGCACTTCCCCTCCACAAATTATACTAATATCAAATACAGTGAAAGCAGGGGTTATACTGTGGGGGAGGGACATAGAAAGCAACATAAAAATCATCTTATAAATATGTTAGAAATAATTGCATGAAAAAACACATTTGAATACTTATCTTAGGGTTCATTTCCCTAACATCAACTTATCTGGCCTTTTCTGCTTAACTCAGACAAATACTAGTTATTGCAAATAAGGGAAACCATGAGACCTATGTTTCTTTGGACCTGGCTTACTTCACTTAATATAATTTTTTCCATGTCTCTCCATTTCCTAACAAATGGGGCAATGACCCAAATGCCCCTCAGTAGATGAATGGTTCAAGAAAATGTGATATATATATATATATATATATATATATATATATGTACATATATATACAATGGAATTCTATGCACATATTTCTTAAGTCATTGTCAGACACTATTTTCATGTATCATCTTGAAGCTGCTTAATACAGTTTATATTGAAAGGCTATTATTTGGCCTT
The DNA here is from genome assembly GCF_000151885.1 of Dipodomys ordii. Classification (NCBI taxonomy): domain Eukaryota; kingdom Metazoa; phylum Chordata; class Mammalia; order Rodentia; family Heteromyidae; genus Dipodomys; species Dipodomys ordii. The sequence goes on from NW_012267225.1 coordinate 27,948,795, forward strand.
TTCCAAAATACCTTGTAAATAACCATTTGTTCAATTACATTTTTCCTTAAGATAAAAATGTAAGACCTTTAAGACTTATGGTGGTTTTCTTCTGGATATGTGGCAAAATTTACAAAAGTTCTTCTATTCAACTGGTAAATATTTGATAACAGATAGGCTCATGGATAACCATGAATCAGGGAACTCAAGCCACAGGAGAAGGAGAAAAGTTCTCAGCTTTACATAAACTTTCTTCTTGGAAGGATCAGAAGATAACAGAGAGTGGAAGCAAAATGGATATTTTTACTCATTCTGGCTTGGAGCTCACTTCCTGTAAGGACAGCATGACTGTGCCTGGTGAGTAATGGGAAGCAACAGCTGTCAGCCATGCCCTTAGTCCCCTGCCCCTCTGAGACCTGGCATAAGGACATTGATTTACCCTCTGTTCATAAAAAAGTATCACTCCACTGCTGTTTGCTTCCTGAGGGATGATTACCTTCACTGAACCAGGTGACAGAATTTGGCACCAAGATGTAAAGAAAGTGAATTGTTATAAGATCAATGTCAAAAAAATAACTCACTAAATTCTGCTTATTGCCATCTTGTGTGTGAAAGTAGTTTTGCCAAGAACCTATATTTGTAAGACTGTGTGGGTGAGAGGGGCTGTTCTGTCTATGAATCAATAGAGGATATAATACAGGATTCATGTACATCCCATAATGAAGGGCATACTAGATATTTTTCTTCATCTGTGGCCTGATAAATGGATATGCTTGCTCCAATGACCCAATTCTTTCTTTTAAAACATGCCTTCTAGAGAGCTAAAGAACTAGCCCAGTAAGATGCCAGTTTTTCTTAGATTAGACAATAGGAGTTAGAGGAATGATCACCCTGACCACTCAGACATCCTAGGGGAAATGTCAGGTCAGATCAGATCCAAAAGTCAACCTGTTAGAAACACAAGAGAAAAATGTTCTAATTCGAATCTCTTTCCATTGTTCATTAGCTCTTTCAATTGTACAACAAGCATTATGACATATCTCTCACATAGACATTCATTTGTTTAAAGTATGGAAATAAATGAGTAAGTACGGATGGGATTTCAAAGAAAGTTTACTGGAAAGCTATCATATGATGTTGAGATATGGTTTTTAACCCTAACTTAGTTATCTTCCCACACAATGAAGGGGAAAGAGAAAGAACATTTTAAAGTCCAACATTAATCATCAGAGTTGGAGAGATAGACTTGATCAAATACTATTTATTTCACTTACTAGTTTAGATAACATCAAATGCTTTATCTAGAAAGAGTAAAGCAGAACCAATTTCAATGCCATTGTCTGAAAACAAAATGAGATAGTGTTTGCAATAATTGTACAATGGATTTTCTGAAACTACCTATGGATAATGTAAGGTATAATAATTAGTGATCATTTATCTCTAAAGCACTCAATCAAAGTGTCTCCCATGACCTATATACAGGGATATAAAAATGGAAAAGCTTCCTAATGTCTTTATACTTCTGAACTCAGATGTCCACAATTACTTATGAAGGCATTTACAATGTCAGCATCTCGCCTTCAATGGATACAGAGTAGTGTATATAACACTGAGACAAGGCATTGACACCATGACAATTAGGCAACTTAGAGCTTCCCAACAAACGTCCAACAGAGAGTCTAGTGTTCAAGGGGAAAGAAAGTTTTCTAGGTGTCAGCTTCTTGAGGCTGTTGCTCCAAAGGAGGTCACTGCCCAGAGTAATGAGAACAGTTGGGAATCTCTCCCACTCTCTATTGCCTGAAGGTCAACAGCCATCTGGTCTGACCCATGCTGGCTTTCCAATTGAGAGTGAAAACAGATTTGCTATCAAGTCTAAGAACAAAAGGAAGAGCTGCATTGTGGAAAATGTAGATGACACAGTTGCTTTCATCCATCCTGAATGTGTATCTCAATTTTCTGCAAATGCATTCTTGGGCAAGCTTTCCTGTAATTAAAATGCTGAAGTATATGAGACATCAGATGGAGGGAAATATGAACAGCACAGTTTTTTTTGGAATGATAAGCCAATTATAAAAATGACAAGGTTCCCTTTGAGTAATAAATCCAAGTGCTATCTTTCAAATGTAGAGAATAAATCAAATAAGGCAACAAGCAAATCCTAAATGAAATAGAAGTTATACAGTTTAGCATTGTGTGATCTGAATGTTTTTTTGCCTGTGTTTTCATAAAAAGAAATCTGGCTTTCTGAATAGAACATTGCCCAAGAGATTAAAATTACTGCCCATGAGTTGCCTTTTATTTTCTTGGCAGGCCACATGCTGATCCAGCAGCTATCCATCTTTTACCCTTTCCCAGACCCTGGTTAACTAACAGTACCTGGTGATAAAACTGTCCAGTTTTTCTTACAACATAGATTATAAACATTAAACCAATGTTGGGCTTGGGTCAGATATCTTATCAGTATTAAAAATTTTCCATACAATATTGAGCTTTGTGCACTTGGTAAAATGCTTAAAATAAATATCCAAGAGCCAAGTAACTTATCTTCTTAAATTTATTTGAAGGATATTAAACATGTTACAGTTAATTTCATATGCTGTATTAAGACATTCCATTTATATATTCAAAACTACAGGGCTCGCCATAACGACCCTAAGTAATTCCATCTTGCAGTACAAGGAATATTGTTAATGTTCAAAGATTAACAAATGCACCCTTTTTGATCTTTTCCCCTTATTGAAAGATAGCATTCATATACCAGGAATGTATTTTTTCTTCAAATAGTTGATTTCTCCTAGAAGGAAGATATGATTAAATAGGATACTCTAGATTTAATAAGGCAACAAAAGAACTGGTGATTTCTTTTCAGCTCTCTTCTTTCTAGCATCTCAGAGCTGTTTGCCTCAGGATTTAGAAATTGACAGAACAAGTTGCTGACCCAAGAATTGAACAGCCATGTTTAGTTATTTTGGTAATACCAGTACTGAAATGGAACATGTGCCAGAGGCATGCACACTTTGCAGAGTGGGCATATTGCATAGCTTATTTTAACTGATGGTTCAGCACAGTTTGGATGCTTAAAAGTGAACAAAATGACTGGATGTATGCAAGTACTGACACTGGAGATGCAGAAAGCATCTTTTCTAATACTTCCAGTTTCTGAGTCTCTAAATGTTCACAGCCCTTCTTTGTAACCCTTCATTCACTGAAGCATTTGTTCAGTAAGCACATATCAATAGCATTGTACGGCCAAATGTAATGGTAAGTTCTATAGCTTTGCATATGTTCACGGCCTCATTTAATGGAGATTATAGTTCAGTGATAAGGCTTCATTGCTGGGCATTTGGAGCCCCAAGAAAAACATCTTGACAAATCTGTCAGTCCCTTTAAATATAAGCTTTTGTAAATTTCAAAGCATAGTCTTATATGCTTGTGCAAAAGAAAAAAGAAATTACAGCACATAGCTGTGGCCAATCTCTCTTCCAAGCTCTTTCAAGTTGTGCCAGATGATTGCAGCTGCCTTACCACACTATGTAGGAAGATATAGTGGAAAGACAGCCATTTGCATCCTGAGGACAGAGAACACAGCACCTTGATCTTGGACTCCTAGCTTCAAGTACCCTAAGTAAATTGATGTCTGTTCATGGCATCCTAGTCTTTGATATTCTGTCATGGCAGCTCTATGAAACTAATACAGAGAAGCATAAAAAATTGAGAACATATACGTATGATTAATTACTCAGATACAGATCCATGCCCTGTGGGACCCTAAATTCCAGAGTAGAGAAATTAATAATATGCATAATAAAACAGCAAGATAATAAATTCTATGAAACAAATAAAAGCAGTTCAATAGGGCTGAGGGTAGAGGGTGACACGTTTCAGAATTAAGAAAGATTGACTGAAACACATCATTAAAAAGGTACCAAATAATTGAACACTTGAGAGAGAAAAGGGAGCCTTCCAAATAGACATAAGAATACAATAGGTATGGGGGGAAGAACATACAAACCCCTGTTTTTACTGTATCTGATTCCAGTGTCCTGCATCTTGTATATACATTTTTATAATTTGGGGAGGGGAAGGGATATGTAACAAAATGCTGAAATAAGGATACAGGTTGACCCATTGTAACAGTGAGATATACAAGACACTATGTTAAAAATGAACTTTACAATTTTTTGGGGGGGAGGAGTTGAGAAGGTGGGTGGGAAGGATTATTAGGGGGAAAACAAAGGAGGAGGTAACAATGCTTGATAGGAAATGTAATTATCCTATTCATGTAACTGTAACCCCTCTGTGCAGTAGTTTTACAATAAAAATATATATGGGGGAAAAGAATACAATAGCTCTGATGAGCATTCCTAGAATGCTGGAGACACAGAACAAAGCCAAAGGATTGACATGCAATATGAGCACAGTAGGAGATGAGCCCTGGTTAAGACAGCAGCCAATCTGGGAAAGCCTCAGATATCAAGCAACAACACTGATATTGTTAGGTGGCCAAAGGACTGCTCTATTCCTGGTAAGTTCATCTTTCCCAATATCTATTCTTTTCTGAAAATCACCAGTTTCTGAAATTCCGACACTGATCTGGTCCAAATTTACCATTTTCTATAGGGCAAAAGGTACTTGAGTCATATTCTATATTATTCCCAATTATGATATTGTTCATTGATACCAATTACCTAATCTTTGACATTCTCAAATTAGGAAAATTAATAAAAGGACCTTCAGTAATTACATCCCCAAATACTAGCAAACTGAGTCAAAAGTATATAAAAAGCTATGGGAACATTACTGGATAAAGAACACAAACAAGACTGTGAACACTCGGATGGTTTAATCCCAAGGAGGAGAACTGTACAGAAAGGCGGGGACAGTCTTCTGGTATAAAGGACAGTGGCTCACAGTGATATATTTTACCATTTATGATTGAAAATGGGGATTGGATGGCCTGAAGGGAGAGAATAATCTTATATAATTTTCAGTAAGAAATTTGATTATTATGGCTTTGAGTACTTCTCATTTAGCTAATTAGTGCTATAAGAAATAGTTATAAAAATGGAAGTGGTGCTGTAGCTCAAGTGGTTGATTGAGAGCTGAGGGGTAGAGCCCAGGCCCAAAGTTCAAGCCCCAGGACTGACAAAAAAAAAGAAATAGTTATAAAATCCTGAAGTCAACTCATTACTTTTATTTATGTTTTATGTCTTCATTTTGACACTTTAGCTTAGGTGTCGCTGACTTCATTTTACATAGTCACACTTGGGCAAAATTAGTTAGGAATTGATGTAATCTGCAAACAAATATATAAAGACATTCAGCCAGCAGTGGGGCACCTATTCAATGGTGGTCCTGTAAAATCATAGTGGTGTGTAAAATTTTCTGTCACCCAGTGTAAGGATAGACAGTGCAGCATTGGAATGCAAGACATTACTCAAGTATTTTGTGGCTATGTTGACAGAAACAAATCTGCATCCAGTAATACAATGGTACAGCCCATGCAAATATTTATAGACGTAATTGTTGGTAGCAAGTGCCCATGTCATTGGCTTATGTATTCACTAGACCACACTTGCATCATGATTTTTAAAGTGTACTCATTCTAAAGGCAAACATACTTACCCTATCTCTTGATAGAATCCAAGAGCCATGTGGAGTGATTGACCTACATCATCCAGGTTGGTATAAGTTCACTCTTTCTAACAAGGTAACCTAATTACATCATTCTCAGTAGGTAGCCTCAAAATTAGTGACACGTGACTATAAACATATGCCTAAACAACTTCTACATAAAAGGGCACTCAATCTTTCAAATATGGGTACTGTCTTCAAGGCAGAGGTAAGCTTAGAGTCTCCTACTCTAACCTTTTTGTGTAAATCTGAAATGCAGAGATGGGGAATATCAAGTGGCCGTGGCCTTGACAGACGCCAGTGCAACTTTCCTGGCCATATTATTTTGAAGGAATGGTGGTTTTGCTGCCAGAGAGCCTGTATTCAGGTGTCATGGAATGCAGCACTCTCTTCTTTGACTCTGAGGAAGTAACCATGTCTATCTATAGGTTGATTTTTATCATCAACAAAACTAAAGCCACAAGGACACTTAGTTAATTGTCTTCAAGATCACAAATTCAGCCAGTCCAATATACACATATCTCTGTAGTGAGGCTTTGCTAATCTTCTCCTACAGCATCTAATCTCTTTGAATCTTGCTGGCCTAGCACCTTGTTCTGATGAATTAAATGTGCTATAAATTATCCTATGTGAATAGCTTTGCAGATTATGCGTTGCCTTAAAAACACCATTGTGAAGAAACCCTGGACCATAGTAAGCAAAGACAAATGACAGTAGTTGAGTAAGGCATCTAATACCTAGCTCAGCTGACCCCGTAGGTGTGGAAGCTGCAGTAGTAAGCTCAGGAGAAATCAGGGAGAAATATCTAGCAAGCCTCATAGCACAATCAAAAATAATTATTGTTAAAAAGCAAACCTGTGGAATTTTGATTATTTTTAAATGCATAGCTTTCATAAGATTACTTCAATAATTAAATAAACAAATACATGGAAAGTGTTTTGAATAATTGGCATATAGCAATTGCTCAATAAGCCCTAGCTATATCCTTAATTATAGTGATTTTAATTTCCTTTCCTCTGTAATAAAAAAAACAAGGAATACAACTCCACATGAGCCTGGGGGGACCCTCTGAGCCTCTGGGGAGAGGTATGCAATCATTTGTATGGCACCTTTCACTCTGGTGCATGTTTGGGCAGGAATGGTAAGTACTTAGCTCAGTAAGCACTCTGGCTTTTCTTATCTCAAACTGATTTTTCTCCACTTCCTTTTGGTGTGCTGGTATTTGAACTCAGAACTTCTTGCTTGCTTAAGTCGGTGCTTAACACTTGAGTCATGCCTTCAACCCTTTATTCCTTTATGTAAACTATCTGACTAGCTATCCTATAGCCTTACATCTGACATGGTGCTAGAAGGATGAGCTTTCTTTAGGAATGAGATGTTTCTCCAAGGAAACATATAATTTGATAAGAATTAGCAAATCCACAGATCCTTTCCTGACTCTTCAGATGCATATGAAGAAATACTACTGCTATTTTTACAATATCTTGAGGGTTAGAAGACACAATTATCTTTTTTCTTTACAATTATTTATAGACTTATTGCAAAGATACTGTACAGAGTGGTTACAGTTACAACAATTGTCTTATTCCTGTTGAATATTGTGACTTGTAAACATGTCAAAGAGATAATGCAAGGCAATGGAATTTGTTTTTGGACTATAGGCTCTGAGCCTGAAATGTGGTAAGGTAAGGGACTGGCATGCTCAACCTCCCTAGCCATAAAAGAAATGCAAATCAAAACAACATTGAGATACCACCTCACCTCAGTTAGAATGGCAAAAATCAAGAACTCTAATAGCAACAGATGCTGGAGGGGATGTGGACAGAAATTGGAACCCTACTGCATTGTTGGTGGGAGTGTAAACTTGTTCAACCACTTTGGAAAGCAGTATGGAGGTTCCTCAAAAGACTCCACATAGAGCTCCTCTATGACCCAGAAATCCCACTTTTGGGCATTTACCCAAAACCACACTAAAGCTACCAGCACAACTATGTTTATTGCAGCATTATTTACCATAGCCAAGATATGGAACCAACCCAGATGCCCCTCAGTAGATGAATGGGTCAAGAAAATGTGGTATATATACACAATGGAATTCTATGCCTCCACCAGAAAGAATGACATTGTCCCATTTGTTAGGAAATGGAAAGACTTGGAAAAAATTATATTAAGTGAAGTAAGCCAGGCCCAAAGAAATATAGGCCCCATGGTTTCCCTTATTTGCAATAACTTGTATATGTCTGAGACAAGCAGAAATGGTCAGATAAGTTGATGTTAGGTGAAATAAACCCCAAGATAAGGATTCAAATGTTTTTTTTCGTTCTTGCGATTGTTTCTAACATATTTATTTATTTATTTATTATTTTTGGGTCCGTTTGTGGGGCCTGAACTCTGGGCCTGGGCGCTGTTCCTCAGCTCTTCAACTCAAGGCTAGTGCTCTACCACTGAGCCACCTTCCCAGCTCCTCTAACATATTTATAAGATGATTTCTTTGTTGCTTTGTATGTCCCTTCCCCATGGTATAACCCCTGTTTTCACTGTATTTGATGTTGGTATAATTTGTGGAGGAGAAGGGAAAAAACAAATTGTTTAAATAGGGATACGGGTGGACCCATTGTAACAATGAGATGTTCAAGACGTTATGTTTAAAAAACGAACTTTACAACTTTGGTGGGGGCGGGCAGGGCGGGAGTAGGGAAGGGAAGGGTTGGTAAGGGGAAACAAAGGGGGAGACAACAATGATTGATAAGAAATATACTCATTACCTTGCTCATGTAATTGTAACCCCTCTGTACCATATTTTCACAATAATAATAATAATAATAATAATAAAGCCATGAGATAAATTGTAGTGTGATAAACATAATGCTGTGCAGTTACCTTCAAAATCATTGTTTCCGGGCTGGGAAGGTGGTCCAGTGTTCGAGTACTTGCCTTGTATGCATTGAGGCCCTGGGTTCAATTCCTCAGCACCACATAAGCAGAAAAAGCCCGAAGTGGCACTAGCCTTGAGCTGAAGAGCTGAGGGACAGCACCCAGGCCCAGAGTTCAGGCCCCATGACTGACAAAAGCAAATAAACAAACAAACAAAAAACAAATGTTGCTTCCTACATGCAGAACAAGCCAGCCAGACTTCAAGCAGTACAAGAATGGAGTTAACTCAAAGTTCAGTGTGAGCTTATAGCCCTTCCTGTCTGTGAACATTAAGCTAAATGGTGTTAAGTTACGCGTGCAACACAATGTGCTAATAAATGGGAACCTATTTGATTAAACTCTTGATTGTGTAAAAAATAATCATCATTGAGTCCCACATCCAGTTTGTATGTCTCATTTGTATAAGGATGTCAACCAAGACCATAAGATTCTAGAAGTCTTGTGATAGCAAGACCAAACAAGGCAGAAAGGATTGTTTAGCACTAGTGAAAGGATGGCAGAAATCTTCAAATATGATTGAAGACATTCAGAATCTCTTAATCCTATTTTTTTTCTTTTAGAATATATCACAAGAATTTGTTTAAGGTCAACTAAGAGGCTAATATTAAAGTTGTACTAATAATTTCATATACTATTGAGATTTTTCCCCCCATTGGAGTGTATACACCAGGTTGAATTACTTCTGCATAGCACTGTTTGTTGTAAAGGGATTCCAGCTGCGTGAAAGATTCTCCTGCAAGCTGGGCACCCAGTGGCTCATGTTTGTAATACTAGCTACTCAGGAGGCTGAGATCTGAGGATCATGTTTCAAAGCCAGCCCAGGCAGAAAAGTCCCTGTGAGACTTTTATCTCCAATTAACCTCAAGTGGTAGAGCGCTAATGTTGAGCACAAAGAGGCTCTGGGACAGTGTCCAGGCCCCGAGTTCAAGCCCCACAACTGCCAAAAAAAATGATGATCACCCTGCATGAGCCTGCAAATTCTCAATACCTTCCTTTCTTGAGCCTTCCTTCCCTGAGCTGCTACCTTCAGTTAAAGTAAACATAGTTATATAGGTGTTAAGTGTTCACAGCATGTACACACAAGAAGGAGCTGGTGCCATAGCTTGGAGAAGATACACAGAGAGAATATGAGGTTCTTATTTCCTTTACATGTCTTATTTTGGGCACCTCCTCATTATGGTGCTGTGTCTAAAGCTACTACCCCTGGTACAATTAGAACAATTATTGCATGATGTTTTTTAGTTTGTGCATTAAGAACTGAGTTTAAGACATGTACACATAGCAGGAGAAAAGCAAGTGGAGCTCTGGAGAAAAAAGTAAATGAAGTCCAGGTTGACCCCTATAACATCAGGCTCTTTCCTATATAACTTTTTAACCAATGACATTTTCACAAGAATCACAGAAAATATTCTTTCAGAATGCAATACTTCTGAGAATAAGCACATACTAAAATGGAGAATCCCAGCCATTACTGCATCTGAAGTCAAATATTTTCATTGTATCTTCTAGATAAAAAATAAACCTGTGTTTGTATGTGTGTGTTTGTGTGTGTGTGAGTGTGTGTGTGTGTGTGTGTGCCACATAAATCCACACAGAAAACAACTGAGAAAGAAAGGATATTTCTGTCCTCATTTCTGGAACATTTGCATGAGTGTTTGTCTTTTCTGATTTTTGTCAGAAGTAAGGATTTGATTTTTCATATAGTGACAATTTCAACCTTCTAAAACATTAAGCAGATATAAATTATCTACAAAGCTAAAAACTCTTTGATTAACAAGCTAGGGGATTGCAGGTATTAAAATTGCCCCCCAGAGGGAGCCCATATCTTTTCAGGAATGCATTAGATATCTATTTTGAATTACAAAGAAAAATTAATTAAAAAGTATATGTTTATAAGTAATGCTCATTCCCCTGAGTTCAATCTAAGAGCCACACATATACATAATCTAATAAAAATTAAATTGCTTTAGCTGCATATTTTACTTAAGCAACATGAGGACAAAAGGTAAAACTAAGTGCTACCAAATATTTTGTTCAAGAGTGCTCCCTCAATGTCTCATAAAATCTAGATTTTAATACTTGAGAATCCTATGTGAGGCTGAAACAAGACAACACCCATCTCAGGAAAAGGAGATTTGGCACTGCAATGAGCAGGTCTGCTTGCAGTCTAGCTGCTGAATTATTCTGGCCATATCCCTCACGAGTTCTGCAGAGTAGGTGGTGACAAAGAGATTCTGCAGCCTGGATTTACAAGGTGTCATCTATGCTGGCAAATAGCAGGCAGCTCTGCTTATTGTTGGTCATTTTAACAAGCCCAACCTCAGGCACAGTGTTCCCTTCCCATCTCATCTATCAGACAGTGTGGCCTTAGCATCTCTAGATGTGTGTGGCTCTAGAAGCAATAAACACGTTATGACATCCAACACTTTCCATATTTTGTTTATTCTATAGAGATCTCATTTTGTTGGCTTTCTGTGCCCCCTTTTCCCTCCCTGTGCTTTTTCCCTTTTCAGTTACCATGGAAACAATTTCCCTGGTATGGGAGGAGCCTAATGGCATCCAGGAGTGTGAAGTAAAGTCAATTTATACCATGGTTTGTGAAATATTGGGAGTTTGTAATGGTTGTTATCACCACATATGGTAAATCAATCTCTCTCTAGAGCAAATTTCTAAATATTGATACGGGTATGGGAGTGATAGAATTATATAGAACCATCACATCTTAGCAACTTGTATGGCAACCTTGAAGATTTCTATTTTGTTTTGCTTGCATGAGCAGAAAATAAAATGCAAAAGGGAAAAATGTGGTAATTATGCTTTCCTAAGATAGATGTTAATTTCTTAAAAGACATCTTAAATATACAGTATATGGTTGTTTTAACAATGAAAATTCAAAGGCCTATCTGGTTACTTGTATTGTTAACATATATGTGTGATGTATGTTTTGTTTTTTACACATACTGCATAGCAGCTATGCTGTCTCCATTCTTAGTACCGTCATTTTCACTTTAAATCATCTGGTATTTGGACAACCACGTTAATCCAGAAAATGCAGACTTTAAAAGTTTGTCAAAATATGTGCACTTTGTGCAGGAAGTAAGGTGATTACATTTTCAGATTTTAAATTAGCCTGATTTGTCCCCCTTCTCTAAATCAAAATTTGTTTATTTGGTTTCACATGTAGCTCATTCTGTTCTCTGTTTTCTCTCAAAGAGCTGTGAATGATGAGGCGACAAAATATTGGATTATTTGTGCTCCTGGAACAGATGCCACCTGAGTTGTGACAGGTATTTTAAGTCTAATCTTCTGCATTTGCTTAACACTCTTATATGAAAAAATTGAAACCTAGGGCATATTCTTACTTGTTTACCACCAAAATGAGTCACCTCTTGGGTGTGAAGAGAGAACTGGGAATAAAATGGGAACACTGATTTCAGATGTGAGGGATAACAGAATAAATGGAAACATCAAATCCACGTGTGAAGGGGAATAAAATGGAGACACTGAATTTGAAAGTGAGGTGGAACAGAATAAAATAGGAGCATTGAATTCTAAGGATGAGGGGGAACAGAATAAAATGAGAACACTGTGGTGTGAAGGAGACAGGAACAGAGATGAGATAGAAGCTTCTGGAAAAGTTTGGCTGACCCCATAGAGAGAGAACAACTAATGAGAGTGGGAATTGTTTGAAAAACCCTATATTAACTATCATGAACACAGAAAACTGTGGCATAAGTGATATTTTTTCTATAGCATTCTTTCTTCTTAAAATAGTTTTGCTTAGTACTTCGCAGTTTGTCCTCTGGGTTCTGAAATATTGTGTAACTTCATTCCATTTTTGAATTTAAGAAAGTGTTTAATATTTTATTGTGCTTTGAGATTTTTTTCAGCTTAAAATGGTTTCTAGAGAATGTCTTTTAAACACATACATAATTTGAGATGTTTAAAAATATAAATGAGAATTAGAACATAGAATTTCTGAGTAAAGAAGACAACAGAAAGAACCATGGAGAGAGGGGACTGGACAAAGTCCTGGACAGCTGCTGTTTGACTAATCCCCAAAAGTTTCTCTGAAGTCCTCAGAAATTCTGATTCAGGACTCTGATAATCAGATCAGTCTATTTTGTAAACTCCTTCTATTGTCCTTTGGCCCTGAAAAATGCTGTTTGAAAGACTATCACCATTTTCCCCTTGTTCTGTTTGAACCATGAGTTGATTTTATAATTGCTTCTTACCATAGGTGTAAATTCAGTAAGTCTACTGTAATATTAGAGAGAGCAGTTCAGAGCAGCACTGCATCTTTTGTAGGCTGCAGACATAAATTCCTTTTCAGGAAAGCCCACGATTGGTGCATAGAACAGGAGGTGTAGCCTCTGCCTCTGAGATCAGTTTTTATGCAAGTAGAGGACAGGAGAGGCAGCTTTTCTTACAGAGATGCTGGCACAGTGTATGCATTACCTCTAGAGCAGACAAAGAATGTCCAGCTAGATTCTTCACAGATTTTATATTATTTATAAGGTAAAAAAACCACAACTGCTATGTTATTCTTCGCTGTCTGCTTATTTTCATAGTGGGATAAAACACATCTATGTGTGTGTGTGCGTGTGCGTGCGTGTGTGTGTGTGTGTGCACGCGTGTGCGTGTGTGTGTGTGCATGTGTGCATGTGTGTGTGTGCATGTGTGCATGCAGGTTCAGGCATGCTGTTACTGGGACTGGAACTTAGGGCATGAGTGTTATCTCTTAGAATTTTTGCCCAAGGCTGGATTGAAGGATAGCTCAAGTGGTTAATTGGAGATAAGAATCTCCTAGGCTGGCTTTCAACCAGAATCCTTAGATCTCAGCCTCCAGGGTAGTTAGGACTACAGGTATGAATCACTGGCTCCCAGCTTAGATATACCCTTTATAGACCCTTAAATGTACCTTTCTTTATAGAGAAGCCTAACCTCCTACCTAGGACAGTGGCATGGTACTTTCTCTCTGAGATGAATTATAGAAATGATGCAGCTACCTACGACCGCTTCTCTGATAGGACGCAGGATATCAAAATAACTTCCTGTAAACAATGGAATTTGTTCAGATTCCTTCAGTGAAACACTATTAGTATCAGCTGAGATAAGAGTACTGGGACTATTCCTGTGTTTATCTATTGTTTAGTGTTTGTTCACCGCACCTTAACAATGTGCATCGAGAAGAACATCAGATAAAGATGAGGAGGTTGGGGGGAGGGAGGAACAGGGGTGGGGGGTTATGGGGGGGAGACGGGAAAGGATGGGAAGGGGAAACAAAGGAGGAGGCAACAATGCTTGATAAGAAATATACTCATTACCTTGCCCATGTAATTGTAATCCCTCTGTATGGTATTTTCACAATAAAAAAAAAAAAAAGATGAGAAGGTCAATTTAGGAACTATTTAGATCCAACACTCAAGTCAGTGAAGAAGAGAATACAGACATTTTCCCTTGTGTTTTTGTTTTATCTTTTGAAAGAGAAATTTTCACTTTTTAACAGAATTGTATTTAGTACCAAAAGTTGGAAAAGAGATACATTATTTTTCAATTCTCAGTTATTGAGTCTTGGTGATCTCTACTACTTAATGTATCTTAGCTTCTGTTCCATGCCTTCCTATGGAAACATTTGCCCAGTTTTGGCCAGGATATCCAACTGTACCTGCTAGTTGGAGCATCAGAGTTCATATATCCTTCCTTTGGCAAGAAGATCAGGAATGGCTATGTTCAGATTTTTGTCGAGAAAGTTAGGGAACCTGTGAAAGCAGAGAAGCGAGCAGACTCCACCCTCCACACAGCAAAGTCCCCACCCAGTACCTGTGTTACCTAGGCAACTGGCACACCTGAAAGAGGTCACATCTGCATCTGCTGGGGCCACATCTGAATTTGATGTGGCCACACCTTTCTCCACCCATACCATAGAAAAGGCCTAGCCAAGGCCCCGACTCTTTCTTTCCCAACTCTCTTTCCCAGCTCTCTTTCCCAGCTCTTTCCCAGCTTTTTCCCAGGTCTTTCCTAGGCCTCCCCATGGAGGGCCAACATGGCCTGGTACCAGCCATAACGATGAATAAACCTACCCCTTACCTGAATACCACGTGGGTGGTGTGGTTCTTACTCGGGTACCTCTTTTTAAAAACCTAACATAAATGGTGCCGAAACCCGGGAAGAGCTTAAAGTTAGGATAGGTGGGATTCCTTTCCTTTATTTTTCTTTTTTCTTTTCCCTTTCCCCCCACCCCTTTTTTGCTCTGAGGAATACCCACAGTTCTGATGGCCTTTTGCGAACTGTCTGACTGCTGTGTACACAGCACATCGATATCATTGCTGGCCTTCATCCACGTCCACACCACTTCTCTACTCTGGTGAGTAAAACTACTCTCTACGGCTCTCTGTCACTCAGTCTCTGTCCTGATGTGGCGCCATGCCAGAGAGCTCCTACGGCTGAAAGGCTGGTCACCTCTGAAGCCGAGGATGCTTGGTTTTGGGGGCTTGGCCATTTCTCTCTAGAGGGTTCTGGGGGAAGTTGGGATGCCGCTTCTGCCTGGTCACTCACCAGACTGACTCTCCTACTCATTTAATGGGGTGCTGCAAATCACGCCTGAGCCGTGAAACCCCCTTTGAAATGCTTCCTGCGCTCCCTGGAAAGCCAGAGCGCCTCATTTTTATGCCATTCTCAGATGTAGACAGTTTTTGCCACTGCAATGGTAAATGGTCAGAAGTCTGTTTACTTTCAGGCTCTCTTTGCTCTCTCTCTGCCAGTCATGTCCAACTTTCCCTATCTCTCCCTTTCTCTTTTCTACAACATTTTGGCTTGTGTCCTGAAGAGTGTGATGCAGGCTGGGTCCCGGGGACCCCCCTGTAGGTTCCTTCTCAAAGGCTAGCCATTCTAGGTTTGAAACTTGTCAGAGTTGCCATTTGTTTAGGTTTTCTTTTCATTTTGTCAGAAATTCTCCATCTTGAGTTTTCCATCTTGGTGTCACATGGTGGATTAAGGATTAGATCTCATCTGACTCTTAACCTTCCACTAAGCTTACTACTCCATCCATCTATTCTAAGGAGCCTTGCTAACAAGTTGCTCTTTTCACAGCTTCTGGTAACTAAGGCCCAACCATGTGATGTGCTTTGTTAGCAAAGATGTCTACACATTGTTGTCAAATATTTTAAGTATTGAGTTTTGCCTTTTTTTGTTTTGTGTTGTGTGTTCTACTACTGACTACGTGGTTCTAAAATACTGGGCATATCTGTGCTAAAATTTCATCACATCTAACAAGTTTTGTTATTGCAGAATAGTTGTTGGTCAATTCTTGATAAGGACCAGGTAAGCTCTACTTATTCTATTTGATCTCCTTCTTGTTTTAATTGGAAATAACAAAGGGTTTCTGTAGCAAAGATTGCAGTTCAAAGCCAGCCTGGGCTGAAAAATCCCTAAGACTCCATCTCCCAACTAATCTGCAAAGAGCCAGGCTGGAAGCATGGCTCAAGACTCTTATCTCTAACCAGTAAACACTGCAAGTGATACTATAACTCAAAGTGGTTCAGTGCTAGCCTTGAGCAGAAGTGCTCAGGGACAGTGCCCAGGCCTTGAGTTCAAATTTCCTTGAATACCACATGGGACAAGCCATCCCAGCAATGGGCAGCTAGACTCAGCTAGTCTGGGGAGCAAGAGAACATGGAGAGGAGTAAGAGGAGATGATGTCACATCAGCCACACCCATCTAATGTCCATGCCTGTCTACCTTTTAACTGGACAGGAATTTACATTCTTGCCTTTGTTACATGACTTCTCCTCTACCTTGTCACCAGATAGGGACATTTCTACCAACATTTTTCAGCCCCAAGTCCTTCCTCTTGCCATTTATTTGCTTTCTAGTAGTTTTTTTTTTCCAGCCCCTCAATGCCTCATGAGACTTTCTCCATACTTCATCTAAGGAGTCACGCCACCAAGGGACAGCTGCTGCTCACTGCCTTCTCTGAGAGGGGACCAAATTCCAACCTTTTACCCCTAATGTTGATGCCCCTTGTCAGCAGGAAGTAGCCAGAGAGAATCTGCACCCTATTTAATGATTATTAAAAGGCTGGAATGTTAGGTCCGCTCCTGGATGGCAAGCAGACTCCACCCTCCTTGCAGCAATGTCTCTACCCAGTACCTGCATCACCTAGGCAACTGGCACACCTGGAAGAGGTCACATCTGCATCTGCTGGGGTCTGAATTTGATGTGGCCACACCTTTCTCCACCCATACCCTAGATAAGGCCTAGCCCAGGCCCAGACTCTGACTTTCCTAACTCTCTTTCCCAGCTCTTTCCCAACTCTCTCTCTTCCCCAGCTCTCTTTCCCAGCTCTGTTTCTCAGCTCTCTTTCCCAGCTTTTTCCCAGCTCTTTCCCAACTCTCTCTCTTCCCCAGCTCTCTTTCCCAGCTCTGTTTCTCAGCTCTCTTTCCCAGCTTTTTCCCAAGTCTTTCCCAGGCCTTTCCCCACCTTTTCCCCTGGAGGGTCAACATGGCCTGGTGCCAGCCAGAACAATGAATAAACCTACCCTTTACCTGAATACCACGTGGGTGGTGTGGTTCTTACTTGGCTACCTCTTTTTAAAAACGTAACAGTGGTATCTATTTAAAAAAAGAAGTTGAAATTAAAAAAAGAAGGCAAACGTCATAAGACCAGAAACAAACAAATCTGTAATGCATGGAATGAAAGGTGCTGTTGTTAGATTGAGTGAATATGGTGCCAGGAGAGACGATATAAGTGCATCCAGAGTTGCTTTAGAGGGTGATTATTGCCCAGTGTGGGATTGACCCATTGAGGTGACCAGCCAGCACCACAGCCCTTATAATTTTATTAGATCTGAATTCTTTTTTCTGGTCCTGGAGCTTGAACTCAGGGCCTGAGTGCTGTCCCTGAGTTTCTTTGCTCAAAGCTAGCATTCTACTATTTGAGACACAGCTCCACTTCTGGCTCTTCTGATAATTTATTGGAGATAAGAGGCTCACGAATAGTGTTACTCTCTCCCTAGTTTTCTGACATTTTTGTGAATATAGACCTTTTTTTTCTAGGATAAGAGCTTGTGAGTAAAATGGTTGCATTTCATCATAGTTATAGCAGTACTTGAGTTGAATTTGGGCCTTCTGCCAGGTAGGCAAGTGCTTCTCCTCATGGAACACACCTTTTAGCTCTTTTTGTGTTATTTATGTTCTATGTGTTGGGTTTCTTGCTTTTATGTGGCCAGTCTTGGACCTGCAATTCTCCTACCTATGCCACCATAGAACTGGAGTCATCACATCTCATAGCATATTAAGATTTTAATGAAATTATCAAATTGATTTCCAAGAGCCTGTACCATTTTTCATTCCAACCTGGGAGGTACAGATGATCCACTTTCTATTCATAATCACCAACTTTTAGTGTTGTTACTCTCTTTCTGTTTGCCAACATCATAGAATTTTGATTATTGTAGCTATGCAAGTCTTAAAATCAGGTAGATGGGCTATTTTCTTTTTAAAAAATGTTTGCTGCTCTAGTTATATGTATTTTCACATATATCTTAG
This sequence comes from Dipodomys ordii, assembly GCF_000151885.1. Taxonomy (NCBI): domain Eukaryota; kingdom Metazoa; phylum Chordata; class Mammalia; order Rodentia; family Heteromyidae; genus Dipodomys; species Dipodomys ordii. The sequence continues at coordinate 27,966,890 of NW_012267225.1, forward strand.
AAAAAGTTTGTACACAAATTATTGAGGGGGGAGTGTATTTCACTAAACTTACACATCAGAGATGGAAGTAATGACATTATTTACTCTGTTGAGTCTTCTGATCCCTAAACATTGTCTGTATGTCTTTCAGTTTGTTTATCCAAAAAGTTCTTTCATCTGTGTAGTACAGCTTTCTGCAGGAATGTCTTATACTTGGCAGGAGCCAATGGTTCAGGTTTTTAATCTTAGTTACTCAAGTATTAGTTACTCAGTATTGGTTTCTGGTCTTTCAATCTGAAGTTTGAAGCTAGTGTGGGGAGGAATGTCGTTGAGACTCTTATGTCCAATTAACTAGCAAAAAGGCTAAAAGTGGAGCTAAAAGTGCTAGCCTTGAGCAAGAAAAGCTCAGCAACAGCATGGAACACAGGACTTGAGTTCAAACCTCAGGGCTGGCATCAAAAAAAAAAGCTTGTACCTATTTTGCTAGATTTAAACTTGTTTTATTCCATTTCTTAGTGTTTGTTGACTAAATTTAGTATCCACATGCTCACTGCTAGTGTATGGAAATACAATTCTTTTTTATATTTTATCTTATAACTTTTGAACATGCAATGTATTTCTTAATGCTAGGTGTTTTATAGTTTTGTTTGCATTTATGCATAGACAATCATGTCATGAAAATGGGCACATTTTTCTCTCATCTTTCTGCATCTGCATGCATTTTGCTTCCTTTCCTTGACTTATTGAAATTCTCAGATCTTGCAGCACTATTTTAAAAAAAATGTGATGAGAGAGAATATCGTTTTTTTTGCTCTATTGTGTGATATTAACTATAGTTTCTGAGATAGATTATCTTTACCAGGTTGAGAAAGCTTCCCTTTATTCCTATTTTTCTGATAGTTTTAGTTTATTTTTTACAACAAATAAGTATTGAATTTTTTAAAAAGCTTTGTCTGCATTAATCCATAGAAACATGACACTTTTCTTCTTTGGTCCGTTAATATGGAAGATTATACTGGTTTTGTTGTAAGGTGAATTATCCACATTTTGGAAGATGGAATATTGGAGTCTTTATTATACAGTTAGCAGGCTTCAGGCAGCCAGTTGTTACAAAGGCCTGCAGTCCCCAAATACACTTAACATGGTTAAGAAACAGGCCAGAGAGGAAAGAAAGAACAAAAACAATACCAACAAACCAATTCAGCTCTTCAGCTCTGATGAAGAACTGAATTGGGATGCCATGATGACCAGAGATGAGCCAGCAGGCAGGACACAGGACAGGATCACAGAAACATACTTGGCATGGCTTAATAGAGCCAGTCTGGTCTGGGCCTAAATAGGATCAGTGCAGGGGGCAAGGCCACAGGAAATTCCCAGTCCCAGGCCCCGGACTGACAGATTCTGTAACCTCAGTAACCTATCAGCCAAGTGCTCTCCCCTGCCTCCAGGGTTCCAGGTACCCATCACCTGGGAGGCGGGTGATGAGTGGGGCTGTTTCCTTCCACAAGATGCTAGACCATACCATGCACCATGTAGCTAATATGACACCAGCCAGACCTGACCTTCTTACTTCAGTTTTTTTTTCAAGCATTGTATTACTTATGTGTTCTTGAAATAGTTTCCATTTGGTCATTATATAAAGTAATTTTTGTATTTTGCTGTTTTTTTATTTGACAATATTTTCTTTTTTTGTGTCAATATTCCTGAGGCATATTGGTCTGTTGTTTTCCACACTTCTTTCCTGCCTTCCTTCCTGCCTTCCTCCCTTCCACCCTTCCTGCCTTCCTCCCTTCCACCCTTCCTTCTTCCTTTCTCTCTTTTCTGTCTGTCTGTCTGTCTTATTTTGGTATGGTTTTGGTACTATGGTAATATTACCTTCACAAAATTAGTTTGGTAATTTCTATTTACTGGAAAACATTGGGTAAAATTGGCGTTGATTTATCTTCAAATATTGAATAGAATTCTTCAGTGAAAAATCATCTAGGGCTAGAGCTATAATTAGGGAGATATTTTTAAATTATAAATTAGTTTTATGTAGTTATCTAGATGTTCAGATTATGAGTTTTATATTGAGAAAGTTGTAGTAGACTCTTTTTTGGTAACTGGTCCATTTCATTTATGTCCATTTCAAAATTTGTGTTTAGAGATTTTTGCTGTTTGTGTTTCTATAATGATATCCTGGTTTATTTGTGATATTAGTGAGTTATATCTTATTGTCTTTTTTTTCCCCCATTTGGTAGTCTTGCCAGAAGACTGTCAATTTTCTGGATTTTTTTTAACCAATTGACTTTGAGTTGTTTTCATGATTTTGATTTTACTAATTCTTTTTTTCTGTTATTTTCTACATGATGCTTGCCTTTGGTTCATTTTACTCTCATTTTCCTATGTTCTAGAGCTATCTACTCAGCTTTTTATTTGAGTTTTCCCTACTTTAATGTAAAAATTTGATATGATATGTTTAACTTTTAGCAGTGCTTTGATTATATTACACAATTTTGTCATACTGTGATTTTAGTTTCATTGAGTTTAATTTGCTTTATTTTTAAATTTCTCTTGAGACTAATAATCTTTTGACTAATAGCTTATTTAGAAGACTGTTGACTAATTTCCAAAGTTTTGGAGAATTTCCAATTATCGCTATATTACTATTTTCTACTTTGAGTCTCTTGGGTCAGAGAATATTCTTTGTAGTATTCCAGGCCTGTTCAAGTTTTTATTATAAAATCTATTTTGGTACATGTTCTGTGGGCATCTGAAAAGATCATATAGTCTGATTTTGGATAGAATGTGCTATGAGAGTAGATTACTTCCTGATGGTTAGTCATGTTTTTTTAGCTCTTTATTCTTACTGAATTTCTATGTAGTATTCTTTGAAATGTTGTGCAACAGATGCTGAAGCCTCCAGCAGTATTTGGAAATCTGATTTTCCTCTGTGTGTGTGTGTGTGTGTGTGTGTGTGTGTGTGCGCGCGCGCGCATGTGTGCTTATTTCAGATTGTTTATAATTCCTCATTGAATACTTTCAACCCAGTTGATTTAGAATTTTTGTCACATTATTTTCATATCTCTGTCAACAATGTTGTTGGCATCTATTGATCATCTGATTTCATTCTTCAGTTTGAAGTCTTTTCATTACTTAGTCTTTGGGTTTTCTGGAGACTTGGGTATTTTATTTTACCCTAACAATGTCTGGCTTTTGTTTTAGCTTACTTTCTTAGCGACTTGAAATCATTTTAGCAGGGAAAGAAGGATACTATCTTCTACTTCCAGGTGAGGTTGAAGCCTAGATTCTCCATCAGCCTCCATTTACACCTGGAAGAGAGGGGTATGTTTTCTAACTAACCGCCAGACAGAAAAAGAACTTCCAACTCTCTAAAGGGTCTCTTGTGGCACTGTTACAAGTGGCTAAAGATGATGGAAGTTTCGGATATCATCTTTTCTCCATCAGTAAAACTGATACCATGTTGTGTGGGCTGTCTTTGTCAGTTAGTGAGTGTGAAAATGATATCATCCTGGCCGAGGTGTTGGGCTATTTGGTATATAAAGTTTTTGGCTATTTGATGCTATAATGGTGAAAGTCTGGGCCTTTTATCTTGGATAGTGTTGTCTTAGCATTTTATATATTTATTTTTTGCTTTTTACTTGTGTTTGGTTGGAATAAAATGATAATTATCTGTAAGATTTCTATTTTGAGTTGTAAGTTTTCTATTTTGAGTTGTAAGTTTGCTGACCCTTTCTCAGGTCAGAGTAAGATTTTTGTTTTCTGTGTCTTAGGTTTCTAAGTGGCTGATTGCCTTAGCTTTATGGCTCAGAAAATACAAGGATCTCATTGTGGAGTTGTTTCTCATGTACCAAAACTTGGGGCCAATGTCTTCTTATGATACTTTTGTATTAAGGATCAATAGATGACTTATACCTATTTTATATTTCTAGGAATAGACATCATAGTTGGAATTTTTTTGTCAGAAACTTTGTTATGGTAAGGGAATGTCCTAAAGTGGTAATCACTTTTGTCATCCCTAGGGATCATGGATATTTGTCACTTGTTTCATCCTCTGGAGGCTACTCCAATAGGTCTGGGATGCTGTTAGTGGTTTTTCTGACAACACTATACTTTGGGAAGTGTTGAAATATGTGCCATACACAAGTGTACTGCTTAATTTCTATGAATACATTTTGTGAAGTATTACCTTCTTTTAACTTGTTTACTGTGCCTTATTTAAACCATTAGCTATAAAGTCTCTAATAGTCCAAGGAAAATTCGAGTTCCTATAAGACTATGAGATTTGAGAATAATACAAATGGATCTAATTTTATTGACATTAATTCATAGAAAATGGGCTTTAAAAAATCCTTCTGTGGGAACTATATTCAAATGAAATTTAAGTATGTTGACAAATGTTTAATGATCATATTTCTGGGAAAAATAGTTGAAATTTTTTGTGTTTTCCAATTTCTATGGTGTAAATACTTTCATGTTGGCTGACTTCAATGTGCCAGAACTCAGCACAGAGTTGGGGAGATACTGACAACTGCTTCTACAAGTAAGTGTGTGCCAGCTCCTTGCCTCCCCCCACTAGTGAAAATTACAAAAAGTTTTCTTGAAGGTGGTATGATTGTCTACTGCATGCCACTATTGAGTATTCAGGCATAATTGTCAGTAGAAATCCTATAAATTTTGGATATTGATTCTACGTGTAAGCCATCAAATTTGCATCTAGAACTTCTGAGAATTCTATCCTGCAACTACAATGACTGCAGAAAGATAAAGATAGCTCTGTGAACAGGTGTTACAGAAGACTCCATAACTTTAGTAATGTTGCCTGCAAAGCCAAGGAGAGAAGATGCACTTCTATTTACTTCTGAGGCTAACACTGCATTAGGCTGAAGGTAAAACAAACAGGGAACTGAAGCAGCTCACTGTCATAAGAGGAAGCACAAGGGCAGAATCCTGGGTGTCTCAGTGGGGTCAGGTGGCACACGGAACCAGATCTGCTAACTGAGCACCTCACTGAATACTAGCTGAGGGATGGTGTTGACCATGAAAGAAATTCTGGGTGTGCATTACAAATTATGTGACTTTGGGCAAGTTATAAAGACCAGTAAGATGCAAATAACTCTATACTTTGCTTATGTAGTGCTGAGGAATCAAACTCAGGGCCTCAGGCATGCAAAGCAAGCGCTCTACCACTGAGCCATCTTCCCAGCAGATGCAAATAACTCTAGTGCCTACTTCTACTAGGCTGAGGATGATTATGGGATAAACATAGGGATTCTAAGCACACAGGACTTGAAAATATATATTTAGATTTTCTTTGAAGGACTTAAGTATGACTTACAACTTTATTTCATGAATAAGTCATTGGTTCTTAGATGTGTTCTTCTGCTTTTTCAAAGAAAGAGGACCAAAAGTTTTCAAGGGTAGAAATATCTCTTTTGGTCTGGATTCATAGGTATATAGTGCAGGACCTTATTAGGATGAGGACTTCTAAGGAAAAGAGCGAGTCTGTGACTTGAAACTAGATGACATTCAGAAGTGTCAAATACCAAATTGTTTATAACCTAAGAGGGATGGATATGCAGTAAGATTTGTTCATTTTTCTCATTCTTCTTTTCATTAAACTTCTACATTCTTAAGTTCAATATCTGATTGGAATTAGAAACTCTTGTACATTAGCTGATTTAGTAACAATATTAAAAATGGTTAAATTGAAGGTGAGATGTCTATACAGAATCAGTACCTCTGTATTCATAGGGTCCACAAGAAAGTAAAGTACTTTGAGAAAAGTTGGGTGGGAAATCAGGCTTAAATAATATTTTTATAGGAAGAGAGAAATATGTTGCTTAAATTCTTCATCACTTTCACTAGTGGAGTGGTGTGTGGGCAGTACCTTTTGGTAGTTCTCTATAGCCTATTACTGTCTTCTAATTCATCTCTTTCAGCTGTTAAAAACATTACTCCTTTAAAGGAAAACTTATCATTGCTTTAGTGCCTCCAATGATGTGTATAAAATACAAATTCAACAATTAAATTGCATTAAATTAAATTAACTGCAGCAGCTGTAATTTCCCTTAAAAAGCACAACCAAGTATTGGGCATGAGAGAATACTATGTAAATGATATTATTTTTTAATTCATGGGTTTAGATATTTAATCTTCTGATTCCCCCAAGAATTAGTGTTCAAATACACTTTCAGTCAGTCTGAAATCTTCATATTAAATATATCTATTTGACAGAGTTCTAAACCTTTTCTATTTGACAAGGTCTATCTATATTAATACTTGTCTGTTTCAAATGAATTGCTAAAAACATCAAAAGTGCATTAGAAACACATAACAATAATCTAGTAATTACGAATATGAATTGAAAACTACTATCTGCAAAAGTAAATTGTCAGTTTATGATATTGATTATGGCTTGTTCAAAGTATATACATGCTTTCATTTTTATCAAATATTAATTTAATATTACAAGTTTCTAGTAGTCTGAAACTATTTTATTCTCTATATCTAAGTGTGCTTGACATATATCTGTAGTCTGAGATGAATTGAATGAACACAGGGTATTTTGAATGTTGATTTCCTAGTTTATTGCTTAAGCAAAGCTGAGCATTATATTCTGCTGGCTATTTGTTTCTGTCTTTGGAATTTTCAAGTGTATTTTGTTTACCTGGCTTTCTGAATTTAGTTATTAGATCATCAATATAGGATATAAATAAATTCAAGAGTTAAAGATTGATTAGCATTATCAACGTTATAAATGGAAATATTTCTGGCTGGACTGTACAATCATGTGCATATCAAAGACAATTCATTTAGTTTTTTTTCTTTTGATGAAAACTGGAGTCTAATAATACAAATTATAGCCCTGGTTCTAACCCTAGCTTGTTTTCTAATTTCAGAAAATTACCTAATCTATTTCTACATTAGTTTTCTTATGCATGAAGTAAATATAATATGACTATTTATGATAATATAGTTGTAAAGTTGTCATAATAATTGTGGTATATATAAATTGATTAATAAATATAATTAATTGCTTAATTTGAAACATTGACAGTTAAGTATGCTTGTAGGTAACCATAATGTCAAATATGATTTCATATACAAAATATTCAATAGATACTAAATATACAGGTTGAGCCAGTCCTTCCCAAGCCAGGCTTGGTTGGGTACGCAAGCTCCCATTTAGTTGTGTTATTTTTCTACTCTGAATTCTTTCTGATTTAATTTCGCATATATGAAAGGAGATCTTTTCCTATATGTGTATGTAAAACTGATTATCTGGTATCTTATAAATAAAGTTTTATTTTATAATAAGGAATTTGTGGGAGTTCTAGTTTCATTAGCCCTTGGTCATAACTCTGAGGGCTGAGAAGAAAATCCTGTGGTCTCTTTCATAGGTTTTGTGTAGATCCTAGATCTCACCTAGCTAATGAGAAGACTACGTTGAAGTAAAAGAAACTCTTGATGGAGCATGTATTGGTAGAGCCTGAACGAACTTTGACATACACAATTATCTGGAGACTTTCCATGACACATTCCCCTAAGCCCCATCCCTAGAGATTCATGAGTGGGACAGGGCATATTAAAGAGGCATTTCTAATAACAGTTGGAGCAATACTAGTGCTAAAGATCTGATGATCAAATTAGAGAGAGGCCCTTGTCTCACAGAGGTGGGACATGTGAGTTCTGTGTGCCCAGACTGTCAGGGAATCATTTTTCTCACCTGTAAAACATATTTGTCCTCAAAGAAAGGAAAGAACAGGACAAAGAAAAGCAGCAAATGTCTTTTCCCAGGTCTTTAAGAGGGACCTTAGTGTTCTTTAGCTTTCAGCAACCTGAGAGGAGGAAGTCACTTTTCTTGTCCATTAGTGAGACTATTAACATAAAAAAAAAGTGATACACTAGGTGGCTCAGAAACACTGAAGTTCATTTTTTTTTTTCAGTTTGGAGACTGCAAAGTCCTCAGTGTGGTCAGATTTAGTATATGGTGTGGATTGACTTCCTGATTCATGTGAGTACCTTTCAATGTGTTCTTACATAGCAGAAGGGTGTGTTCCCTTGGGTATCAATCATAAGGTCACTAAATCTACAATGAGAGCTCTTTCAATGTTTATTTAATCACCTTCTAAAAGCTCCAATCCCTAATACCATTTCCCTGGGGAATTTCAATTTACTAATGCTGAGGGATGCAAACTCTCAGTCACACAACTAAGCAGCTAACTCAAGATTCAAGTTGAAGTTCTAACTCTCAGGTGCCTTTTTACATCCTTAATTTTAAAAATAGTCAGACAAGGACGTGTGTTAATGGAATTCATCCCACTCATTAACAGATTCATTTCTAGTATCCTTGGGTCTGAGCAGGTTCATGTATAAGTTGCTTAATACATGCTAATGTGGGGGGGGGATGAGGATTCATAATCCATCTTTATAATGAAGAATTTGTTCTTCTGGTACTTCTTCTAGTTCTTTCATCCTGTTGTCTCCAGACCATTTCTTCCTTGACTCGTCCCTCAAGTTAGTCTCAGATGATGACTTTTAGTTACTCTAACCTCAAGCCAAGAGTGTTATTCTTTACTATTGTCCTCAGACCAACAGCCTCACACCATCAGGGTAGAATTTACAGAAATTTAGAGCATGTAAGTTCCTTAAAAACAGAGACTTGGTTAATTTGTAGCACCTACTTTGGCAAATGACTATTTGGTGAACAAATGAACAAATCATTATATCAGTTTCAAGTTTCTCCAATACGACAGATTCATTACTTTATTTGGCATGTTCTAACTCAGTTTGTATGCATTGATTTCTCATTTCTGTTTTTTTTCCTCCACTTCTTGTTTTCCTTCTTTCAGAGAATGACTCATGTATTCTCCATTCATAAATTGTTCCTGGTCTCATTTTCAATAAGTTATCATATTTCTGTTTTTATATCTGTGACATTTTAAAAGAATTTTTATTAGCTTAGATTCTCAAGGGGGCATTGCTTTGGTATTTCCATATATGAATACAATGTGCCCCAATCAAACTTAGGGCCTTCATCACTTTTCCTCACACTCCTTCAATTTTGTAGACTTCATTATTCCACTTCCAATAGCTCAAATAAAGGATTTTGACCATCTTCACCTTCATTCACCCTTTTTATTGACCCTAACCTCTAATGGTACCCACTCTATGACGAAGCCTATTTTGCTTTCCTGTTGTTCATATTTTTAGTTTGTAGTATATACATGTTGTACAGAGGGTTTCACCCTGGTATTTCCCATGTGCACATATTATAATGTAGACACAGCAACCCTAACTACTCACACAATTACACTATCATATTTTGAACACCAAATATTATGGAATCTATTTCACTCTTTCTAACATTGCTGCCAAATCTGTTCCTTGTTTGTTTAGTCATTTCTTGGTCTATTTATAGTGATAGTATTATAAAGATACTGTACAGAGGAGTTACAATTACATGAGTAAGGTAATGAGTACATTTCCTATCAGACATTGCTACCCCCTCCTTTGTTTTGGTGATAGTGTTCTTTAGTGCCACCTTTGTCTATTGTTTTATGTCCCTTGTATCTATTCTTTATAGTGCCTCTAAAATGTAAACCTGATCAAGCTACTTTTTATATTTAAAGAAATTTTGCATAATGTTTAGGAGAATTTAAACTCTGGGGACTATTTTCCTAGGTGCTTTGTTCTTTGTTCCTGGATGCCTCTTCATTTTCATATTTTAGCCCCTCTTTTCCTTAACCTTACTTTATACTGAGATGTTTTGAAAATGTTTACTCTTCCTTCAGGACTCAGATCAGTGCCTCTGTTGTTAAAAGAACTTTGATGCCACAGATTTTGTCACATCTCTGTTGTAGTATTGACCATGGCATTTCATATTTCAGAGAGAACCAGTAAAACAATTGTGGTTGTCTATCAGGCCTACCTGTGAGTTCCTTTAGAACAAATCCAGAGATTTCTTTTCTTATCGCCAGAGCATATCATTGTGCAAGAATCATTGCAAGTCTTAATATATAAACATAGAATATATAGTATATATATTCTTGAATATATATATATATGTATATATATATATATATACATATATATATATTCAAGCCAGGTGCCATTGGCTCATGCCTGTAATTCTAGCTGCTCAGGAGGCTGAGATCTGAGGATTGCAGTTTGAAGTCAGCCTGAGCAGGAAAGACTCTTATCTCTAATAAAACTACTCAGGAAACTGGAAGTGGCACAGTGGCTCAAGTGGTAGAGCCCTATCCTTGAGCTGAAGAACTGAGGGACAGCATTCAGGCCCAGAGTTGAAGCCCCATGACCGACAAAAAATAAAAAGAATATATATATATATATATGTATATCTATACATATATAAAAATACATATATATTCTTTTTATTTTATTTATTCTTTTTATTTATATGTATATATATTCAGTTGACAATAATCAGAAGCAGACATCTCAAATAGGTGCTCATAAGGAAGTTAGATATTCTAAATACCTCTTGAAGGCAAGGATCACAGAATGTTCACTAGTGAAGCTGAAGAACTTAATACAGTCTTTGGAATATTGTATATACTCTGAAAATATATACTCTGTATATATTCCTGAAAAAATGAAGGCATAGATAGAATGATGGATAAATAGATATCAATAAAAGCATTTAAAAGCATTGTAATAAAATTTAGATTTTCTGCTTGAAAAGGCATTAGTACTTCATGCCATATTTTTCCTTGCTTTTGTCTTTTACTGCAACTGTTTGTGTTGATAGTTATATCTGGTGGTCCCAGATGGTTCTATTTTGACCTAGGAATGTCAGAGATAAGAATTATATTAGTACCATCATTCTCTATCTCCTGGAATTGAGTTTTGTTTGTTACTAAGGTCATGTACTAACAATAAGTTCTGTGACTATGTTGTTACCAGCTTTTTTTTTTTTTTTTTTGTCGGTCGTGGGGCTAGAACTCTGGGCTTGGGCATAGTTATCCCTCAGTTCTTCAGCTTGAGGCGAGCACTCTACCACTTGAGCCGTAGATCCACTTTGGTTTTCTAGTGGTTTATTGGAGATAAGAGTCTCAGGGACTTTCCTGTCTGGGCTGGCTTTGAACGGTGATCCTCAGATCTCAGCCTCCTGAGTAGCTAGGATTACAGGCGTGAGCCACCGGCGCTTGGCCATCTTACCAGCTTATTAATAACAGATAGATAAGAGCAGCACATTTAGCGAGGATATTTTATCATCCCTCCTATCAGATTGAAACTCATATGCTATATGCCAGTTCCTAACATCTTTCTGAGTTGACTTACTCCATAGTTAATTTCATTCCATTCTAATATCTTAGTGTTTATTTTCTTTGTAACTGAATTGTTAGAACTGCCAGATACTAAATCATTTTTGAATATTTATGGCTTAATTTTCACCTCTCTTGAGCCCTACTTTTCAGCTCATTACATAGAGAGGTGACAGTGTTCTTCTATTTTTAGGTCCAATGAGAAAAATCTGGTGTTCACAGAGGCAGTTCTAGTAAAGCATTTTATTTGTCTGATAAGCTGTTCATGCTGAGAACATGTCCAAACACATTTTCTTCAATTTTTTTAACATAGACATTGCCTATGTTCCTATACATAAATTTTGGAAGCCTCTTACTACTTTTTTATCTTTGGAATGAAATAAATATCCATAAGTTTATACTGATATGAATAAATACATAGGGGAAAAAGAAATCTCTTTCTTACAGAAGAATTCCAGTCAACACATGTAGAATGAATAAGGTAAACTGACAATTCACCTCTAGAAAACTAGTCCAGTAATAATTGCAAATAAACTTTACCCAGCCATGTATATAAAATTTAGTGGGGAAAAGAATGAGGAGAAATAATATTTTCATAGTATCCAAGTATGTAGTACTCTTTGAAAGTGTGGAGTCATAAAAAGCAAAGCAAAAAGATAGCTACTGCCTGGGCAAGGAATGACACAAATTTGTCACAGTTTAAAGAAGATTAAGGAGACCCAGCAAAGTTCAGAAAACAAGACATTAAAAATGATAATGGTATAGCTGATAGTGCTAATTGCTTAGCTTTGATTTTCCTATTATTAAGCAAGATGCTAATACTGGGGAAAATGGAGTGAAGGTTAGATCAAAATTCTCTGCATTATGGGGTTGGGAAGGTGGCTCAGTGGTAGAGCTCTTGCCTTGCATGCATGAGGCCCTGGGTTCCATTTCTCAGCACCACATGAGCAAAAAGAAAAAAGCTGGAAGTGGCACTGTGGCTCAAGTGGTAGAGCATAGCCTTGAGCTGAAGAGCCGAGGGACAACTCCCAGGCCCAGAGTTCAGGCCCCATGACCGGACCCCCCAAAAAAATTCTCTGCATTATTGTTACAACTTTTCTGTAAATCTTTATTTCACAATTATGTACTTAAGTGAAAGAAAAAGCAATTGCTTAGAACTAGGTTAAGCATAGAATGTGTCCTAAGGTCTAGGCAGTCTTTGCTAATGGTTTTGTGCCTTGGCTATGCACAAACTGCCTTGCTAGGCTACACTAAGTATTGAAATTCCAAGGCTTGTGCACATCTAAACTGTGCCCCAATCCTGTTTTACCACAAACAGTCCTTTGCAGGTAAGGAATGGAAAACATGGGCTCTATTCCTCTATCACCAATAAATGTACAAGGATAAAATTTTCTTTGTTGAATGTCTATTGAAAAGAACTCCTTGATTTTCTCTGAATTTAGATAAAGCATTCTACCTAGCAAGATTGCTTGGAGATAATGTATGGTAGACCTTATTTCTCTAATCTTCCAGAGCTCTTGGACAATACTACTGCCACAATAGATAAGGAAAATATTATTTAAAAAAGCATTTGACAAGATTTGACATTGAAGATTTATATCTAAACTATACCCAAGGAATGGGAGGTAAAATAGCTATTGTAGGAGAAAACTAATTTAAGAATTGTACACAAAAGCAGCCATAGATAGCAAGCTCAGCTTCGGAGGAGGGGTAGGAGAGAGGTGAGAAATAGCCTTCCAGAGCTCTGGGAATAAGGCCTACATATTTTGGGATATGTGTAGGAAAGAAAAAAAATCACTGAATTTGCTGGTGATACTAAAATTGAAGTCTTAGCAAATAATAAGGTGCAATATTATCAGATTGAGAAGGATTTGAATTGCAGGTGATTAAGGCAGAGGATGCCAAATGCAGTTCAGATATAAAGATACAAATTAATAAGGACAGGATCAAGAAGGCAATTATGCAGAACATATACCCAGGAAAGGATTTAGGGGGTATTGTAGAAAAATCTGCAAAACCATCAGCATAGAGCACAACTGCATTAGAAAAAACAACTTGGATTTCTTAGGTTATCCCATCAAAAGGGATGACAGTGAGAGAGAGAGAAAGAGAGAAAATTATTGCACACCTTTGAAAAGCATTACACAATTTCTATTTCAAATTCTAGTATCCACTGATGAATAGAAAATGAAAGAATCTATGATGGGGAAAGGCAGATGCTGTAAAGGGAAATATTTAGCTGGGAAATTATCTCATGTTTGGCTCAATGGGAAATAGAAGACTTAATAAAAGATGCTGGAAAAATAGTTGTACTCAGGAAAAATTTGTAATATGGATGGTGTTAAATTGTTTAGATGGATACTCTGTCTTAAGAATAGACTGGAATATTATTCATAAAACTCAATTAAGTGAAGTTGATCTGTGCATGTAAAGTCAAAATTTAGCCCCAGGTTTAATATACTGGAAGCAAATCTGGAACAGTGAATGCTGTGCAGAGAAAATGCCACTGAAAAAGTCTGTAGAAGTAAAAGTATAAATAAATTGTAGAGACACTTAAACTTATTTTTGGTGATAGAGGTGATTCAAAAAAATCACAGCAATAGGAAATGAGAACAAACTTTAAATGATCAATTTAGACAAGCAAAATTGTCCTAATTGCATCTACAAATACATACATATGTATGTATATATGTATTAGAATTTAGTTAAATAAACAAGTCTTGAAGTTTTCCATTTTATTTCTATTTGTGGATATTGAAGTTCTGATTTTGCCACTTTGTGGACCCACTTTGATGAAAGTACAGTAGATGTAACATGGCTTAGTTTAGGATTCTGTTAAACATGGCCTACTCGATTTCGTGTGTTTGAGGAAGTGTGGAGTTGTGACTAGCAAGCACAGTGAAGCAGACAAAATTTTACTGGTGACTGATGGTTAAAGAATAATTGTCACTCTCTCTCTCTCTCTCTCTCTCTCTCTCTGCTCTTTTCTAGCTCTCTCTGCTTTCTCTCTACTCTAGCTCTTTCCTCTCTCTTTCCTCTCTCTCTTTCCCAGCTCTCTCTCATTCCCAGGCCTTTCCCAGCCACGTGGAGTGCCAACCTTGCCTGGTCCCAGCAGGTCTACTGAATAAACCTACCCCTTACCTGAAAAAAAAAAGAATAATTGTCATCAGGAATATGCAGAGAAGAAAAACAAAATATTCAGCCATGTTTATGCTTTGAAACTGTTATGTGGTTATCTCAGCTCTGCATTTTCCTTTGGATAAGAAAGAATTACAGAGATTTCTAGCTGGATGGAATCTTAAAAACAACTTAGTAGCCTCCTCCTTTGTTTCCCCTTCCCAGCCTCCCCTCAACCCCGCCCTTGACCCAATCCCCCCCACCCCCACCAAAGTTGTAAAGTTCCTTTTCCATATGACAACTTGTACTTCTCATTGTTACAACGGGTCCACCTGTATCCTTATTTAGACAACTTGTTTTTCCCCTTCCCCTCCACAAATTATACCGACATCAAATATAGTGAAAGCAGGGGTTATACTGTGTGGAGAGGGACATACAAAGCAACAAAGAAATAATCTTATAAATGCGTTAGAAACAAATGCATGAAAGAAAGAAAAAAACATTTGAATACATATCTTAGGGTTCATTTCCCTAACATCACCTTATCTGATCTTTTCTGCTTGACTCATAAATATACTAGATATTGCAAATAAGGGAAACCATGGGACCTATGT
>NW_012267225.1:27982145-28024128 GCF_000151885.1 Dipodomys ordii
TCTTGCCCATCTAATTGTAACCCCTCTGTACAGTATTTCACAATAAAAAATAATTTAAAAAAACTACTTAGTAAAAAAAATGTTAAAGGGTTGTTGAAGGCACATGAGAAAGGTTAAGAAACACCCAAATTTTTCTAAAAAAAGTTTGAAGAAAGCTCAGAAATATCACTTTTCTGAAAATGTATACTTCAGTATTTTCACATTCAAAATCTTGTGTTTATTATTATTATTATCTTTAAGTAGTTGTACAAAGAAGTTCCCATTCTACAAAACAGTATATGAATGACAACATTGTCACCCATTGCTCCTAACCCATCCCTTCTCTCACTTAAAAAAAAACTGAGATTAGGTGATCGCATAAATTTCACATATTTACAGTATTGTGGACTAGTGATAGTTAAACTCACAAACATATTTTAATCTTCACAAGGCACATTGTCATTATCATGGTCTATACAGTTTGTGAATTCTATGAGCTTTGACAATACAAATTATTTCTTCCACATCAGGTGATGTTTACATTTCTTTCCTTTTGCTTAGTGTCGGCTCTTCCCTCTTTCCTTCTCATTCCTCCCTTCCCATCCCTGTCTTTGGGTTGCTTAGTTTTTTTCTTCTATGTCTAGTGCAGCTGATAGACCCCTTTGTTTATGCTGTTCCATTTCCCACTTATTCTGTGTCTTCCTCCTGACTTCCCTCTGTGTGTACATATATCTACCTTATATATGATCAAGAACATGGAGTCATTTAGTAATGCTATGACAAAATGAGTGACTGTCCTTTGTTTCTTGAGTTATGTTTACTTTGTTGTATCTTCTTGCATTTTGCCTTTAACATCCACATATCAGGGAGACCATGTACCGTTTGTCTCTTTGTTCTTGGCTTACCTCGCTCAAAATAATTTGTTCTAGTTCCATCCATTTCCCAGCAAATGGCATTATTTTGTTCTTTCTGTTGGCTGTATAATATTCCATTATATATAGGTATCACAATTTTTGGATCCATTCATCAGTAGTAGGGCATCTGGGTTGTTTCCAAATCTTGGCTATTGTGAACAGTGCTGCAATGCACATGGAGGTGCATGTGTCTTTGTATACTGGTTCTTATTTTTCAGGGTAGATGCCTAGGAGTAGTATGACTGGGTCATAGAGGAGGTCTATACTTAGCTTTCTGAGGTACCTCCAGACTGCTTTCCAAAGTGGTTGTATTAGTATACATTCCCACCAACAATTCAGTAGGGTTCCTCTTTCTCTGCATTCTCTCCAGTATTTGTCATTGGCTGATTTAGGATCCTCCCCTACAGTATAACCCCTGTTTTCACTGTATTTGATGTTGGTATAATTTGGGAGGGGGAAGGGAAAAACAAAATGTTTAAATAGGCATACAGGTTGACCCATTGCAACAATGAGATGTACAAGACACTATGCTGAAATATGAACTTTACAATTTAGGTGGGGAAGAAGGAAGGGAGGGATGGAGGAATTGTAGTTGTAGAGATGGGAGGGAAGGGATGTTAGGAGCAAAACAAAAGAGGAGGCAACAATGCTGGATAAGAAATGTACTCATTACCTTGCTCATGTAACTGTAACCCCTCTGTACAGTATTTTCACAATAAAAAAACTTATAAAAAATTTAGGATGCGGGCCATTCTGACCAGGGTAAGGTGGTATCTCAGTGTTGTTTTTATATACATTTCTTTTACTGCCAGGGATGATAAATATTTCCTCATGGGTTTCTTTGCCATTTTTATCTCTTATTCCTAGAAGTCTCTCTTTAGCTACCTTGCCCATTTCATAATTGGTTAGTTAGATTTGTGAGGAATTAGTTTCTGTATATAATGGATATTAGACCTTTGTCTGATATATTGCTGGTAAATATTTTCCCAATTAGTTGGCTTTCTTTCTAGTTTGGTTGCTATTTCTTTATCTGTGCAGAAACTTTTATTTTAAGTTATGCCCATTTATCAAGTCTCTCTCCAATTTGTTATGACCCTGGGATTCTGTTCAGGAAGTTCCTTCCTGTGCCTATAAGTTCAAGTGGCTCTCCTACGATGTCCTGCAGTAGTTTCAGAGTATCAAGTTTGATGTAAAGGTCATTAATCCATTTTGAGTTGATGTTAGTGCATGGTGACAGGCTGGGGTCCACTTTTAGTTTTCTGCATGTGGCCACCCAGTTTTCCAGCACCAGTAGTTGAAGAGGTTATGATTCTTCCATTGTATGTCTTTGGCTCCTTTGTCAAAAATCAACTGACGGTATGTATGCAGCTTTATTTCTGGGTCCTCTAATCTGTTCCATTGGTCTTCAGGTATCTTTTTGTTTCAGTACCAAGCTGTCTTTGTTATTATGGCTCTATAGTAGAGTTTGAAATCTGGTGTCGTGATCCCTCCTGCATTCTTTCTTTTGCCTAGAATTGCTTTGGCCATTCTAGGTCTTTTGTTGTTCCATATGAATTTTTAGACTGTTTTCTCTATTTCAGTGAAGTGCGTCATTGGAATTTTAATGGGAATTGCATTGAATATATATACCAATTTTAGCAGTATGGCCATTTTTACTATATTAATTCTGCCTATCCAGGAATATGAGAGGTCTTTCCATTTCCTGGTGCCCTCTATGCTTCCTTTTTTAAAGGCTTTATAGTTTTTATGAAATAGATGCTTTACATCTTTGGTTAGGTTAATTCCTAGATATTTTTTGAGGTTATTGTGAATGGGACTGTTTTCTTGATTTCCCTTTCGGCTTGTACATTGTTGGTGTACAGAAAGGTAACTGATTTTTGTGGGTTAATTTTGTATCCTGCTACTTTGGCAAAGTGGTTTATAAGCTCTAAGGGTTTAGGGATGGAGCTTATAGGATTGTTAAGATATAAAATCATGTCATCTGCAAAAAGAAATAGTTTAACTTCTTCCTCCCTTATGCAGATCCCTTTAATGTCTTTTTCTTGCCTTATTGTTCTGGCTAAGGATTCCAGAACTATATTGAAGAGGAGTGGAGAGAGTGGGCATCCTTGCCTTGTTCCTGTTTTTAGGGGAATTGGTTGCAGTTTTTCCACATTAAGTATAATATTGTTCCTTCGATTCCTATTTTTTCAGAGTTTTTAACATGAATGAGTGCTGTATTTTGTCAAAAGCCTTTTCCATGTCAATGAAGATAATCATGTGTTTCTTGACCTTGGATCTGTTGGTGTGATGGGTTACATTTATTGACTTACGTATGTTAAACCATCCCTACATCTCTGGGATGAAGCCTACTTGGTCATAATGTATGAGTTTTTGATATGTTTCTGGATTGTGTTGGCTAGAATTTTATTGAGGAGCTTTGCATCTGTATTCAGTAGTTCTCTTTTTTTGTTGGGTCTTTGCCTCGTTTGGGGATGAGTGTGATATTGGCTTCATAGAATGAGTTTGGGATTACTCCCTCTGTTTCTATTTCTCTGAAGAGCTTGAGGAGTATGGATATTAGTTCCTTTTTAAAGGTCTTACAGAATTCTGGAGTGAATCCATATGGTCCTGGGCTTTTCTGTACTGGAAGGTTTCTGATTGCTTCCTCTATCTCATTGTAGTTTATTGGCATTTTATTTGATTTATTTCTTCTTTGCTAAGTTTGGGCAATTTCAAGTTCCCTAGAAATTCATCCATTTCTGCTAGGTTTTCCTTCCTTTGTGAGTATAGTCTGGAAAAATTTCTTTATAATTGTTTGGATGTCTTGGATATTTGTTGTATTATTTCCTGTGGCATCTCTGATCTTATTTGGGCCTCCTCTCTCTTTTTTTTTAGTTAATCTTGCCAGTGGTAGAAGGTTTTCTTGTTTCTCTAGCAGTTTTAGTTGTATCATGACATTTTTACTTGGTCTGTCTCTGTTTTCTTGTTGTGCACACTGGGAGCAGCAAATTTGCCTCTCAGGACTGCTTTTGCTGTGTCCTATAAGTTTCTTTGTGATGTATATTTGTTTTCTTTGTGAGGTATGTTCATTTTCATTGAATAGGAACTTTTCAATTTCTTCTGTGACCCATGTGTTGCTCAGCAGTGTGCTGTTTAATTTCCATGTGTTTGAGTTTTTTTTTTTTTTTCACTGTATGCCTTGTTATTGAGAACTAGTTTGATTCCACTATGGTCAGATAGAATACAGGGGATTATGTTGATCCTCTTGTATTTGCTTAAATTCCTTGTATGAACTAAGATATGATCCATTTTAGAAAAAGTTCCATGGGCTGCTGAGAAGAATGTGTACTGGGGTGTAGTTGGGTGGAAAACTCAGTATATGTCAGTTAAGTCTGTTTGAGGTATGGCATCACTTAATTCAGAGATGTCTTTGCCAATTCTTTCGTTGGTAGACTTGTCCTATGGTGAGAGTGGAGTATTAAAGTCTCCCTAGTATTATTGTATTTGGACCCATCTTTTTCTGTAAATCTGAGAGTATTTGCTTAACATATTTGGGTACACCAATGTTTGAGGCAAATAGATTGACAATGGTGATATCCTCTTCTTGGATTGTTCCCTGTATTAATATGTGGTGACCTTCTTTGTCTTTTCGTAATGATTTTAATGTACAATTTATTTTATCAGATATCAGAATGACCACTCTTGCCTTCTTGCTGGTGGCATTTGCATGGTAGATCTTTCTCCATCCTTTCACTTGGAATTTGCTTTTATCTTTAGCTGTGCGGTGGGTGTCTTGAAGACAGAAAATGTATGGATCTTGTTTTCTGAGCCAATCTGCACTTCTTTTTCTTTTGATTGGTGAATTGATTCTGTTACTATTTATGATTATTATAGAGAGGTATATTGTGTTTCCTGTTATTTTACTATTTTCCTAAGCTTTTCTTCTTTCCTTTCTTGCTGTGTTTACTAAGTTGGTCTCCTAACAATATCTATCTGGTATGGATTCCTGTTCTTGATTGCTTTCTTTGGATTGTAATCCCTCTCTTTATATTCTTTTTAATGCTGGCTTATTTTTTATGAATTCATTTTGCTTTTCTTTATTATTAATAATTTTAGTTTCTCCATCACATGTGAATGCTAGCTTCACTAGTTATACCAGTCTGGGATGGCAGTTATTGTTTCTCAGGGCTCAGATGGTACTCTCCCAGGCTTTCCTTGCATTTAGGGTCTGTGTGGAGAGATCTGCAGTGATTCTAATTTTTTTCCATTGTAGTATATGCTCCTTCTTTGCTGTTTCTGTGTGCAAGATTGCTTCTTTATTGCTAAAATCTTGCATTTTTACTATAATGTGCAAAACATTGTTCATCCTGGGATCTTGCTTGTTAGGTGATCTGTAGGCCTCTGTTATTTTCTCTCTTAAGACTGGGGAAATTTTCAGTGATGATATTATTGAATAAGTGTTGTATTCCTTTATTCTGGTATTCCTCCCCTTCGTCCATCTTGGCACAGTCTGCTTGTTCTTGGACCTCCCTTTGGCATATTTTGAGTGTTTTTTTCCACTTCCGTACTTTTTTTTTTCCAGTGCCTGCATTTTGTCTTCAGTATCTGATATTCTATTTTCCATTTCATTCACTCTATTAACTGTGGCTTTCACTGTGGTTTGCATGGAGGAAATTGGGCCATTTATAGTTTCTACATTGTTCCTTAGAGTATTAATCTCATCTTTTAGAGAGGTGTGTACTGCATCTATTTTTTAAGTTAATTTTTTATTGGGAAAATAGCGTACAGAGGGGTTACAATTCCATGAGCAAGGTAATGAGTACATTTCTTATCAAGCATTGTTGCCTCCTCCTTTGTTTCCCTTTACCATCCCTTCCAGTCCCCCCCCCAAGTTGTAAAGTTCATTTTTCTACATAATGTCTTGTACATTTCGTTGTCACAATGGGGCCACCTCTATCTCTATTTAAACACTGTTGCGGCCACCGCTTTCACCCTGGGCTGGGCCGCTTAAGCGGGCTGGTGCGGTGAGGTGCCAGGCCCCAAGTCTGGTGGCGTTCTCTGCCTGGAGTTGTTTGTAGTTGCTGCCAGCTGCCTCTACTGTTCCGGGTTGGGCTAGGCTGCTTACTGGCTGGGCCAAAATCTTGTCTTTTTAAAAAATGTTTTTATTGTTATAAAGGTGATGTACAGAGGAGAACACTTACCTAAGTCAGATAAAGAGTACATTTCTTGTATATAAACTTCTCTAATTTGGGAAGGGATGAGAAAGAACAAAATGCTTAAATGATACAGTTTGACCATTGTAATAATGAGATGTACAAAACACCATGTTGAAAATGAACTTCATAACTTCGGCAGCGGGGGAGGAGGGATGGTAGAGGGGAAACAAAGGAGGAGGCAACACTGCTCAATAGGAAATATACTCATCATCTTGCTCATGTAACTGTAACCCCTTTGTACAGCATTTTTACAATAAAAGAAGGAAATAAGCATTTTCCTAAAAAATAAAGAGTACATTTCTTTGTGAAGAATGTTACCCCTTTCCTTGCTCTCTCAAATCTTGTCTTTAATATGGTGATTTTCTGCAAGTATGTTTATGTCTTATCTTTTTGTGCCTTTAATTTTTCTAACATATGCATTCATTTTACAGTGCAGCATACAAATTGGTTGGGTAGCAGCATGGAAATCAAGAAATTTATATCACAAGAGTAATCTTGCAGGGCAAACTGGGAGAAGGCAGACAAGTTGGTAAAAATACAGTCCTCCCTCCAGAATTGTAGATACAGGATGGACTGGGGAACTGAGCTACTGTGTATTAAGTAGATTTTCTTTAGTGATCTTAGTACAACGTAGCTAATTCAGACATTCTTCCTAATACCTCTTTTCCTTGATATAACTGTATGATCTAAATGGTTCTAAAAGATTCAAGATTCTAGGTCAGGTGGACCATAAGGATGCTTGCCAAGTGGAGGATGGGGAGATAGTGAAGATGACATTGAGGTATACACAAATTTCTTTTTGGTCTTCTTTGGGAGGGCGCCCAGTTGAAAAATCAACATTTTTTTCAGTAGATCCAGCACATTCTGAAACAGACTGAATTTGGGAAAGGGAAGGGTGAGCATCTTATAGAGACGTTTTGCATTTAGGGCATGATGCTAAAAGTATGTACAAAAGTATTTTTTTGGGGGGGGTCCGGTCCTGGGACCTCTCTGGGCCTGGGCGCTGTCCCTCAGCTCTTCAGCTCAAGGTTAGCACTCTACCACTTGAGCCACAGTGCCACTCCGGCTTTTTTCTTTTTGTTTATGTGGTGCTGAGGAATCAAACTCAGGGCCTCATGCATGCAAGGCAAGCGCTCTACCACTGAGCCACCTTCCCAGCCCCTGTACAAAAGTATTAAAGTACAATTACACTGAATATAGAAAGATGTGCATGTTAATAGCAAAATCCATGATCTTGAGACCAACTGAAAAAACACCTTTCATTTTTTGCTATACAGAACCTGGGAAGCAGAAAATAAATTTTTTTATTGTGAAAATACTGTACAGAGGGGTTACAATTACATAGGCAAGATAATGAGTACATTTCTTATCAAGCATTGTATCCTCCTCCTTTGTTTCCCCTTCCCATCCCTTCCTATCCTCCCCCTGCTCCCCCACCCAATCCTCCCCACTCCCACTCCCCTCCCCCCTGACCAAAGTTGTAAAGTTCGTTTTCGACATAAGGACTTGTACATCTCATTGTTGCAATGGGTCCACCTGTATCCCTATTTAAATGATTTGTTTTTCCCCTTCCAATACACAAATTATACCGACATCAAATACAGTGAAAGCAGGGGTTATACTGTGGGGGAGGGACATAGCAGAAAATATTAATATCAACAGAATATCATATGTAGATTTACATTATCATCCTTATATCAGAAAGCGTTATCCAGGGGAAAATGTTTATACATATACTTTAAATGTTACCAGTATAGAACTACTTTGCATTTGTTAATGAATACCTGTTTAATTATTCAGTTTAATTATGCAGGTGACAATAGATTACATATTCATAGCAGGATAAGTAGAATTGTGTAAACAATATTACATCATTTGTTAATAGAGTACATAGAGTATCTGTCTGACTTTAAACCCCATGCTGTTTCTGTAGGTTCTTCTCATGAGTTGAGACTGAAATACCACTTTTCTGACAATGATTGGAACATTGTATCATTTAATATACATTATTGTGTACCAGCAAATCACAGACAATTTGGAATATGTCTATCACTAGGTATATGATGGTTTGGTCCATAAGATAGATATTATGCAAGATTTTGAAAAGTTGTTAAAGGAGTTTTAATAAAATGTTTGTTACTTTGTATTATCCATACAGCATAAGCAAAACTAAATAAATAATATGCTAAAGTTTCAAATAAATAGTTTCATTTTTCTTACAGAATTTAGAAGCCAAAGCTTTCAGGACTAGCTGGTGTTAATGGTAGTGCATATTTGTTGATATGTTTAGCTGCTATTTTTTATTCTCTTGATATTTTTATTCTATTTTATTCTTGAGAGGAATTATTTTGATACGGCTTCAAAGAGATAATTATTCATTTACATGTGATTAGATTTGTATTACAAACCAATGCAATAAAATAATTAATGACAATAGTAATAAGAAATATCAGAAAGCATTATTTGTGATTACATTATTATAAAGATAGCATTGTGTTTCACAACAGTGTTTAATTTTTTTTAACTTTGTCTCGAGCCCCTTTTTACACTGGTCCAGACTCCGATCCTCCTATGTATGTTTTTCTGTGTCACTGAAGATGATAGAGATCGCCTCAACATGCCTAGACATTGTGCGTCCCGTGTAGCTGGGATAACAACCATGCCCGGCTATAAAGTGAGATATGAGTCCCATGAATTTTATGCCTAGACTGGCATCTAAGCAAAATTATTTGATCCCCCTCCTAAGTAGCTAGGATGACAGGTTTGAGCCAATGCATCCATCTGCTTTTTTAGGAACATAAGCAAATTTGTGGATCTTATATTAAAGGTAATACAATCAATATACTTTTTACTTCTTTAAATCTTGACAAATGTTTTCCAATGCCATTACTACTGAGATTTCACTCAGTCTCAAATTATTGGGTGCTTGCTAAAATTAATTGGCATACAAGATGGAAATGGAGAGCGTGAGTTAAACCTCAGAATTTGTCTTAAAATATGCATTTGCAATGTAAAATAGGCACTTAATTATTAGTGATATCCAAACGGATGGGGAAGGAGAGAGAAAAACTTTCTGCAACAATTTTTCACTGATACAGGCACCCTCATCCTTTTCTCTCAATATTATTTTTACTAGAAACGACCTTACAAAATATGACCTACAAAAATAATAGTTTTGCTTCACTTGCTTCACCTACAGTGCCAGGGGGATGGATTTAATGATCTTATAGGTCTTTTCAATCTCTCTAATATTTGTGAAATGGCAACTGTCAATGTTGAACAAGAAATTGCTGAAATAGCACAACTTTTTGAAATGGGATAATATCTCATAGGACAAGAGCCCCAAAATGGAAAGAACAATCATAAACCTCCCTGAAACTCATCTCAACAGGATGGCAAGTTACTCTTCAGCAAATATAAACCACCAACTTTAGAAATGCAATCTGTCAGTGAGTCAAAAGTCCACCATTTTGAAAATCTCTGTTCTGGCGCTTGTGTATGTCAGAGGATAGTATCTTATAAAGTATATTTTTCATCTTAACTTTTGCTATTCCCTAACCAATCAGTTTCTGTTTCTGTTTAAAAAGCAGAGGCAAGTATGTATGCCACAAATGTAATTAAGTGTAGAGTTCAGTATTATTTAGGCTTTAAGTGTTGATTAATGAAGTTATAACTAAAGAATTTTCAATTTCTTCTGGGAAAATTGAACAATTAAAATCTACTCCTTAGCAACATAGAACCTGGATTTTGAAATGTAATCAATATTTGAAAATTGATTTTTTTAGTGCTGACAACCAAACTTAGAGTATTATGCACCACCCAACAATTGAATTCTTAGTAGCTATTTTTGTGTCAGTACCAAATCTTGAACTCCAGGTCTCTTGCTTTCACTCAGCTTTTTCACTCACAGCTGGCATTCTACAGCTTCAGCCCCATTGCAGTCAAGCATTTTGCTGGTTTATTGAAGATAGAGTGTCTTGGATTGTTCTTTCCAGGCTAGCTTTGATCCAAGATTCTCTAGGTTCAACCTCTTGAGTAGTCTGGATAGTAGGTGTGAGCCACTGGTGACAACAACCGAAATTTAAATGGGAGTCTGGATCATAATGGACAGATCTTTGAGATATAGAACACATAACAAAGTGAATTCAAGATTCCTTCATGTCCCACTCTACTTATTTTTCCTCTCATCTTGAAAACAAATTCTACTGTAATTTCAAAACATTTGAAATAACTCCTTTCCTTGCAATCTTTTTAGATAAATTTAATGCTTAGTATATGGTTAGTTTTAATAAATGTTTTATATACATACTTATTTCTTCCTTTTCACACTTTTATTTGGTTATTCTATTTTAAAATTCTACATAAGTTTTGGGTTTATAAGAAAGTATTATATTAAAAATGCCATTACTAAAAAATCTGAACATTTAAAGGCAAAAATTCCCAGGGTGCTAAAGCTTAACAAAAATATTTAAATAAAATGAATCCTTAAACAAAAACATTTACAGAAAGAAAATTCTAGGTATAAGCTATTTTACCAGTAAGTTCTCTGTTAAGGAAGAAATACAAACATTTCAACACAAATTCTCCTAGAGCATAAGCATAAAAACAGTATTTCCTAAATTCAATTATAAGGTCAATGTGATCATAATAAACTAATGTGAAAGGGTTATTAAAAGAAAATGACATTATAATATTTCTTATAAATACAGCTGTAAAATTATAAGTAACATATTAGCAAATTGAATCCAACAATATATACATATGATAATCTGTTATGTTCTAGTTGAATTGCCTTCAGGAAAGAAAGATTGATTAAAGGTTGAAAATCCATCATTATAATTCACCACAATAACCTAATACTAAAGGAAATTACATGGTAGTTTATTAACAAAATAATAAAATTAATAATTAAAAATTTTTAATATTATAAATAATTGATAATTTAAATAAAGTAGAAATAGAAGCAGAAAACTCTAAATCTGATGGATGACTTTGTCTACAGATAGAACCAAAAATCCTTTCACGTATATCAGATAAGTATGGGAATCACGTAAGAATATTAATTTTATCCTTGTTACTTAAAATAAGGTTTTTAGATTGCAAGCTCTACTTCAGCTCTTAGAAATTGCAGTATAAAGGTGTAGGTGTAATTCCTTAGAAGAGCTCAGTCCAACAAAATAAATACCAGGAAATGGGTATTCAAAAGTGGTGGGGTATAGCAAGTGAGGGAGGAACGAAAAGGAGGGAAAGTAGATGAATGAAGAGAGAAAGAGGGGGATACAGTCACAAAATTCTGTGCATATTCTATAAAATTAAGGATGAGAGAAAGGGTGGGTTGTGAGGGATGGGGGAGAATGATGAAATGGTGACATTGAGATGCATTGTATTCATAAACTGTTTTGTTGAATGGCAACTCCTTTGTAAACTACTTAAAAATAATAAAGTATATTAAAAATAAGTTTTAGTATAAGATCTCCGTGTGTTCAGTGTACCCATCACAACACAAGAAGTACATCTTTACTCCTCTTTGTACATTTTTTGGTATATGAGGTTTTAATAATTTCAGTAAAACAAGTCAAAGAAATAATAAATACAAGGGCTGGAACTCATGATTCAAAGTACTGTGACAATGAAAGTAAGAATTTTGAGGATTACAAACATTCCTACAGTTACTATTAAAATTTATAAATGTATATGGAAAAGTTGCTAGATACAAATTTAATAAGTAAAATCAAATGTATTTCTATGTACTCAAGGAATAGCAAATGTGGTACTCAAAAAGCGAAACTTAGGGGAAACCTAAGAAAATATTGTCACAATGAAATTGATAGAGCACTATTGAAAAAGAATTGAGAAATCCAAAATAAATGTAAAGGATACACCATGTATATGAAGTAAAGATGCTTCAGTGGCATAAAGAAGATAGAAAACATTTTTTTTTCCTGAGCTAGGTGGTGAACACTCCACTCCTCTGTGTGGAGTAGCTAGAGTTGATACCAATTATGTTGAATACCTTCCACTCTGAATTTACCGAAGAAGAATACAGTGTGCACTTAGCAAGAACTATTTTCTTCTAGACAAATCAAGCTGATAATTTAGTTGTACTTCCAAACTTAGTTGGAAAAAAGGCTGCAAAATGAACCTCAACTCTCTTAGAATGGATGCATGGAAGAAGGAAGAACAGATTTCGACAGATAACTGTTAGACCCTACCATTTGGCAGTAATATGATGAGTAAATGTCTACTAAACTTCTACAGACTTACATGAAAATACACAGAGTTCCAATTGTAGAGATACCATACTGTATTCAGCCCATTATGAGAAGAAACTTTAAACCATTCTATTTATTGGGACTTTGTTGTTGTTTTGTCATGTTTAATGTTGTTTTTAATGGTCTCACTGTCATCTAGGAATTTGCAATCCTCCTGCCTCAGCCTCTAGAAGGCTCAGAAAACAGGTATCTAAGATGTGTGTCACCACATCTCGTATAATTAGAAAAAAATTAGAGAATCAAATCTGCCTGTTCTTTTCTCTAAAATCTGCCTGTCATGATTTTAATGATCTATAATCTAATATTGAAATACAATAGAATTTATCCAATAGAATACTAGAGTAAATACCTGTAGAATATGGCTGCCCCATAATGTCAGAAGAAGCTTTATTGGTTTTACTGAAGTCAACATAAAAGTTATAGAAGAAATAACAATGAGGCATACCGGCCAATGGGTTACTGGAGTGTTGTTGTTGGATTATCATATAGATAATATTATATATATTATATTATATCTATATAATATATATATATTATATAATATCTATATCTATATTATCATATAGACAATAGAGCAGAGATTGTTAAATGAATCTGTCCAGAGTTAGAATTAAGTTCTATTGATAATACCCCTTACTGTACACTTGACAACAGAAGTGTGTATTTTCATACACAAAAAGTGTTCACCATATTTTAAGAGTGAGCTCTATTCTTAAAACCACATAATGTCCACAGAGCAAAAAGGAAATGAGCAAAGAGAGAAATAACTTGAGTTTCCTTGTATCTGAGAGGCTGAGGACTCACCACAGAAGTTTCCTTAAAGCTCTCCCTACCCAAGGACCCCTCCTTACACAATAATGGGATGGGGGATGTGCTTTTACAAAATACGGCATTTGAGAAAATAGTAGAAGCAAGATCACTCTCGCCTCTCCCTCACTGTTTTCCTTCTATACTACTCACAACACCCAGGATGAACTTTCTCATCTTTCCCTGAATGAGGTTAATAGAACTTTATTCAAGAGGTAACTTTCCACAGAAATGGAGAGAAGAAGGGTGAACAAATGCAGCAGTGGTACTCATGAGACATTATGTTTAAAATGAATTTTACCACTTGTGGGCAAGGGTGGAAGGGAAACACTGGAGAGAACAAAGGAAGGGGTGATATTGTCCATAATGGGAAGGGATGGTAATGAGTACATTTCTTTTTTTCTTTCTTTTTTTTATTGTGAAAATACAGTACAAGAGTTACAATTACATGGGCAAGATAATGAGTACATTTCTTATCAAGCATTGTAGCCTCCTCCTTTGTTTCCCCTTCCCATCCCTTCCCATCCTCCCCTGCCCCCCCCACCCAATCCTCCGCGCCCCCTCCTCCCCTCCGGCCCCCCGCACGAAAGTTGTAAAGTTCGTTTTCGACATAACAACTTGTACATTTCATTGTTGCAGTGGGTCCACCTGTATCCCTATTTAAACGATTTGTTTTTCCCCTTCCCCTCCACAAATTATACCGACATCAAATACAGTGAAAACAAGGGTTATTTTGTGGAGGAGGGACATACAAAGCAAAAAAGAAATAATCTTATAAATGTGTTAGAAACAATCGCATGAAAGAAAAAAAAACATTTGAATACATATCTTAGGGATCATTTCCCTTGAGGACATTTCTTTTCAAGCATTGTTGCCTCCTCCTTTGTTTCCCCTTTTCATCCTTTCCTACCCCCCAACCCCCGCTACCGATCCCCGCCCCTCCCCACCAGACCAAAGATGTAAACTTCGTTTTTCGATATAACAACTTGTACATCTCATTGTTGCAATGGGTCCACCTGTATCCCTATTTAAACGATTTGTTTTTTCCCTTCCAGAGGGACTCTTTTTTGGCAGAAATGCACTGCCATAGCATCCTTACCATCTGCTTCAGCCTTCCACTCAGAACAACCATGAAAGACATGGGTTCAAAAATGGATTCAGAACATAGATTTTGGGGCTACCCACTCATTCCCTTAACTGCAGCATCAGGAGACATGAGTGGAACATTTTTATAACAATACCTTCACCTTATAACTTGTCCAATACACTCCTTTTTCTCATGGATGTTATATATAAGTGTGTAAAGCATTGGAAAGAGTAAGAATTAAAGAATACTAGTAAAAATTCAGGAATGGAATGGAAGTAATACAAAGTCATCAGATTTTTATAAATGCAAGAAACACATTCCTTATCCAAGTAATCTCATGTGCTAGTAAACATTGCTATAGAGAGAAAAGGCGGCATATTGGGAGCCTGAAAAATCAGATTCATAGTATTCTTTTGTTCTTCCAATGCTGGGAGAGAATAAAATGAGGACTGAAGAGAAAACAATGGTCAGATGGTCTCTACTTGAGGAATAACTCCAATATTTGCTACCAATGAGCACAATATAACTGAGACATAGAGCACACATACATGGACCTGGACTTCCAATTTCCACTTAACTAATTGATTTGTTAGTTTGCTGTCCATGGTTTTTTTTTAAATTGTAATTGTGAAGGTGACATACAAAACAGTTACAGTTACATAAGTCAGGTAATAAGTACATTTCTTTATTTGTTTATGAACAATGTTACCTCTTCTCTTGTTCCAGTTTTTCCTTCCCTGTTTCCCCCCAAAGTTTAACATAGTATCTAGTGAGCATCATTGCTACATTTGTTCACACTTTGTCCCACCATTTCTGTGCTCCCCTTATCCTCTCAAAACATAAACTTACATAAAAGACAAAAAGGTACAGAAAATAAAAATAGGAATAAATGAGAGGAAATGGAATATAACAAAACTATTTTTTCCATTTCTTGCTCATTTCAATAAACATCATTTTATATGTTCATATGAACATAGCTATTGAGCCTTTGTGATCCTCTCTAAGAATATCCCCTTTTGGTCTCAGTGTGTGAATGTCTTGAGTCCTATATAACTGATCATGTCCAAGTGTGTTTTTTGTCTTTTAGTATCCAGTGTGTTTACTTGTAGATTTATAGGCATATTCTAGTTACAACAAAGGAGGAAACCCATGCAACCTATGTTCCTTTGGATCTGGCTTACTTCATTTAATATAATTTTTTCCAAGTCTTCCCATTTCCTTATGAATGGTACAATATCATTATTTGGAAGCATATAATATATATATATATATATATGTATATATATATATCAATTTCTTGACCCATTCATCTACTGAGGGGGCATCTGGGTTGATTCCATAGCTTGGCTGTGGTAAATAATGCTGCAACAAACATGGTTGTACTGGTGGCTTTAGTGTGACTTGTTTGTGGTATATTATAAAAATGCCCAGCAGTGGAATAGCTGGGTGATAGAGAAGCTCTATGTTTAATCTTTGGAGGAACTTCCATATTGCTTTACAGAGTGCTTGAACAAAGTTTCCATTCCCACCTACGGTGTAGTAGTGTTCCCTTTTGGTCACATCCCCACAAGCAACTGTTGTTGTCCTTTTCTTGAAAAATGGACATACTCACTGGAGTGTGATGGAAACTCAATGTTGTTTTGATTTGCATTTCTTTTTCTTTTTTTTTTGCGGGGGGGTCTGGTTATGGAGCCTGAACTCTGGGCCTGGGCACTGTCCCTCAGCTCTTCAGATCAAGGCTAACCCTCTACCACTTGAGCCACAGCACCACTTCCAGGTTTTTTCTTTTTGCTCATGTGGTGCTGAGGGCCTCATGCATGCAAGGCAAGTGTTCTACCACTGAGCCACCGTCCCAGCCCTGATTTGCATTTCTTTTATGACTAGAAACATTGAACACTTCTTCATGTGTCTATTGGACATTTTTATTTCTTCTTCTGAGAAGTCTCTCTTTAGGTCTTTATCCCATTTATTTGGTTGTTTCTTTGAGGGTTCTTTTTAGGTTCTTGAATTTTTTGAGCTCTAAGTATATTTTAGAAATGAGGCCTCTGTCTGATGCAGAGCTAGTAAAATTCTTCTCCCATTCTGTGGGCTTTCTATTTATCTTGCTAGCTATGTCCTTCGCCATTCAAAAACTCTTCAGTTTGGTGCAATCCCATTTATCTAGTCTTTGATTTATTGTGATTCTGGATCTTTACTTAGGAGGTTTCAACCCATACCTAGGAGTCCTAGGGTTTCCCCTACCCATTCCTGTAATATTTTCCTGGTATCTGGCCTTACATTGAAGTCTTTGATCCATATAGACTTGATTCTTTTGCAGCGTGATATATAAGAATCTAGCTTCAGTTTTCTGCATGTCTATATCCAATTTTTCCAGCACCCTTTGTTGAAAGAGCTACCTATCTTCCATCCTGTGTTTCTGACTCCCTTATCAGACATGTGAGTTATTTTCTGGGTCTTCATTCTGTTCAGTTGGTCTTCAAGCATACTTTTTGTGCCAGTACCAAGCTGTTTTTCTTACTATGACTTTGTAATTTAATTTGAAGTTTAATATTGATATTTCACCAACACTGCTGTTTCTGCTAAAGATTGTTTTTGCTATTTGGAGTCTTTCATTATTCCATATGAATATTTGGAGTTTAGAATTTGATGACTATTGCATTGAATTTGTAAGCTATTTCATGATGTTATTCCCTCAAATCCAGGAGCATGGAAGGTTTTTTCATTTCCTTAAATCTATTTTAATTTCTTTTTTTTCAGATTTTTAAAGTTTTCATAATAGATGTCTTCCACATCTTTGGTTAATTCATAGGTACCTTATTTTTTAAGGCTATTACAAATGGAGATGCTTTCTTGATTATTGTCTTAATATTTTCATTGTTGGCATACAGAAAAGCTGCTAATTTTTATGGGTTAGTTTTATATCCTGATACTTTGCCAAAGTTTTTGATCAGTTCAAGTTATTCTGGGGAAGGAATCTATGGGGTTCTTTGAATAAGACCATGTCATCTGCAAAGAAGGATTCTCCCCCGCCCCTATTTGGATCTTCTTCATGTTTTTCTCTTGCCATACTGCTCTTGCTAGGAACTCCAGTACTATATTGATGAAGAATGGAGTGCATATCCTTGTCTCATTCCTGATTTGTCTGTGTTTTTGAACAGCTAATTGTACTAGTTATTGTTTCTTCATAGATTGATCTAGAGTTTCTCAGTGTTTTTCAGGCTCAGGAAAGTAGGAGGATGGACAGTCCTCATTCAGAGCCTTCCATTTGTCCACCACAGCTGCAGGCGTTCATAGTGAATGGGCAGCCTGCTTCCAAGTTCTCTCTTTGTTTAATGGAAGCTTCAGTTGGCTCCATATGGGGTTGTCTATTGTCTTATTTAACAGTACTGTCTTCCTCCACAATGAATCAAATGTTCAAGAAAGACTGAGAGCCTAAGATAGAAGCTATGGTCTTTTTAAAACCTAAAGTTGGAAATAACACACCATTTATCTGTCATGGTTTTTTTTTTTTTGACAAAAGTGAGCTCACATTCAAGAAGAGGTGAGTTTAAGAATGACTTCATGATTCTATAAGGTATTTGTATGCATATATTCAAACCATATTAGTTAATATATCCACATGTTGCAAAACTGAAAAATAATAGCCATCTTGAGTGCTTTATAATGGAAGCAATCCCAGTTCTCCCCAGGGAATGCCAGCTTACTTTCTTGGTGTTCTCAGTTTCTGTGTGTTCTAGAGGTAGTGCATGAAATTACAGGCACATGCTGCCAAAGGATTAGCTCCCAGGAGAGCTCTATCTAGGGTGACTAAAGCCTCCTCAGTGTTCTTAGCTTTGATCAATTCAAATCAGCACTCATTTCTGTGGAGGGTTTGAGGATAAGACTGCAGAATGACCTTCTGTAGTCCCTCTCTTATAAACTCCAGCCAACTTTGGCCTACTTATAAGAGTAGAATATGCCTTTTAAAACATTGGTTTAACAAAAGCTATTTAATTGTAACTGTTTTTCCCTCTTTGAAACTTTCTTTGTGGCTTTCTCTCACCATTAGCCAGTGCCTTAGGCAGTTACTAGAAAGAACTAAATTGAGTTGCTTTTGTTGTTAGCTGTGGTTTCTGAGTCAGCTTACTGCTTCTGAAACAATTAGAGAAGAAAGCTATTATTTTAAATAGAAATTGGAGTGTATTTAGAGGAAAATGAACCATGTATTTTCTTTTGGCTGGCCCTGTTTTCCAATCTCATTTCAGAGATGTAAGACTGAAGAGGTTGACAGGAAGGAGGCAGAGGAAAGGGACTGATGGAAAGTAAAAGTAAATGAGATAAACATTATGTGACATGGAGACAAGGATAGAAAAGGAGCATGGCAAGGTTCAAAGACTGGGGAGATGACACCTCAAATTTTATAGAACATACAGGTAAATTGTGTTTTTAATCTTGAGATTTCCTAAAATGATAAGATTTGCACTGACATATTCTTCCGATCCATATTAGCTTAAGAGATCAATTCTGAATAGCATCATTCTTTTCAAGATGGGAAATGTGTTCTATCATTATTCCTGGGGAAATGATGCATTATAATAAAATCAGTGTGAGTGAATGTGTGTGTGTGTGTGTGTGTGTGTGTGTGTGTGTGTGTATGTCCCACATGCATCACCTGGAACATTTATTCCTACTTAAAAAATAAATATAAGCTGAAACATAAGTGTAAAGCATGCTTCCTTTGATCTGGTTCAGATATCACTAAGAAGAGATTGTTTATTTCCTCCATGGCTCTAGAATTTAAAAATTGTGTATTATGTCCCTTGAGGTCATGAGTACTTCAGAAAATTCATCATTAAGGAGCTCTATTTTAATTTTAAATTAAATTGTCACCTAATACTTGTATACAGATTTAGGGGCTACATATGAAGTAAGCACTTTCATGTCTTTTTAATGTCTTTTCATTATATGATTAGATTAACCTCAGATTTCTGATTTTCTAGCCTCTACCTCCCTAATGTTGAAACTATAAGTGTCTTTCAACAGAAGTGAAGTTTGGACAAAGTATGCCATATGCAATGATCAGACAGGGTAGTTATTATATCTTTATATCTTTTTTCTATTTTCAAATATACCACACATTACTGTTGACTATGTTGGCTATGCTCATCCCATTGGTCAGTAGAATATCAGAGCCTACTCCAGCTATCTGTGTGTTCCTGTTGGCTAGCCCCAATCCTTTGCCTCTTCCAGCATCTATAACTCTCTGTTCTTGTGAGATATAATTCTTAGTTATTGTTTCACACACATACATTCCAATTTAAGTCACCTTTATCCTTTCTGGTAGCAGATAATGCCCAATTACTTTTCTAAATAATTTAGAATTTTACATATTTTAGAAGACAACCTAAATTTTTTCCACTAGTAATGTTATGACTATTTTAATTGCTAGGGCAGCATTACAACTGTATTTTAACTCTGGCTAATTTTTGAATGATTTTACAATGTGAACTATAACCCTAAGTAAATAACTAAATCAAGCAGTAGCTACCGACTCAAAGGCAATGTTAACCATTTATTCAGAAAACTTGACAAATGTGAAATATCAATCTATAATTACCATCCAGTACCAGTCCAGATTAATGTTTTCTAAGACATAGCTTCAGTCATGAATAATTGAAATCACAGTCTCCCAATCTTTAACTCCAATGTAGTTAGGAGTATCAGCTTGAGTCAGCACACTTAGTGTAAGAAAGTCGTTCTTTGTCTTTTTCTTTTTGTCAGTCATGGGGCTTGAACTCTGGGCCTGGGCACTGCCCTTCAGCTCTTCAGCTCAAGGCTAGGGCTCTACCGCTTGAGCCACAGCACCATTTCTGGCTTTTTCTGCTTATGTGATACTGAGGAATTGAACCCAAGCTTCATGCATGCAATGCAAACACTCTACCACTGAGCCACCTTCCCAGCCCCAAGAAAGTATTTCTAAATCTAATATTTAATGAAATATTTTCTGTATTTGCAATGCCATTTGTTGAGTCCTTAGAGAAGTCTTCATTGAAAACAATGTATTGTGAGAAAGAGCATGGTGAGAATTTCCTCTAAAAACTGAAAAATTGGCAACACTCAAGGAACAGAGATGGCCTCAGTGGATGGTATAGTAATCTACAATCTGAACTACAAGCAGATTTGGGATATTTTTCTTTTATTATCCTTTAAGTACAAAGGAGTTGCCATTCCACAAAGCAGGTTATGAATACAGTGCATCTTGATCAGTGTTCCTTATCCTTCTCAAACTTACCTAGATTCAGGAATTTATAGCTAGAGGAGACTGGAGATGGGAAGTCCCATTTACTGCAATCTTGCATTAGAAATTTTCCTCTACTCTTGGGAGTATGGACTATGATAGACTTTTTAACTTGTATCTTCAGAGGCAGGAAGAACTCAGCTGACTTGTATTTTAGACTTAGGTCCTTTGTGGAGTGACTTTCAAGAGAGATTGTACAGACCACCAGGAGGATTTACCATTTGTGAGAGACTATTTTTTCAGTCATGAAGCATGTTACTAATATTTACTGTGAAGAATTGGATAGTACTATTCAACAAAGCATCCATACTTTCAAAAGTCTTATTGAATGTTTCACAGCATAGATATATTCATGTAATTATAATAATATTTATACTATATATTATGTTTAATACATGCATAAATATTCATCTAAGCCTAGAAGCAAAACCATTTGCATACAAACATTGGGCATTTGGGAAGCATTTTAATAGGCATTAAAAGTTCCAGAATGTGATTAGTTTACGAGTACAAAGAGTATTTCCTTTGTTTTATTTGGAAATGTACCAAAAGTTATTCACTGTGCCAGGAAATCATGTTGCTGCTGTCCCAGAAATTTGTGCTCAAGGATAGAGAACTACCATGTTGATCCATAGCTCCACTTTTGGTTTTCCAGTGGTTAATTGGAAAAAAGAGTTTCATAGACTTACTTGCCCAGGCTGGCTTCAAACCTTGATCCTCAGATCTCAGCATCCTGACTCACTAGGATTCCAGGTGTGAACCACCAGTACCCAACTCACTGTGACTTTAGAACCACTAATATGAACTTCATGAGTCTGTACAAGGTGACTCTACCTCTTGATATAGCATCTGACTCCTTTGCCAGATCTTCCAGTGTGGCCTAGAGAGGTGTTTTAGTATTCACATTTCATCACTTTCCATATTGTATTTAGAAAATTTTATTGGATTTTTAAAATTAGACATGTGTATTATATTTCTTACAGATCATCATATTTGTCCTAAAACAAGAGCAGAAGCTACTACTTACCAAAATCTAGTTCCTTCCTTGCCCCCAGTCACATAGATCAACTTCAAGTCCAAGCCTTCCTCACAAGTAGATATGGCTTTGGGACAGTTCCTGTCAGTAGAAAGCAAATGCAAATGATGATTATTGCCTCCAGACCTATTGGAAGAATGAATATCATCCCTACAAGCACCCTCTGGCTCAAAGAATTGGGAACAATTATCAGGACATCCAGGAAGCCATGTGTGGAAGATTCCAGAACTTCTGTTAGCATATTTTTCTGTATAAATACTAGGAAAGAAGTGATGTGTGAACATATGCACCTACTCAGTACTGTTAATTAAATAAGTAACACACTTTGATTGCTTTGGAACTCTTCCAAAAACACTGGCCTATTTGTTATAGCAGGTAACACAACCTAATTCAAGAAGTGCTAGATCTCATAAGGAACTGATTTATTCAGCTTGCGTCTGTGTGTCAAGAAAGCTCTACACTGTGGGCTGCAACTGCTAGGGTTCCATCTTAGCTGGATTCTGACTAGGTCCAAAATTGGAGTGGAAGTATGCCTGGTTTCTTTATTTTTTTAAGTAAAAATATAACTTGTTAAAAGTAAAAATGAAATCAAACCATACGGTAAAAGCTTCAGAAATGAGAGTAAAAACCCCACATACTTCATGAAGTAATGTATTTAGGGTCACTAAGAGCCTTCCTTGAACAGAAGCCAGATTCATTTGACTATGAAAAATGTCTGTGAAACTCTTGGAGTTCTAAAGTCATGTTATTCTAGATGCCAGTATTCTGCCAAAAGCTCTATATTAGTTTGAAAGAATGTCAGCTGGTATTAGAAATTTTCTAGTGCAGAGAATTATTATTATTATTATTATCTTTAAGTAGTTGTACAAATGGGGTTCAATTCAACATGTTGGTTTTGTAGGGACAAAGAATCTTGACCATTCTCCCCCATTTCTCATTATTATGTAAAAATGAAACTAGGTAAACTGAGGATGTGGGGTGTTAAATAGGTTTTTTAAAA
Source organism: Dipodomys ordii (assembly GCF_000151885.1). Classification (NCBI taxonomy): domain Eukaryota; kingdom Metazoa; phylum Chordata; class Mammalia; order Rodentia; family Heteromyidae; genus Dipodomys; species Dipodomys ordii. The sequence continues at coordinate 28,004,716 of NW_012267225.1, forward strand.
ATCTAGGAGCATTTTATTTATCAACATCAGGCATGATGAAGGCCACTTGTAATATTTTTAAGTGACTTTTTCACAAAATTAGAATTCCTAATTTCAATAAAAGTAGATAGTCATGCATTCCAATATTGAGCTCTTATAAGATAAAAGTTGCATTTATATCTGTAAAACAAGTTGCATTTATATCTGTCATTGTCAGGATAGATTCAACCATCAAGTCATAGAAGCCAAATACTAGATAGTTGCTACGGTTCCCTAAAGTTATTGTGATGAGAGAAAAAGTTTTATAGGTGGTAAATCCTGAAGGCTGGAGCTTTAACTTCTCTTTCTTTGGGCAGCATTGGCTTATCCATAACGACATTCATTACATTTGGCTTGAGGCTGTGCAATAGCTATTTTTCCAGCTGATCTCAAATTCATCATTGTCATTGCTGGTCATCTGGGCGCATGCATCTCCTGTAATTGCTCCCATGGAAAGGAGCCATGTCCCTTTTTATAATATTGCACAGCCCATTCTCATGGGCTCTGTCTCATGTGATAGAATTGTTTCTTACACAACTCCAAAGTCACATGCCACTGAACTACTTTCTATTTCTTGATGCTACTAGCAAAAGAAAAAGTCTGTTTTAGCCAATCCGATCTCTTTCTTAGTGTCCTAAAACTTTTCTCAGAGTTTGAAAATGGAAATCCCTGAAGGAATTATTATTTGAGAATCACTTCCTTGATGGATTATTTGGATGGGCAGATATTAATACAACTCAAATTTAAAGAAGAATTTATAGAAGTCTATAGGTGAATATCTTAAAGTGTAGGTTCGTGCTGTAATCATGATGTGATGTGGGTTTTCAGCCATTGCTTGAGTAGACATAGAGGACAAACATGGTGGGCCCACTATGTCTGTAGATTCAGCCACTTTCTGGTTAGAATCTAACTGCACATTGGCAGTTTTGAGTACCTGTAATCCTCTACCATTGTCCCATATTTGTCTAAAGGAATTAATAATTTGTGACTCACAGATTGGAAAGTGTAATGCATGGATTAATCTAGAGTTTAAGATTAGACAGACTTTTCCCTCTACGTCTCTCAATAGATGGAGAGTCTAGAGTGACTCAAGACTGTAGGTTTTCCTCCTGGAGCAATCTGCAGATAAGCTTGATTTCCTTCTTTTGTGTTGGGGACATGACATTGTGACAGCAACTTCTTTTTATTAAGAAAAGTAAATAGTAAAGCCTTTCAGAAGGTAAGTAGGTAGGTAAGTGGGTAGGTATGCAATAATTTCAGAAATAAACATATTTTGAAGAGATGCTCCTTAATAAATGTACAATGGTGAACTGTTAGGAGTGGTTTTTTTAAACTTAAATTGGTTAGTTATTGCAGTGAAGGTAAATGAAATATATATATATATATATATATATATATATACACACACAAAGTTTATTTATTTTTAGTATTCTAAGAGGGGAAGAAAGTATTGGAAGGATTTTTTTGTATGCTGAAGATTATATTGGCTTCTCTGAATTCCAAATTCTGTAAACTTCGAGAGAATGCAATTGCTCAGATAGCCTTACTACTGGAGCTGATGCTGCCCCTGAGTGGGTGGTGTGCTTTGAGCCACCAGCCTCTCGGGAGGACTGACTGGAATTAAAGTAAAATGAGGTCTGTTTTATATGCTTTTGGCCACATGACAGGGCAAAAAGAAATTAAAGGATGTGACAAAGTAGAAATAAATCAGGAACCTAAACTCCTGAGGCAGTGGAGGAAGTAGAATCTTCTTCCTCACTTGCTTCAGACACACATTCACCTCTTGACTTGCAAATCCTAAAATAATTCAGAGCCTGTGTTAGTCCTAACTGGTTACAGGATTATCTTGCTATTAGCTGTAGCTCCATTCTTTTGAAAAAAATATTATCTTTAGTTGTACAAAAGAGTTGCCAAGAAAGCAGTTTATGAATGCAGTGTATGTTGGTCTACCACCCTCCCCACCCCACTCCTCTCTGTCCCCTGAAATGATGGTTCAGAAGTGAAGCTCACAAATACATCTGTTTTTGTGCCAGTACCAAGCTCTTTTGATTGCTATGGCTTTGTAGTAGAGTTTGAAATTTGGTATTGATATTCCTCCAGCACTGTTCTTTCTGCTAAGGATTGTTTTTGCTATTCAGGGACCAATAGAATAGAACTGAAGACTAGAAATGAACCCACAAACCTATAGCCACCTAATCTTTGATAAGGGTGCTAAAAAAATAGAATGGAAGAAAGACAGCCTCCTCAGTAAATGGTGCTAGCAAAATTGGTTAAACACCTGTAGAAAACTAAAGCTTGACCTTATATATCACCCTGCAGAATCAACTCAAAAGGGATCAAAGACCTTGAACTCACCCTGAAAACATTACAGGAAGGAATAGGAAAATTCTAGGGCTCTTTGGCACAGGTTGAAATTTTCTTTTCTTTCTTTCTTTTTTTTTGGGGGGGGGTCCGGTCATGGGGCCTGAACTCTGGGCCTGGTCCCTCAGCTCTTCAGCTCAAGGCTAGCGCTCTACCACTTGAGCCACAGCAACACTTCTGGCTTTTTTCTTTTTGCTTATGTGGTGCTGAGGAATTGAACCCAGGGCCTCAGACATGCAAGGCAAGCTCTCTACCACTGAGCCAACTTCCCAGCTCCAGGTTGAAATTTTCTTAATAAAGACCCAGAAACACAACAAATCAAAGAAAGTTTGGATAAATGAGATTGCATGAAACTGCAGTTTCTGCATGGTTTAAGGACATAACTAACAAAATCAATAGAAAGCCCACTGATGGGGAGAAGATCTTCATTAGACATACAACGGACAAGGGTCTCATATCTAAAATACACTTAGAACTCAAAAACTGAATCCCCCTACAACAAATCCTCAAAGAAACAACTGCCCAATAAATAAGTGGGCTAAAGACTTAAAGAGAAACTTTTCTGAAGAGGAAATAAGAATGGCCAATAGACATATGAAGAAATGTTCAACCTCTCTAGCCATTAAAGAAATGCAAATCAAAACAATATTGAGATTCAACCTCACCCCAGTTAGAATGACTATAATCAAGAAGTCTAATAACAACAGATGCTGGAGGGGATGTGGTCAGAAGGGAACCCTACTGCATTGTTGGTGGGAGTGTAAACTTGTTCAACCACTTTGGAAAGCAGTATGGAGGTTCCTCAAAAGACTCCATATAGAGCTCCCCTATGACTCAGCAATCCCATTTTTGGACATTTATCTACATGATCACAAACAAAGCTATACTAAAGCTACCAGCACAACTATGTTTATTGCAGCATTATTTACCATAGTTAAGATATGGAACCAACCCACATGCAACTATATTAGAAATCAAGGATGCTAAGACAAATTTCAAGTATTATATATATATATATATATATATATATATATATATATATGTATAAAATCGAATTCTATGCTTTCATCAGAAAAAGATGACTGCCCCATTTGTTAGGAAATGGAAAGACCTAGAAAAAAGAATATTAAGTGAAGTAAGCCAGGCCCAAACAAACAGGTCCCATGGTTTTCCTTATTTGCAATAACTAGTATAATTCTAGGACAAGCAGAAAAGATAAACTATGTACATATGACCATATAAGATGATGTTAAGTGAAATGAACTCCAAGATAAGGACACAACTCTTTTTCTTTCTTGTTATTGCTTTTTAACATATTTAAAATGTACTATGTGACTTTTTTTGTTTTTGTTTTTTGTTTTTGTATGTTCTTCTCCATTGTATAACCCGTTTTCACTCTATTTGATGTTGGTGCACTGCATCTTGTATATACATTTTTCAAATTTGGGGAAGGGAAGGGAAATACCAAAATGTTGAAATAAGGATTCAAGTTGACCCATTGTAACTATGAGATGTCTAAGATACTATATTGAAAATGAACTTTACAGCTTTGGTGGGGGGGTGCAGTGGGAGAAGTTGGAGAGGTGGGGAGGGAAGGGATGGTAGGGGAAAAACCAAGGAGGAGGTAACAATGTTTGATAGGAAATGTACTCATTGCCTTACTCATGTAAGTGTAACCCCTCTGTACAACACATTTCTACAATAAAAAACATTAAAAAATGCACCTGTTTTTGTATTCACACTAGCAATTGACTACACTATTAGCTGCTGTTGACGTTTAAGGAGAACATTCTTACATCCCCAAATTTCTTCCTTTAAGCTGAAATCCTAGCATTTCAGGATTGATTTAACAAGCAGCAATTACTACAGTAATTAAAAGGACATACTGTTATATGAATTCATTGTCATGTTACTTTTCCTTATTATTTTTAGGAAGAAAGAAAGAGAATTTTTGTCATAATTAGAATGCACATGTCTACTTAAAGGCAGAAGAGAATATATAACATTACATGTAGAAAATGCCTGCTCTAACTTATTTTTTAAAAAAGAAAGAAAATGCTTGCTCCTGCTGTTATATTCTTTATACTCCAAACCTTATACTTGCTATTATAACTCTTACTAGTCAATAAAAGAAAGTTAGAGTCAAAAGGTTGTTATTTAAAGTTGAGTATTTTCAAGATTAAAATTCATAGCACTGGTTTTAGTTTAAAATTGTGAATTGCACTTTATGTAGACCTAAGCTTCTTTCTGAGTGAACTATTGGAGCAGAAATAAAGAGATTATTTGACATGGTTGAGAGTATGATCAAAGGTTGGAAATTTAGGTAGATCTCCATAAACAAAACAGGAAAGGAAAATCCTACTTCATTCCTCACTAGGAGAAATATTGTGCAGTGTCTTGTGATCTGACTGCTAGTTGGTCTGATACTCCAGCTGTCCTTGAGCTGTCCTTGAACTTATAGGCAAACCACACCTGGAGAATGGGTGACAATGAATATTTAGGGAAGGGAAATATGAAGATGAATTCCTGATCTTGAAGACTTAGAAGGTGGGAACCTTTCATGTCTTGTGTTAACTCTTATCATCATAGGAATGAAATAGCATACTCAATCTTACTTATAATCTTTAATTTTTTTCCTTGTGAATCATCTGTGAGAGAAGAACAAAATCAGGTCTCATGAAGGAAAGGATTTAATCCTAAAGAACTTAGTAGGCATATATTGTCACCTTTCTATGGAAATTAATAAAGTATTTACATTTAGCACATACAAATGGAATTGGTATTCAGTTGTATATGAATTTGCATTGTTTTGTAATTTCATCCACATTTGAAAAGTATTATCAGTAGAAGAGTATGATTGCATATATATTAATACGTGTGTATACATATATACATACATAGAGGAAGAGAAAGAAAGAGGAAGAGAGAGAGATTCCTAGGATTCCTGTCCATAGCTTGCAGATTGGTCTGTTCCTATTACTATATTTAATGAATTAGGCTTGCTAGTGGTCTAAATGACTGTGGAATATCAATTCTCCTTCAACTCTTTTGTTAAATTCCTACCAGTCACCAGTTATTTATGGGAGCACCTGAGGTTTGGCCACAGGAAATGCCTACTTCTCTTTTTCTTCCGTGTTGCCTTCAGTGAAGACCAGCATTGGAATTCGCTTGAGAAATAACCTCTGTGCTGTCCAGGCTGCAATTGGTTTGACTCAACTTGCTACTGTCATGGTATGGCTTCTTAAATGTTTCCCACAGATACTAGTGACTTCCAAGTAAAAATGCAAAGATTCCCCCTTTTTGCTCTTGAGCTTCAACTTAACTTGAGGTCTCTGAAACTGTCTTACTTGTGAAAGATTTACAGGATTGTTCTTTTAAACAGCCCTTTTATCATCTATTTGCCATTAGCTCTTTTCTTTGCTAGAGGCTTAGAGATAGTTCTTCAGATGGGTTGAGGACCATCTCCCAGAATAAAAGGGCCTCTATTTCTTCATATTTCCCAGAATCTGCTCTAGCTATCAGATGTGAATAGCTCTCTTTCCCTTTAGGCTTTACCTGTTATAACTCATGCAATCTTGATTCAGGTTCAGATAAGTTAAGCTATTCTACTCTGTATATAGCTTAGCTTTGTGAATTCATATGGAATTATTTTTCAGTTACCACTAGTACTAACTCCAGAGTTAGTAGAGAGAGCATTCATTAAACAAAGCAGCTGGTAGACATGGGTTCTTAATTTAGTTAAGTAATAAATTTATCAAAGAATATTTCCTATCTCTGGACTTCATGTTTTGAACATAAAATGAAAGATTTGGATCAAATCTGTGGTTCTTAATTTACCTGGTGAAACCATCATTTTTGCAATCTAATGACGCTACAGACGCTTATTCTGAAAGATCCAAATAATGTTATAAACATAATATTTTCCACTAAAAATTAGTTTGTGAAACCCTAATCCTCATATTTGGAAAAGGGCCTTTATATGGGTAATTAAAGTTCATGAAGTCTTAAAGGAAGGTCTATAATTGATTAGGACTGTTGTCCTCATTAGATAATCAGGGCAATAGGGTTGTACAAAGAGAAAGGCTGTGAGAAGGTGTAAGTCTACAAGCCAAAAAGAGCAATCAGAAGACACCAAACTTAAAGGCACTCTAATCTTTTTTTCCTAATCCCCACAAATTTGAGAACACTGAACACTGGTAATTTAAATCCTCCATTACATGGTGTTTTGTTATGGCTGTCCTAATTAACACGTAATATAAATGCAACTATTTTTGGTTGCAAAATCAGTCCTTAGGTGAAAACCTTCAAGAGTTGCTGTCTTCTAGAGCCGGGCTCTGGTGGCTCATGCCTGTAATCCTAGCTACTCAGGAGGCTGAGATCTGAGGATCGCGGTTCAAAGCCAGCCCAGGCAGGAGAGACCATGAGACTCCTATCTCCAATAAACCACCAGAAAACTGGAAGTGGCGCTGTAGCTCAAGTGGTAGAGCTCTCGCCTTGAGCTGAAGAGCTGAGGGACAGCGCCCAGGCCCAGAGTTCAAGCCCCACGACCGACAAAAAAAAAAGAGTTAATGTCTTCTAAAGCAAAATTTCTCTTTTATTCCTTAAAAAGTAGTCATTATCTGAACAACAGCTAGGAAGGTTTCATATTTTATATATTATTTTTGGAGATAGATTATCCTCTTTAGCAACTTCAAAGCCATTGAAAAGCATGTAAAAAACTGCTGACTCCTCAAATTTAACTGAGTAGCCCACTGTTGTCCAGAAGCTTCACCAATAACAGAAACAGTTGATTAGCACATATTTTGCATATTCTATGTATTGTGTATAGTGGGAAATAAACAATAACCATGAGAGGTCACTTTGTATTGAGATGCACAATAAACTGGAGAAAGCAAGTGCATATACAGAGATGATTAACATCAAATGGTGTAAACATATATTTACAACACTTGAGCTTACCAGCAATGTGGAATGACTATGAACCAAAGTTAACATTATGCTGTCACCATTTATTAGTGCATTTAAAATGTATTTCTTTAATTTTTTTCTAAACTGTGAACATCACTATGTATAGCTTGTGCTTGTCAGTTAAGTTTTGACCTTTATAAACTAACACATTTTTGCTTTATATAATAAATTTGTGAATATTTTAGGTAACTACACGTAAAAGGATTCTATAATCAATATGTATTTTATATACTCATAACTACTTTTTATTAATATTTTTCTATTTCTAGACTATGCTGCTCATATTTTAGATATATAAATGGTTCAAACATTTTTCAGAATTTCAAAATCCTTCCCATAGTTGTAAATACAGGTTGTTCAAGCTTTGTTTGCATCATACATAGATTAAAATTTCTATAAATATTTATGTTTTATAAAATCTTAATAAAAATTAATAACTGAAAGTTAGATATGCAAAAATATCTGCAGAATGATGTTAGAAGTCACATGTGTCTTGTTCTTGTCTTTTTATTCTTCGTTTATATATTTTAACATGGAGACTTTATGGAGACTATATGAGATTTTTCAGAACAGATTATACATTATCTTCACTCAGTTATTTAAATTTGAAATTGTGTGTTAAGAAAATATGCTTAAAAATAGAAATCAATGATTGGACACAATAAGTTATCATTACTTATACTTATATTCTGAGGAATTATATTCCAAAAATGTTATTTGCTATCAAAAATAATCAAACTAATAAATGGAGTAGTTCAAGTTGTGTGTAAAGGACATTATAGTCAGCTAGTATGTTTTCTAATACTGTATGCTAAGTGCCAGTGAACCATACTTGCAAGCCATGTCTGCTGCAGTCCTGATCAAATATCACAAAGAACAAATTCCTGAAAAGTCTATGTATACATGGGCTGGGAAAGTGGCTCAGTGGTAGAGCACTTGCCTTGCATGCCTGAGACCTTGGGTTCGATTCCTCAGCACCACATAAGCAAAAAGAAAAAAGCCAGAAGTGGCGCTGTGGCTCAAGTGATAGAGCACTAGCCTTGAGCTGAAGAGCTGAGGGACAGTGCCCAGGCCCAGAGTTCAGGCCCCACAACCGGACCCCCCCAAAAAAAAGTCTATGTGTACAATAAGACAGATCATACAATGAAGTAGATACTGACCTAAAGGCGTCCACAAAAAATTCACAGACCCCAAACCATTTATCAATGAGATTAAATTTGCCAAAAAGATTCCTAAAAGATTTTATCACCTGAGTACAAATTTAGCTGTTGCCAGTTTTTTTTTTTAAATTTAATTTTATTGTCAAGGTGATGTACAGAGGATTTGCAGTTACATACATAAGGTAGTGAATACATTTCTTGTCTAACATTATTACCCCATCTCTCATTTTTCTCCCACTTTCCCTCCCCCAAAATCCACCTTTTCCCAAGTTGTAAAGTTCATCTGCAACATTGTGAGTGTGGCTGTTACGTTGGTTCACCCTTTGTCCTTTGTCTCACCATTTTGTTGTACTCCTTCTCTTCCCTAATTCAGATAAACATATATGCAATACACAGTGTACCAAAATTAAATACAGTGATAATAGGGGATAAACCAAAGTATAAAAAACAATGAAGGAAAATGAAATAACTTGACATTGTACACTAAAACAACAAGCTCTTGCAAATTAAAAAAAGAAAATAAAATCTCTCTTACAAGAATAAGTTCAGTTTCATTCAACTTTCTTCAGTTTCTTCTGAAACATCCACTAACTGACCTGAACTAAACACAAGGATAAGAAGAGAAAGACTCTCCCAAACTCCTGAAATGATCTCTAGTATATAGTCTTACAGGTGAACGATTATTTGACTCCCTGACTGTACTTGTTTTATGACCCTGGTCAGCTTCTACTATGTGTCTTATATAAGCTTTCCTAGAATAAGCCATTTGGGCTCAAATGAATATGATATCTATGATTCATCTTTGACATAAATAATATCAAAGAGGAGAAGGCACCCTGGGAAAGTTGTTCAACTAAAACCATCCTGGATTCTTGAGCCCAGCCTTCAGGAACTTGTCAGAAAGGTTCTTAATGGACAGCTTTTGGGTGTATCAAAGTACCACTTTGCATCTCTATTTGTCCATCTCAGCTATTCCTATTTCCTGTTGGAAAGCTGCTCCATTCCTGCTCCTGGAATACTATGTGACCCATGCTAAAACAAACAGAATATTCTAGAAGAAGCAATTGATTCAGTGGGGAGGGGGCATGGAACTTAAAGTATACCAATTTGAGAGCATCTCATCAATGCTAAACAAATTTTGTTTTGATGATAATGAGTAACGAGTCAGACAACTTCATGAATTAAAGAGACCTGATTAGAATTAACTCAACACAATGGACATAAAAGAGAAGTGGAAAGAAAACTAATCCTTAAAATCTTAAAATTTGATGTATGTTTATTTATTTATTTATTTTGTAGCACTGAGGTTTAAACTTGATCTCATGCATGCTAGGCAGATACTCTACTACTGAGCTGTGCTTCAGCCCATTTTAGAAATGGTTATTTGAAATGGGGTCTTTCTTTTTGCCTGGTTGTCTGGGCATTGTGATAGTCCCAATCTTAGCTTCTCAATTAGCTAGGAATACAGTGTGAGCCATCGTACCTGGTTTGAAAAGCACCAACCTAAATTATATTCATTGTTTTCCTCAATATGGTAGAATTACTATTGCTTACAATCAGAACATTCTACATAACGGCTTTTTAAAAAATCACATCTCTATAATTATTTACATATATGAAACCTTTCTTTCCTTGTAGGATTCTATAAATAAATTCTCTAAGTAATAGAGTGCTTGTTTCATGGTTTGGTATTTTTCTATGATATTCTCAATTAAGTGTAGATATTACTTATTCAATTGAATTCCCACTTAATCAATATTTACTTATTATAGTGGCAATAATATTAGAGGCACAGTAGGAAGGCTCTGTGAGAAAATAGAATTATATGAATACTCATATTTGCCTTCTAAAAGCACTCCTCTTAAAATGTGAGATCAGACAAAAGACAGGTATATACATTTCATGCTTTTTGTTTTTACTAGTTCCTTTCTCTTTTATTATTCAAATCTATATGAGAAGAGAGATGTTTTCACAGATTGTCTTTTGACAAGTAGTAATGAAGAAAGAGTCTAGTTTGTCTACCTAAGAATTCAAAGGAATTTAGATATGAACTCTTTATTGCTAAGCTTCTCTTTCTTTTTTATTTCCTTTCTTCTTTTTTTAAATATCTTTAAGTAGTTGTACAAAGGAGTTGCCATTTATAAAGCAGTTTATAGATACAGTGCATCTTTATTAATGTTGCCCTTTCAACATTCTCCCTTTCCCTCCCCTCTTCCCCTCACTCATCTTAATTTTGTAGGATATGCATTGAATTCTTGACTGCATTCTCTCCCTCCTCTCCTTTTCATTGACTACCCCTTTCATGGGATATACTTTATTTACTGTCTTGAGGATAAGAAAGCCATGAGACACAGTAAGCAATAATTGTCATGATAAACTGAGAAACCCCTCTTTTTAAAAATCTCAGGTCTAGATAACAGTGTTAGACCCAGGGTTTAGACCAGGGCCTTCTCTACCATGCATATGTTCATTATAATTATGAACAGCAAGAGTTCAGTATCTCAGAACAGTGACAAAGCAACTATAATTCTTTCCATTGCCTTGAAAAAGTTCAATTAATTCATCACGTGTTTCCTTGCTAGATTGTGAATGCCACTGACTAGGCTACTTCTGTGACTTCTATGACAGATGTGAATGTAGCTCTCCATTTCAAGAGCAAGTGATTTGTGATTTTTTTAAAAAATAAGAGCCAATGGGAGAGTACAGGTAAGACCTGAAGGTTGGAGCCAAACATAACAGTGAATGATGCTAGAGTAAAGGAGTCCAAGTTTTCCAGACAATAATAAAAGTTTATGCTTTATTTAGTCCAACACAACATAAAGAGTCAAGAGATTGAGGCCAAATCTGAATACTGAAAATCATAAACTAATGGCAACAAATAATACACTTGGTTTTCATAACATTATGAATTTCATCAGTCATTAATTAGAATAAACTTGGTTAAGTCCATCTATATAAGTGTTCATAATTTTTGGAAGAGATGATAAAAACCCTCAAGAGTTTTCTGAAATCCATTATTGCTATAATGTAACAGATTATATATTCAACTCCAAACCTCAAAACCCAGTTGACCGAAATCTTAGAAAAACAGACAGAAGCATTGCTCAACCAAACTGTTTCTTCATTTCTTCCCAAGATTTCCTTTTCACTCTAAATTTTAAAAAAATATTAGCAATTTATTTCAAAGTAAATAACCATCTAAAATAAAAATATTCTTTCATAGATCACAAAGTAGCCAGTAGCTCTCCCTACCACTGATACTCATTAATTTGAGATGCTAAGAAGAATGAGAGTATATTGATCAAAAAGTAAAACCTGTTTATTTTTGCCGAATCTCTTTTAAGGTATCCCAAAAGCATGGCTTGCTCAAGGCCAAGAGAATGTATGGCTGCAAGCCGCATGCATGGCACCATCTAAAACCAAGAACATTTCTCAAAGGAAGGCATACTTTAGATTTTTGGAATGCTTTTAATTACTTAAGTGCCTTTGCACTTGCAGTCTGGGTAAGCTGCCAATTTATAATTGCGGTTTATCCACTGTTGCCTGTCCCTGGTGCAGGTAGACTTTTAATGGTCTTCAAGGTAAAGATAATTGGCTATTTGCATGCTTCTAAATGTACCAGCAAAAAGGTACTTCAAGAAATAAACCCAGTGTATCTTAGAGTGAATATATTATGGATGCAGATTAAGTGTCCTTTAGACTCATACATTATAATGAAATCTGGAATTCCTTGACCTGTGAATATGTCTGGTGAATGTACTATTATTGCAAAGCTTCTGATTAAAAAAAATGTTAGGTGGACCTAATAGCTGAATAGCAATCTGAAAATTTGGGAAGGAGTGAGAAGTGATTCTGAGGTCTATATATCCTTCCATTGAGGACTAGAACTTCAAGTAAGCTTTGGGTAATGATTTAGAGGGGGAAAATGCAAAAACAAGAGACTTTAGTTAGCCAGCTTTACATATTAACAGCTTTTAAGCCCATCAGTCTGACTTTAATTTCTGCGTGTGATATGTTTAACTTGAGCTCCCAGTCCACCTGATTGGATTCCCTCACCACTCACAAAAGAATCACCATCTTGTGCTTAAGACTGTAATTAGAATCAGGCAGTAATTTGTGCTGGAAGGATTTTGGGTGTAGTGGGGCAAAGCCTCTGGCCCCTTCTGTTTCAATTTTTTCACATAGATAATGAATAATGATTATATTTCAGCCAATTACTTCTGAGATAATAGAGTATATATGTGAAGGCATAACTAAAGAGTTCAGATATTTCTTTTCTATAAAGTTTCAGTAGGGTATAAAAATAAGCTTATTATTCACACAGTCTTTAATTTTAGGAATTGGAGAACAGTCAAAGATGAGTCCTATCTTACCCAATATATGCTCTGTCTAATGTCCCTTCTGTGGGCTAGTTTAGGAGAGAAGAAAAGAAAATTGTATCTATAATAGAATAGAAACATAAAGCAAAATGTCTATTTTTAAAAAGAACCCAAATTCTTTACATTTAAAGTATAAATTTAATGGGAATTCCCAAGTTTAGGATTTATTTTGACTGTGATAATGCTGAAAATGTTTCTGCAGAAGTTTTATAACTACTACAGGTTTAGTTGGCCCTATAATAAAATGTTCCCCAAGAAAGGGTCATCGTTTTCATATGTGAAATATTTAGCATGACTTTTCCCATGACACAGGTTTCTTGGAAGTCTTTAGTATTTTTTGGCATTACCTATGCTGTTATTAAATATTTTGTGATCCTGTTTTTTTTAAGGTGTGATTTTTAAAATTAATTTATCTGATGTCGTTGTTTTATACCTGTATTTCTAGAGAATTGAGAGGTTAAGCTAGAGGACAGTGGGTTGAAGTCAGGCTAGGCAGAAAAGTCCCAAAGACTCATCTCCAAAATAACAAGTTAAAAGCTGGGCTGGAGGCATGACTCAAGTGATAGAGCACCAGCGAGAGCAAACAAGCAAGCTGAGTGAGCATGAGGCCGTTGAGTTCAAACCCAGGTGTCAGCAAAAATAAATAAATAATTTAAAATAATAAGTTAACGTTTAAAAATAAATAAATGAATTTATAAAATAAATAAAATGAATGAAGAAAATAAAATCTGAGATGAGTGATAGATTTTTGGTGTCCCGAGAAATAAGCCTGGAATTCAATAAACTGAATAGAATAAAGAGATTAAGATAAGGGTACCATTAGCTGAAATAGTTCTACAAATTTCACATATGATCACACCAAGATAGGAGAAAGATATTCATCATTCCCCTCCAGGATACTGACCAATATCTTCGTATTCATTTCATCATGGTGATGACATAACTTTGTTTTAAGTCTCAAAGCAGACATATTGTTTTTAAATTATTTCATACCTGTTTCTTCCCTGTCATGAACTGTACCTCCCTTTGAGCAGATTTCAGTGTTGAATCACAACCTCCATTTCCCTTCTCTTCAACATACTTCTTCTTTCCACCCTGACTCATTGTAACTTCCAGCCATTGTGAATGTCTAATCCTTTTACTCTGTCTTCCAGTCCTTTCCCCCAACTCTATGTGATTTCTGCTTCTAGAGATCCAGTTCATTTCTGTTCTCATGTTTTATTTGGTACTGTAGAGTCCTGGCTTGGACTTTCATATTTTGTCAACTACTAGCATAAACTTCTTAATATCTCTGGGCCTTGGGTTTCTCATATGTAAATTAAGAGTATATGCAATCATTTGTATATATAGCTCAATCCTTACTGTAAAAAGCTTACTATTTTCATAATATTGTCTTGTTTTGCTGCAATTTCTATACAACCTTGAATAATCATTTATCTACAAATAGTTTAATGTTTTCATAATATTGTCTTGCTTTGCTGCAGTTTCACATGTCTCTCTAGACACTGCAATTTCCAGAAGCATGCACTAGGATTTCTTTTACTGTTGTACCTTATTTCTCCTGGCATAATTCTGAGTGTATTGTAGATATTCAATAAATGCTCATTAATTAGTTTACTGAAGCCTGTTTGGGCAGATTAAAAAATATATACTTTTATTGTAAAGATACTGTACAGAGGGGTTACAGTTACATGAGCAATGTAATGAATCCATTTCCTATCAAGCATTGTTACTCCCTCTTTTGTTTTTCCCTCAGCATCCTTTTCCTCCCCACCTCCCTACCTCCCCCCACCAAAGTTGTAAAGTTTGTTTTCAACATAGCATATTGTACATCTCATTGTTACAATGGGTCATCCTGTATCCTTATTTCAGCATTTTGTTATTTCCCTATCACTCCCCAAGTTAGAAAAATGTATATACAAAATGCAGGACACCAGAATCAAATACAGTGACAACAGGGGTTGTACCATGGGGGAAGAACATACAAAAGAAACAAAAAAATCACATAGTACATTAAAAAAGAAAGACAAAATCTTGTGTCTCTATCTTGGGGTTCATTTTGCTTGGCATCAGGTTATATGGTCATGTGTACATACCTTTTGACCTCTTCTGCATGTCCTAGACATATTCTAGTTATTACAGATAAGGGAAACCATGGGACCAATGTTTCTTTGAGTCTGGCTTATTTCACTTAATTTTTTTTGTTTCATTTCATTATTCCCTACAATATTTGTAATGTGGAAGTAGATATATAATGCAAGATATTCATGGAGACAAAGAAAAATCAACAACACCACAATTTGTATATAACTCCATAATTATAAATATGCTGATAATTTTTCCATGATACTTAAAAATTGATTCCAATACTTTAAAAGCAAGTGGGGAAAAATAACATATGAAGGTAAACCTTACGATTGCCTTAAAGTTGTTTTTAGTTTTAGATGGAGTAATAGGGAAGTTTGAAAATCAAATAACTACGATGGCTTTCTCCATGAGGATTCAAACATTTCTAATAGTTGTTATATAAACACTGTACTTCCAAAAAGGTAATATATGATAATTATTATTTAAATGGTTTTATATAAAGGAGGTATGTTAGATAATACTGTCATTGTCATTCTACTAAGCACGCTTTTGAAGTGACAAGGTCACTTTTTTGTTTTAATTTAATTTTATTGTAAAGGTGATGTAGAGAGGGGTTATAGTTACGTAAGTAAGGTAATGCGTACATGTCTTGTTGAACAGTGTTACCCTCTCCCTTGTTTTCTCCTGCTTTCCCTCCTCTTGCCCAGTTCCCTCCCCCACCAAGTTGTCTTGTGACATCTCTGTTGCATTGGTTCATCCTTTTCCTTTGCCTCAATATTTTGTTATTCCCTTTTCCTTTCTCAAATCAGATAAACACACATACAAAACAAAAAAATCAAAATAGTACCAAAATTAAAACAATGACAACAAGGGATAAACCAAGGGAAAAAAATGAAAGAAAGAAGAAATAACTTCACACAGAACATTAAAAACAAAAACAAAACCCTCTTTTTTCTATTTTTTGGAGTTCATTTTGATTAGCATCATTTTATATGTTCATTGTATATAAGTATTGAGCTATTGTGATCCTCTGCTAGGACCATCCTAGACATATACTAATTATTACATATGAAGGAAAACATGGAGCCTATATGTTTTTCAGTTTGGTTTACTTCACTTAATATGTTTTTTTTTTTCAAGTTTTTCCATTTTCTTATGAATGGGGCAATGTCATTATTTCTGATGGAAGCATAGAACTCCATTGTGTATATATATCACATCTTATTGATCCATTAATCTACGGGGACATCTGGGTTAGTTCCATATCTTAGCTATAGTAAATAATGCTACAGTGAGCATAGTTGTGATTGTAGCTTTAGTCCCGCCTTGTTTGTCATCATTTGGGTAAATGCCCAGGAGTAGGATTGCTGGATCATAGGGGATCTCTATGTTTAGTCTTTTGAGGAACCTCCACACTGCTTTCTCCCTTGCATTAAGTTAGTCTGGGAGGAAGGAAACAAAGACTCCAAGTTCTCCAAGTTTGTAAGGCAGAATTTTTTTTTATTTTTTTTGTCGGTCATGGGGCTTGAACTTTGGACCTGGGCGCTGTCCCTGTGCTCTTCAGCTCAAGGCGAGTGCTCTACCGTTTGAGTCACAGCACAACTTCCGGTTTTTGAGTGGTTTATTGGAGGTAAGAGTCTCACGGAGTTTCCTGCCCGGGCTGGCTTTAAACCATGATCCTTAGATCTTAGCCTCCTAAGTAGCTAGTATTACAGGCTTGAGCCACCGGCACTCGGCCAAGGCAGAATTTTTGTCTGCCCTCTTAAGCTGATTTGAGAAACCAACTATACCACAAGGAAAACTGATCACTGCAAGGAAATAAAAGGCTCCAAGGACACTCACCTTTCATATGCCTGATTGGACCAGAGATTGACATGTTGTAGTAATGCTGTGGATGACATTTATGCCCAAGTTTCACTTCATGGAAGCTTCCTGCCCAAGGTAATAGCATAGACATGGAGAAAACTTTAAGAACTGGGTGTCAGTGGGAGATTATTACAGCACGGGGCATCACTGTCAGAATGAAATAATGTCTACCCCAAGAGTATGAGTTGCATCACACCTGCCTGAGTTAAGTCCTTCAAAGTTGTGTTAACAATATGAAACCATCCCAGATACTTGACTCTCTATGTATGTGGCTAGTTTGCTAGCCTGTCTCTGCCATGCTGTGATGCAGACAGAATGTCTTCCCAGATGCTGGCACCAGGCCATTTTTGATTTGGCAATCACTAGACACAAGAGCCCAAACAAATCTTTTTTGTTATATATTACCCAATTCCATATATTTTGTTTTAGAAACTCTAGGTTGATGAAGACAGGAGCCTATATTAAACTCAGTTTAAATAAAGAAATAAAGCCAATTGGAATCCTCCATTGGGATTTTGAGACTGAGGCAAAATTTTTCTGAGTCAGTTGGAGGAACATTCTAGAGTTAGAAGGTCAGTTGGTTTGGAGAGGTGGAGTGGGCACTTGTGAACTATGTGTAAACTAAAGCAGAAGCAGAAGGAAGATATTTTCTAAACACATTCAGAGAACAGTAACAACATTTCGTAAAGTACAATCAAGGGGTCACAGTGTCTTCAGATGAAAAAAAATGTGTCGTAAATGCTTTTACTGTTATTCCAGTGTTCATGAAGACTCTTGCCTATTCTTGATGTACTCATTACCATACTTATGTAATCCCCCTGTTCATCACCATTAAAATAAATTTTAAAAAATAAAAAAATGAAATAGTAAGTAAAATATTCATGTAAAAGGAAATTCTGAACTTTGAGCTATGAAAAGATGAGCAAAAAAAAACTCATAGAGAAATTAGCATTAAAAATTTCCAAGACCTGTTGCAACAATGAGAAGTACAAGTTGTCATGTCAAAAACGAGCTTTACAATGTCGGTGTTGTGGGGGGGAGAAAGATTGGGGGGGAAGGGGTGAGGCTGGGAAGGGATGTGAAGGGTAAACAAAGGAGGAGGCTGCAATGCTTGGTAAGAAATGTATGCATTATCTTGCCCATGTAATTGTAACCCCTCTGTACAGTATGTTCACAAATAAAATAAAATTAAATTAAAAAAAGAAAGAATCCTAGGTAATAAAACGGTAACAAAGATTAAAAAAAACAACAAAAATTAAAAGGTATACCCAATATTTTCTGCTCTGGGCCTTCTGACTAAAAGATTCAATTCAGAGAGGGAGAAGGAAGAGAAGCATTTAGGATAACATATCTGTCATCTGAATAGGCATTTGGCTGAATCTGGTTCCTTTATTTTCAATTTGGAAGAGAAAGAAAGGATTCAGACTTATTTTCAAGAGACCACAGAACACAATTGGAAACATAAATAAGTTCACACATGCAGAATCCTACCCCCAACAAAGTTGGGTGCCAGAGACCACCCAAAGCCATCTCTGGCCCCTGGTTAAGAATGCCCGCCACACACATCATTGCCTTCATGCCTCTACCTTTCTTCCTAGAAATCAGCTTTCTCATTTCCCAACTCTATTTGAAACAGTGTATAATCTGCTGTTTGAAGAACTGCCAGAAATCAAAGTGAGCCATTAAACCATGTTTGGGCTATCATGGCTGTTGGAGAAATAAATCTAAATAAGATTTAATGTCTTCAGGTGAGGACATTGAAGCTTAGGCTGGTAGTAAGGAAACTACAGGCTGCCAGTGAGGGAGTATACAGAGATGTCTGTCTCTTTTACCACTAAAATGCAACTGCTTCCTGTGTATAGGAGGTCAGTTTATTGATGAATGTCAGATCCTTTTACAAATAGAAAATAAAAAGAACTACACTGCTGATTATTTTCTAGGATGGGGAAGGGGAAGAACTGGTGGCCACTTGTGAAAGCAAAATGTTCTTCTTCTTCTTTTTTTATTTTTGGTGAATGTGCTTGTAGAGATCCAGCCATTTCCTAAGCTAGATTCAGAGTTGAGAATCAATCAATGTCATTTGTTGAGCTAGAATTAAAAACTTCAGGGTTTGTGTTTACTTTTGCCAAGAGCATATCCAATCACAGATAAAGAAGAGAAGATAAAACTGTGTCCAGTAGACTACTCCACGCTGAAGCAGAAGCATTCTGAAAAAGAAAAGGTGACTTGGCAGTAATTGAATTGCTTGACTCTATTTTAAAGTCCTCTAGTCTTCCTTGACAAGTATTCTGGCAGGAATGGTGTTGAAGCACTTGAAGGAAAACATGAGTGTTTCAGGTAAATGTAGAAGAAAGGAAAGAAAGATGGGCCAGAAATACATTGGGAAGTCTTAGTATTAACAACTGTGCTGGATTATATTCCTAAATGGGCAATGTGGTCAGAAATACTCATCTTTTCCATGGCCTGACCTTGACTAAAAGGGACTTGAGCCACAGTGGCACCACTGTGACTCACTTTTCTGGGTAGAAAAGAAGGAAGCTAGTATTCTTTTGAATTTATTTATTTATTTACTT